>NC_091459.1:140747520-141070020 GCF_027789765.1 Dendropsophus ebraccatus | reverse complement strand
GGGAGAAGATGGATTTGTAGCAGGTTCCATGTATCACTATGGTAACAAAGAGAAGAGATTGGAAAGAGGAAGATAATAGCCAACTGGGTGCCACATCCCACACAAAGCCAGAGCGGTGCAGCCTGGCAGACGAATCCTCCCAGTGCAACAAGCTGCAAAATCTCATCTGCTTTGTTTACAATATTAACTTTAGAGGAAGAGGCGGCTTAAAGGTTCACCTAATGTGATGCTCCTATAAACTGCTCACCACTTGTTAGAATTGGTATTTCCTAGTACTTGTTGTCATCTCCTTCCTCAGGAGATTGTTTTATGCTTCTTGATTGGGTATAAAACACAGTTTACAAACTCACGTCCCCTTGCTGATGATGCAGTGCCGACTGTGTACATGTTTAGCACTACTGCTGTCTATGTATAAGTAACATGTCATCTATATTGTGTACTTTGCTGCCATCTAGAGGTAATTTTTTGACATGGTCAGAGCAAATCCCTTGTAACATAGCATATGGCTATCCCTTATGGGGATAAAAAGCCCTAGACGGGTAAGAGGTCCGTGCTGAGTCAAACAACCCATTTTATTAAATAAAGAGAAGGAAGGATATGCTCTGTGTATCATTAGGAATGCTCCAGGCAGATTTTCTCCTATTCATCACCTGTGTGAACACAGCACATGGGCTGGATTGTTAAGGCACCTGTACAGTGTTCACTGCAGAGGAATAGGAAGAATCCTGCCAGGGGCATTCCTAATGATGAGGAGGGTGGGGAGGAGGGATGGAGGGGTGGTGCACAATTAGGGCACAGATACTCTAGGCCACGGCCGTTTGACTCAGGGCTGCAAGTTTAAAAGTTGTTTTTTTAGGACAATAACTGCCGAACCTGCCGAACAGACCCCAGGACAGATCTTGGATTGAAAGCAGCTATCCGATGGTACAAGCGGTTGGGGGGGTCAGATTGCGGGTACAGAGTCGCTATAAGAGCATGCATGAGATATATAATTGGCATTGCAAGGGTTAATGTTTCTGCTGTGTCTTTACCAACCCAGTGTAACATGTATGAAAGTAAGATGCTTTGGTCACATTATGCCTCTAAATCAATGACAGCAATCCCTAGTCCAGCTCTTTGTTAACCTAGAAAGGGGTGGACCTAAACCAGTGTGAGTCTGGCCTCTGTTTGCTAAGTAACAGTATACAGGAAGTAACAGTATACAGGAAGTAACAGTATACCGGAAGTAACAGTATACAGGAAGAGACAAGTTAATAGGGCGATAGTTCAAGAGAGGTTTTGTCTCCTAAAGTTGCCTCTGAGCTTAACTTGGTGGTCTGTAAAGATGAAGCCAAGGAGAAGATTTTGCCTCCATTCCATAGAGATGGGTTTCCTCTTCAAGATTCCAAGTCAAATGTACCAGAGAGAAGAACAAGCTGCAAAGAAAACACGCAAGTCAGTCAATTTCAGCACTTTCTAAATTGCATCTAAGCGATTTATCATTTTCCTGTCCAGGCTGCAAGGATCAGTTCTACGGTCGGCAACTTTCTTCTTTCTTTTTTTCTTCTAGGGTTAAATAATTTGCTTAAGGGCCCCCTGGCATAGCTGTTCTCTTATTAGGCATCACCAATATAAGAGAAACAAAAGTACCTAGATACACTTCTAGGTGACCTAATAGTGTTATACACAGCTTCTGAGGCTCTTAGGATCCTATTCCACGGACCGATGGGGGCCGAATAATACCTGTAAACGAGCACAGATCTGCTAGATCGGCGCTCGTTTACTGGGCCTATTACACGGCCTGATAATCGTTTAACAAGGGCTGCAGGGACATCGTTTCCGATGTCCTTGCAGCCCTTGTTTAAACTATATACATTACCTATCCAGGCTGCAGGGCTCCTCTTGCGCTCTGCTTCTCCCTGGGTCCCGCGCGCTCCAGCTTCAGAGCGACCTGTCTCAGCTGACAGAGCACTCAGCCAATCACTGGCCGCGGAGGTCCCGGCCTGTGATTGAGTGTGATTGGCTGTGATTTGGCCGATTATCGTTCCGTGTATAAGTACCCTTAGAGGGGTTGTTCTCCAGAAGAAAAAAAAAAATCGTACAGAGGTCTTAAAGTGGTACTCCAGTGATTTTTTTTATTTCTTTCAAATCAACTGGTTTCAGAAAATTATATAGATTTGCAATTCTATTTAAAAAGCTCAAGTCTTCTCATACTTCATCAGCTGCTGTATGTCCTGCAGGAAGTGGTGTATTCTTTCCAGTTTGACAAAGTGCTCTCTGCTGCCACCTCTGTCCATGTCAGGAACAAGACATGGGGATTTGCTGCTGCTCTGGACAGTTCCTGACATGGACAGAGGTGGCAGCAGAGAGCACTGTGTCAGGCTGGAGAGAATACACCACTTCCTGCAGGGCATACAGCCGCTGATTCTCACACCAGATTTTTTTCCCCACTAGAGTACTCCTTTATTGGAAACCACACCTGAACTGGAGTGGTGCTGTCTCTGGAAGAAAGTGGCCATGTTTCTCTAACCCTGGATAACCCCTTTAAGTTAGTCCTGATTCTTTTTTACTTTAGGCCCAGAAGCTACCCTATAGCGACACTAGTACTCCACATTCATAAAAACATAGGGGGAGATTTAGCAAACATGGTGTAAAGTGAAACTGGCCCAGTTGCCCCTAGCAACCAATCAGCTTCCACCTTTCATTTTCCAAAGAGTCTGTGAGGAATGAAAGATGGAATCTGATTGGTTGCCGGGGGCGACTGAGCCAGTTTCACTTTACACCATGTCTGATAAATCTCCCCCATAATTTATATAACCAAAAATACTGGTATATTTACAAAAGTCTGACTCGATAAAAATCCGAACTCTCCGGATGTAACATAACAGACACGGCGAGCGCTTACACCAAGCTGTTCAAACAATTCTCAATATCCAAACTAATTAACTGCTGCTGAGGTCACATCTCATGCTGCGACTCCGTGTGCAGAAATAGAAGCCTCAGAATAGAACGTTCTGGTTCTTCAGATCAAAATTTCTATCAACATGTCTCTCAAATACTTATAGATGTAGGATTTATAGCATATCATACCAGACGATGACAAAGCATAATTTGTTTTAAACCTTAAAGGGGTATTCCGCTCAAACATAACTTTTGATATGTTGCTGTGAGACTAACAATTCCTTCCATACTTGTTATTATCTATTCAGTCTCCTTTCCCCAGTTCTCAGCTGCTTCTTTCTGCTGAAGACACAAAAACCTGTGTGTGAGCTTTTCCTTCTGTCTCTCCTTTCTCCCCCTCTATTCTGAGACGGCTGACGTAAATAAGTCCCTGGATGGCTTTATCTGCAACATTGTAGCTTCTTTTTTATGCTGGGAGGGTTATGAACTAACTGTGATTAATCCTCCAGGCATTACAAAGAAGCTACAAAGTTGCAGATACAGACAGACAGGGACTTTTTTACATCAGCCATCTCAGAAAGGAGGGGGGAAGAGACAGAGAGAAATGCTCACACACAGATTTTTGTGTCTTCAGCAGAAAGCAGCAGCTGAGAACTGGGGGAAGGAGACTAAATAGATAATAACAAGTATGGAAGGAATTGTTAGTCTCACCATGGGCAGCAACATATCAAAAGTTATGTGTGAGTGGAATACCCCTTTAAGTAAATCTTCATTCATAGCATGTGTACCCTTGACACAATATCCTCATTGTCTCTCTATAATGATGCATATATGGCATGCGTGATTCATTTCTACACTTTAAATTTGCAGCCGGAGATGAATTGCTGTGTAATCCCAATATTCGGCATAGTAACATGTAATATATCTCTTGCCGTCCTCATCCTCTTTGGCGGTGACGTGACGGATCTCAGCAGATGATGGAGGCAGCTTATTACTGCTTCCCACCTTGTTACACTAGGACTATGAGATATGTAAATAATGAGTAAGTATATGACATGCGCTGATATATTTAGGGCAATGAACGGCCCCAGCTGCCTGACATGAAACACCCATCTACTCTAATAACTGCGATGATGGGAATGGGTTCAGACACAGTGGGAATCTGCATGAACGTCCCAGCGGAGGCCTGTTATATGATGACTGATGGAAAGGATGTTACATACAAATGCTGTACATTGTAATTAAAGGGGATGTCCATAGATAAAAAAAAAAAAACACCAGAGATGGCTATGTGTGGTAAGGTGTAATTGGTGTAGGTGAGTAGACTATGCCCAGCATGGACAATCGCAGACGAAAATATTTTTCTTTCAAATCAACTGGTTTCAGAAAGTTATATATATTTGAAATGTAATTCTATTTAAATAATCTCCAGCCTTCCAGTACTTATCAGCTGCTGTATGTCCTGCAGGAAGTGGTGTATTCTCTCTAGTCTAACACAGTGCTCTTTGCTGCCACCTCTGTCCATGTCAGGAATTGTCCAGAGCAGCAGCAAATCCCCACAGAAAACCTCTCCTGCTCTGGACAGTTCCTGACATGGACAGAGGTGGCAGCAGAGAGCACTGTGTCAGACTGGAAAGAATACATCACTTCCTGCAGGGCATACAGCAGCTGATAAGTACTGGAAGAATGGAGATTTTTAAATAGAATTAAATTTTAAATCTATATAACTTTCCGAAATGAGTTGATTTGAGAGAAAAATTTTTTTTTACCAATTTTCCCCAGCGTACCCCTTTAAAGTGTTAATATTTAAACAAATGTATGACATTCCCCCCTCCCCCCCTTGTTCCTCTTTAATATTCAAAAAGGGCCCTCAAAGGGACACGATCAGCGGGTTAGAGGAATCTAATAGAAGATGCACTATGAGGCTAAATCACTATTACTCCAAAGCGGAATGGAACAGGACATGAGTGTTCATTGACAGGGTGCAATAGAATAGAACAGAGAAGCAGGGCTGCTGTCAGAGGTCTGTGTGGTCGCATGACTGCAAGGGGAAAGGGGGGGTGTTCTACATGGACCAATCAGGAAGTGAGAATCACAGAACTGTGCAGGAGGACAGTGACAGAAACTTTATATACTATGGCTGAGTGTGAGTGCAGGCAGATTATGGCAGCAGTGTGTATAGCTGAGTATAAGTGCAGGCACATTATAGCAGCAGTGTGTATAGCTGAGTGTGAGTGCAGGCACATTATAGCAGCAGTGTGTATAGCTGAGTGTGAGTGCAGGCACATTATAGCAGCAGTGTGTATAGCTGAGTGTGAGTGCAGGCATATTATAGCAGCAGTGTGTATAGCTGAGTGTAAGTGCAGACACATTATAGCAGCAGTGTTTATAGCTGAGTGTAAGTGCAGGCACATTATAGCAGCAGTGTGTATAGCTGAGTGTAAGTGCAGGCACATTATAGCAGCAGTGTGTATAGCTGAGTGTAAGTGCAGGCACATTATAGCAGCAGTGTGTATAGCTGAGTGTAAGTGCAGGCACATTATAGCAGCAGTGTGTATAGCTGAGTGTAAGTGCAGGCACCTTATAGCAGCATTCTGAACTTTCTGGACTTTATATAGTCTGCATACATTTATCCTAATGTCATGGTGAAGGGGTGGGACATTGTATCTATTCCTAATCATACAGATCACATGGCTTTTAACTCCTTGATTACAATTGGGTTCATATACTAACACACATGTATGTATATACCAGATTGTGCATAGTCCATGCCGCATGCAGCCATACTACCAGTCTCTTACACACTGTTGTCTATGACTTTGTTGTTGTGTTTCGTGGGTTATGGTGAATGGCCCCTTTATCGGCCGCTCGGCCCCGTCCTCTATAGAATGGGGCCGTCTGGGAAAGAGTCCAATCTGAAAACTGAGTTTTTTTTTTTTTATTCTTAACTTGTCAACATCTGCTTCCACTATTAAGGGCAACCCAGCTGAATTCTTTATCGGTGTCGTTCTCTAACTAATCTGCCACATGCGATTCGGAGGGGCACAATGCATCCCATTCACGGAGTGACTGAACATGACATAAATCACTATAACTCCGCACTGGAATGGAACAGAACATGAGTGCTCATTGACGGGGTGTAATACACCATGCCACACGTGAGCACAATATACCCGAAAATTTGTGTTCAAAGTTCATCTGTTTTAAAGGGTTTTTCCAGGCTTAGAAAAACATGGCCGCTTTCTTTCAGAAACAGCACCCTCAGTGTAGGTTTTGCAGCTGAGTTGCATTGAAATGAATAGAGCTGAATTGTAATACAGCACACAACATTAGGGGTGACACTGTTTTCCCAAGGTAGCAGCTTTATGTTTCTAAACCTTTAAGTTGTGAAATCCTAGTTTTTTTCTTAAAGGGGTACTCTGGCAAAAATCTTTTTCTTTTAAATCACCTGGTTTCCGAAAGTTATATAGATTTGTAATCTGCTTCTATTTAAAAAATCTCCAGTCTTCCAGTACTTATCAGCTGTTGTATGTCCTGCAGGAAGTGGTGTATTCTCTCCAGCCTGACACAGTGCTCTCTGCTGCCACCTCTGTCCATGTCAGGAACTGTCCAGAGCAGCAGCAAATCCCCATAGAAAACCTCTCCTGCTCTGGACAGTTCCTGACATGGACAGAGGTGGCAGCAGAGAGCACTGTGTCAGACTAGAAAGAATACACCACTTCCTGCAGGACAAACAGCAGCTGATAAGTACTGAAAGACATGGGACTTTTAAATAGTAGACTACAAATCTATATAACTTTCTGACACCGTTTGATTTGAAAGAGTTCTCCTTTAAGGTTAATGACCCATGAGCAATGCCATGCTGCTGTGGATTTTTTGAAATGTTTTCATACAGAATTGTCACAATGCTGCCATCTGGTGGAAGTTTGTAAGGACTGCAGATTTTCCTGGACAATAATCAGTGAAGAACGTTAGTCATCTCCTTGACAGCCTGAAAACACATATTGGTGATGATCTGAGAAGTTAAAGGGGTTTTCCGTACATGTAATATTATCCTCTATCCCCAGGATGGGGGTAACAATCTGATCACAGGGGTCCAAGTGCAGGGGGGCCCTCGGGATCTCAAGAACCGGGATTTTCATTGTCTATGGGAAACACCAAAAACTTTGCTTGTCTGTTTCCGCATCTCTCAGAGAAAACCTGGAACAGCGAGAGTGAGAAGATTTAAATTATTTACTTTCATAAAATTTGTCCCAACAAAACAAACATTTTTATTAGGTTTACTCCTAGAAAATTTTTAAAGGGGTAGTGCGGCGCTAAACATTTATTCACAAAATAACACACATTACACAGTTATACAACTTTGTAATGTGTGTTATGTAAGTGAATTGCCCCCTTCCCCGTGTTCCCCCCCACCCCGGAAGTGTTGTGCATTATTCTCACCGCCTTACTGTTGACCCCCGGCCGCCATCTTGTGACAATGACGTCGTCTTCCCGAAAAAACAGCAGCAGTTTGTAGATACAGGATGGAACTGTAGATCCTCATAATGCAGTAGTGTAGTACAACAGACTAGAATAGAGAGACTGCAATGGGGAAGGGACGTGTGTTCAGCACGGACCAATCAGAAAGGGAGAATCACAGAGCTTTGCAGGAGGACAGTGACAGAAAATTTCTATACAGCAGAGTAAACAGCTGAGTGTAAGTGCAGGCACATTATAGCAGCAGTGTGTATAGCTGAGTGTAAGTGCAGGCACATTATAGCAGCAGTGTGTGTAGCTCAGTGATTTTCGACCTTTTTTGAGCCGCGGCACGCTTTTTATACCTAAAAAATCCCGGGGCACACCACCAACCAAAATGGCACAAAATGACACTAAAACAGTACATATTATACATATAGTTAATAATATAGATTCTAAATGTATTTATACTCACTCAGTGTGAAACCTGGGCCTGTTTTCTTCTCCCCCCTGTGCTTCTCTCCTGTGCTTCTCTCCACCATACTTCTCCCCCCTACTTCTCTCCTGTGCTTCTCTCCACCATACTTCTCCCCCCTGCTTCTCTCCACCATACTTCTCTCCTGTGCTTCTCTCCACCATACTTCTCTCCCCCCTGCTTCTCTCCACCATACTTCTCTCCTGTGCTTCTCTCCACCATACTTCTCTCCTGTGCTTCTCTCCACCATACTTCTCTCCCCCCTGCTTCTCTCCACCATACTTCTCTCCCCCCTGCTTCTCTCCGCTGTTTCTCTCCCCCATCCCCATGTTTCTCTCCCCCATCCCCAGGTTTCTCTCCCCCATGCTTCTCTCCCTGTCTCTCCCCCATGCTTCTCTCCCCCATCCCCAGGTTTCTCTCCCCCATTCCCAGGTTTCTCTCCCCCCCTTCCTCCTCACCTCCTCCGAGATGGTCGCCGCTGCTGTCCGCCTCACTTACTGGCCGCCCGTAGGGCCCGGACGTGCTCCTTCAATCAGCGGAGACCGGGAGCATGGTGCGCTGTGGCAGGCCGTAGCGCACACGTTGATTGGATGTGTGCATCACGGCCCACCGCAGTGCACCACGCTCCCGGTCTCTGCTGATTGGATAGTAGGAGCACGTCCGGGCGCTACAGGCGGCCAGTAGGTGAGGCGGACAGTAGCAGCGGGGCGATCTGCAGGGGCACCATAGTTTGGGGAACTGCAGGGGCACCATAGTTTGGGGAACTGCAGGGGCACCATAGTTTGGGGAACTGCAGGGGCACCATAGTTTGGGGAACTTTCCCGCAGCACACCCCGCACACTGGTTGAAAATCACTGGTGTAGCTGATTGTAAGTGCAGGCACATTATAGAAGGAATGGAGAGGATGGGAAATGCAAGGGCTGACAGAGACTGCAGGGAGTATGAAAGAATGAGCAGGGCAGCACTCTCTGTCCAGGGATAGAGGTATTAAACAGGGAGAGAGGGGTTACAGCTATGAAGAGATTACCTCCACAGTCCTGTCCCCTGATGCAAGCCTCAGCCTGAAGTGGATCTGCTATGATTTGGAAGGTGAGGGAGACTTCATGTAGACTGCACTATGCAGACCATGACCCTCCCCCAGTCCCACCCAGTGCAGGGAGCTCTTAAACCAAGGTACCACTGTATTGATGTGTGAATGAGGCCTACATACGTCCTATACATTTTTCATGAATTTTGAATTCACTAATAGCTTTAAAAAAAAATCCACAAAAGCGCATTTTTATTTTTTTTAGCCAAAAATGCTGTGTGTGACCAGTATCAGCCATACAGGAGAATGACTATACACAGTGAACAGCAAAGTCAGTGGTAGTGAGACCCCTAGTGGCCAACACTAAATACACAGTTTTAGGAAGTAGAAAGCAAAAATGTTAAAGTCAATGATATTGGGCAGGGATGGGGAACCTTCCACTCTCCTGCCAGTGATTATAAATAATCAGAATATCTCTGGGATCACTGCAGACCTTTTACTATACCTCTCCGGTCCATTCATATCCCTTCCCTCACAATAAGCACCAATTCCTATTTCAGCAACTATAAAATCAATCTCAACAACAGCAAGCCGGGAACATTTGGCGTCATTCTTCCCCAGCCCAGCAATTTAGAGTCTCTCATCCATATCCCTGCTAACTCTACTGATGTTTACTCTCTTAAAGGGGTCGTCTGGAATTTTTTTTTTTTTTTTTCAAATTCACCGGTGTCAGAAAGTTATACAGATTTGTAAATTACTTCTATTAAAAAATATCTGTATGTCTATACGCCCTGCAGGAAGTGGTGTTTTCTCTCCAGTCTGACACAGTGCTCTCTGCTGCCACCTCTGTCCATGTCAGGAACTATCCAAAGCAGGAGAGGTTTTCTATGGGGATTTGTTACTGCTCTGGACAGTTCCTGACATGGACAGAGGTGGCAGCAGAGAGCACTGTGTTAGACTGAAGAAAATACACCACTTCCTGCTGGACATACAGCAGCTGATAAGTACTGGAAGGCTAGATATTTTTTTTAATAGAAATCATTTACAAATCTTTATAACTTTCTGATAACAGTTGATTTGAAAGAAAAAAAAATCAAAAGAGTGCCCCTTTAATCTCATGTAGCGTCCAACATTTGTAGAATGGATAAACTAATAGCAGATTCCAAACGGTTAATGGATAAACACATTAGTGAGATCGGCGCTCGTCTGTGCTGCCATTACACAGCACAACAAACCGAGTGGCCCGGCTGCATGAACGATCCTTGTATCATTTGTGTAGCCATATGTAGACAGTTTCCAGGTCACAAGCAGCAGTGCATACTTACCATCCATGCTGCTTGTGATTCAGCTGTATCTTCAGGCCTCGCCTACTGCGGCTGTCAGTCATCTGGAGGAAGAGGCAGTGACTTGAGCTGGACGGTAGAGCCGGATCACAATCAGGGCTGATTGTAAGTATACACTGCTGCTTGTGATTTGGAAAATGACAGCGCGCACACACACACACACACACACACACACACACATTATATATATATATATATATATATATATATATATATATATATAAGGTTGTTCCCTAGGTTCTTATATCACCCAGGCAAAGTACCTCTCCACTAAGTGATGTTAGCTGTGATTCTCAATACAGCCACTAGGTGTCTTACTCCCCCTGTGCACAGCTGCAGTGTATGTATGAAAGTTTAATCGTTCCATGGAATAGGGCCTTTAGTTCTGGTCCAATCAGGAGTGAGTTCAGTTCTAGTTCTAAAGAGAGACAGACATCCAGTATGCAGTGCTGACCCCTAGAGGTGGGGTAACCGGACACTAGAACCACCCTTGTCTACACCGATGATTTTTTTTCCATCGGAAAGGAAGAGGGACTGATCCCCAGTAAGGCAAAGATGCAATAAGCCAATATACTTTATTGACACATGCTCGTCCACTTGGGGATAGTCCTCAGTGGGAGCTACACCTAGAGACAAAGGCTTAGGACTCGTACTACCTCACAGGTGGTCACCCATATTGTGTAGGCAGAAGGTGGTCAGATATCAGATTTATATCTATAGTGAGTACATGAAGTTCTTCAAGACTCAAGATATTTCTACACACATCCCGCCAGAGTACTGTTACTTATCAAACAAGGGCTCCTACCCGGCCCCTACACTACACAAGTCTTCACTCTCTTCTTCTGCTCGGGTCTATCTCAAAGTTCCTATCAGAGTATTAAGTATTTTTGCACTAAGGCCCCATTCACACGTCTCAGTTTTTACTGTCAGGAAATCCTGATCAGGAGGCCTCAACTGGCATTAGGAAAGCATCAGGATTTCCTGATCAGTAATCAGTTTTTACCTTCAGGAAACCATCAGGAAAAGCCTTCAGGATTTCCTGATCAGAAAAAAAAAAATTGTGTTTTCAATATGGTCTATTATGCCAACATACATTACTTACATCGCCCCTCGTGTACCGCGCCACCATGTCCTCTTTGTGTACCATGCCACAATCTCCCCCTCATGTACTGTGCCACCATGTGTCCCCAACCTTGTGTACTGTTCCTTATGAAATGTGTCATCCTCTAATCTTTTGCAAAACTACAACTCCCAGTATGTGATGTAGTCCTGCATATTACCACACATCATTCTGGGAGATGTAGTTCTACTGTGCCCCTGCCTCCCCCCTCCTATACTGTGTCATCCTCTAATCTGTTGCAGAACTACAACTCCCATTATGTGATGTAGTCCTGCATATTACCACACATCATTCTGGGAGATGTAGTTCTACTGTGCCCCTGCCTCCCCCCTCCTATACTGTGTCATCCTCTAATCTGCTGCAGAACTACAACTCCCATTATGTGATGTAGTCCTACATATTACCACACATCGTTCTGGGAGATGTAGTTCTACTGTGCCCCTGCCTCCCCCATCCTATACTGTGTCATCCTCTAATCTGTTGCAAAACTACAACTTCCATTATGAACTGCCAATAGGACATGATGGGAGTAGTAGTTCTGCAACCTGGACGGCCGTAGGTGACAAAACTACACTTCCCACATGAACTGTCAGCAGGGCATGATGGGAGTGGTAGTTCTGCAACTCCTACCATGGACTGTCAGCAGAGCATGATGGGAGTTGTAGTTTTAGGGGGGTAATCCCACCTGACCAGGTTCTCTGGCCTTTTCTGAATTATGTCATTACTTCTGGGGTGGTGTTTCAGGGCCATCTGTATGATGATGTGGGGGGGGGGGGGGCGATCATTACAGCACTCCGGGGGGAGGATGTGGCGCGGTTGCTATAGGGATGCAGGGGGGGAGGACATCTGGAGGTAGGGACGCTTTCCTGATGTGCATCAGGAAAGCGTCTGGGGTTTGGGCGCTACCATAGACTTCTATGGGGGCATCTGTGCCGCGTTTCCGGATGAAAATAGAATGGGATCGAAAAAATCCTGACATATTTTCCGGAACGGAAACCCTTCAGGAAAAATCCTTTATGGGTTTGGAAATCCTTTAGGATTTCCTGATAAGAAATCCAGGTGGATTTTCCAGACGTGTAAAGGGGGCCTAACTCTTGTATACAGTATTCTTCTACCTTAGGGTCCTATTCCACAGGCCGAGCAACGATGTAAACGAGCGCCGATCTGCTAGATCGGCCCTCGTTTACTGGGCCACGGCCCCGATGATCGTAAAACAAGGGCTGCAGGGACATAGTTACCGATGTCCCTGCAGCCCTTGTTTCATGCATTACCTGTCCAGGCCGCAGGTCTTCTTCTCCCGGTCCAGCGCGGCCGCATCGGCTTTGGAGCGGAGCTGTCTGAACTGACAGACCGCTCAGCCAATCACTGGCCGTGGCGTTTCTGGCCAGTGATTGGCTTAGCAATCTTTCAGTTCAGACAGCCCCACTCCGAAGCTCCTTCCATCTGGTAATGGCCACAGTATTATTTTCTCTTCTTATTCCAGATTATTCTCATTCTGCTAATGAGCCGGCTGTATTCCCGTATTCCGCTCCTATCATCTGCCGCTCCATCTCCCCGGTCACTCGTATATATTCGGGTTCATGCAGCAGCCATTGCATCTTCTTAATTGGTAAAACTGGAGCATTTCCTCGCTTCACGATTCTCTTTGGATCCTTCACTCGGTTTTCCATCCAGCATTTGCTAATTTGCTTCTCTAACAGATTTTCAGCCAAGCTGGAGCGTGCCGCCATCACGGATCATAAACTAGCTCACCTGTGATGAACCCAGACTAATATAGGAACAGCAGATCACAGATTTACCAGCCCTGTCCATACTATACAAAGGTATTTATAATATATATATATATATATATATATATATATATATATATATAGTGGTACCTTGGTTTAAGAGTAACTTGGATTAAGAGCGTTTTGCAAGAAGAGCTCACAGTTTTTCAAAATTGTGACTTGGTTTAAGAGCATTGCTTTGGTGTAAGAGCTCCCTGTACTGGGTGGGAGGCGGAGCTGAGGAGGGGCAGGGTCTGCATAGCAGGGTCTACAGCACTGTACTCTGACACAGGAAGTCTCCCTCACCTTCCAAATCATAGCAGATCCACTTCAGGCTGGGGCTTACATCAGGGGACAGGACTGTGGAGGTAATCTCTTCATAGCTGTAACCCAGCCCCCTCTCCCCCCGGACAGAGAGAGAGATGCATGTGTACCCACATCTGCCCTGCTCATTCCTTCATATTCCCTGCAGTCTCTGTCAGCCCTTGTGTTTCCCATCCTCGCCATTATGGGGATCTGCAGTTCCATCCTGTATCTACAAATTGCTGCTGTGTTATCAGGCTTATGCACTTACTGTACATTATATTCCACATGCTGATTGCTTTACTGTACAGTTACTTATAATATGACATTCACCTATTTCAAAATCTTTGTTTTATTAGTTTTACATGTTATTCAGAATAAAAAAAAAATCATTATTTTTGGGGTGTGGAACCAATTGTCTGCATTTCAGTGATTTCTTATGGGAAGTTTTGCTTTGGTTTAAGAGTGGATTTGGATTACAAGATCATTCTCGGAACCAATTATGCTCGTAATCCAAGGCACCACTGTGTATATATATGAGAAAGCCAATGTGGTTAACTTCAGCTGTAAGGGGTGTGTGAAGGGTGAAGGGGAAGCATTGAGCACCTATAGACAGAAGAATAGAATGTGTAAAACGCAAATAAAAGAAGCAAAATAGCAACAAAAAGGATAGCCACAGAAAGTAAAACAAATCCCAAAATGTTCTTCACCCATATAAACAATTAAAGACTTAAAACCGAAAATGTTGGTCCCCTCAAAAATAATCTGGGTGTAATGGTGGAGGGGGAAGAGGAAAAGGCCAATCAACTAAATACATTCTTCTCTACTGTATTCACAGAGGAGAATCCCATAACAAAGGACATGACTAGGGATAATATAAATCCTACCATAAATCTCACCTGCCTAACACAACAAGAAGCGGGGAGACGCCTTAAAAACATTAAAATCCATAAGTCACCGGGCCCAGAAGGTATCCATCCTAGAGTTTTGCAAGAATTAAATACTGTGTTAGACAGATTCTATTACGACAGGGATTCTTCCATAGGACTGGCGCATAGCTAATGTGGTACCAGTATTCAAAAAGAGGTCAAAGAGTGATCCTGGAAACTACAGGCCTGTAAGTCTAACATCTATAGTAGGTAAAGTATTTGAGGGGTTTGTAAGAGATGCTATACTGGAGTATCTTAATGAAAACAATCTTATGACGCAGCACCAGCATGGATTTATGAGGGATCGGTCCTGTCAGACTAATCTGATCGGCTTCTATGAAGAGGTAAGTTATAGACTGGACCTGGGGGAGGCTGTGGATGTTGTGTATCTGGACTTTTCAAAGGCATTTGATACTGTGCCGCATGAAAGGTTGGTCTACAAAATGAGGATGCTGGGACTCGGGGAAAACGTATGCAAATGGGTAAGTAACTGGTTGTGTGATAGAAAACAGAGGGTGGTCATTGATGGAACATATTCAGATTGGGTTTTAGTTACTAGTGGGGTACCACAGGGGTCAGTGTTGGGTCCACTTCTTTTTAACATTTTTATTAATGATCTTGTTGAGGGGCTACAGAGCAGAATCTCCATTTTTGCAGATGATACTAAACTGGGTAAAGTAATCAGTACAGAGGAGGATAATATCATATTACAGATGGATTTGGAGAAGCTAGAGGCTTGGGCGGAGAAATGGCAAATTAAGTTTAATGTGGATAAATGTAAGGTTATGCACTTGGGCCATAGAAATAATAAGTACAGGGGGGGCGTGGCCTGCTACTGAGGGGACCGGACGCATCACAGTGGAGCTCCGTGTGCAGCGACTTTGAAGCATTCAGAGGGACTTGGATCTTTGTTGTTTGTATCTGGGAGTTGACTGAACATCTCTGGCACATCTCAGGATGAGAAATACCTCTAGAAAAGCAACAGCAGCGACAAGGAGAAGGATTCAATCTTCTACACCCCAGGCCTTGCCGAAACAAGATGGCGCCGAATCCATGACGGACTATCTTCTCAATACACTTCTAGAAGATTCCAAGGCGGCACGGTGGGATCCTGCATTATCAGAACCATCAGCGCAACAAATGGAAGCCGACTCAGGTACTCATTTGTCTATTAAAACACCTAAGAGGAGAAATAGGAAGAGCAAGAAAGGCGGTGCTCACTCTCATCAGCTAAACCCGGAAACCACGAGAGTTCAACAGCACCGTCTCTCTCCTTCACCAACTGCTTCTCCGGTCTCCATTTCTCCTCCCCCATCAGAAACCCTATTGACAAAATCACTACCGAATCTCTGCTTTACTAAGTTGTTTTCTGATGATTTGTCTACTCCTGAACAAAACACCTCTCAGCTGCCTAGCATTAATGACTGCACCATGCCGTCAAAACCCTTACAGCCCTCAATGATAACTCAAGTTCTTCAAGGAAATAGCAGTCTCTCCCCAATGGCACCTATATTCATCAGTAATAAATGTACCCAACATGGCGACACTGCTTGCTCAAACTCCGTCTGATTATCCTCTACATTCAACTATGCAGACTTCTCAGAATGTGTATCCTTCCCTCTCTTCATTACTATCAAAGCTACAGAGAGATTCTGACAAATCTCTTAACTCGCTTGTTACCGATAATGGACAGATTTCTCCATCTCTCATTAGAGACATGATTGTATCTATCAGAGATTCCCTGCTGGCTGGTATTAACCATCTATTTGTTTCTATGGCCCCAATGGTGAGAGTAGTGGAAGAAAGGGTAGTGAGGGCGGAACAAAAAATAAATGAGATGATTGATACTCAAAATTCTTTATCGGACGCTTGCGACCAGTTGGAAGAAGATGTCGACATACTTCGCAACAAAATTGCTGCAATGGACGACTACAATAGACGTAACAACTTAAAATTTCGAAATATACCTAAATCCATCACTCAAACGGAAATACCATCCTTCATTCAAAAACTTTTTTTTTAAAGTTTGGCCGAACTGTACGAAGACTGAGCTAACAATTGATTGGGTAAGACGAATCCCCAGACCTCACCATCTACCCCCGACAACGCCTAGAGATGTTATAGCCAGAATCCATTTCTTGCACATAAAAACTAAGTTCTTGGCAACGATGAGGAGAGGAGAGAAGTCATTGGCTGGGCACCAAAATATTACTGTATTCTCGGATTTATCATCAGAGACTTTAAAGCAACGCAGAACATTTGCTTCTTTTACTCAGCGGCTTAGGGATAAAAGTATCCCATACAGATGGTTATCCCCTGCCCGTCTCCTTATTACCCACCATGATGCTAAACACATCATATCCAATCCAGAAGAAGGACAACAGCTGATGGACTCCTGGACCTCTGGGTGAACTTTGAACCTGACTGACTACTTATTTAGGCCCCTGATATAGGCTGGACTTGTGCCCTACCCCATTATGCGTGTTCCTACCAACATAACATGATGACACTGAGATTTCTTTTAACATAAGATTTAAGGCTGCTCCAGTGTCTATTAACTGCTTATGCAGTCTTGTTTTGTTTATTTTTTAATGTTGTTTATTGGTTGTATCTTTTACATTTATAATATATGTTATTTGCGAGTTCAGAATACATAACTGCAATATAACAGCGCTCTATAACTCCTAGATAGAAGACCGCAACTTTATTAATATCTTAAATGTATTCAGCCTTTTCATATGATTTCTACCCTATATAACTGACTATGCATACACATATACTCTTTATCTAACAAATAATGTTATATTTGCACTATACACTAACTTTTTCCATAATGGGATACACTTAAACGCGTTTAATTGCCTGTTGTTTGTTATATACTTGCATTATACTTGCTTACTGTATTTAACCCCTAGACGACCCAGGGCGTATAGTTACGCCATGGAAGTCTGTCCCCAGACGACCTACGGCGTAACTGTACGCCCTGGGTGTTTCTCCCGCTATGAAGCGTGCTCCGGAGCGGAGCGCGCTTCACAGCAGGTGGGGGCCGGCTGCAGTGAGCAGTCGGGACCTCACCGGTAATGACACGCTGCAGCGATCGCGCTGCCGCGTGTCATTAACTCCTTAAACGCCGCGTCCGCGGCGTTTAAGAGTAAGTGACAGGGGGAGTCCCCTGTCACTTACCCGATCGGTAAAACGGACTGCCGGAGGTCTCTTACCTGCCTCCGTGCGGTCCGATCGGCGATCTGCTACACTGAGTCTGCACAGGCAGGCTCAATGAGCAGATCGCCGATAACACTGATCAATGCTATGCCTATGGCATAGCATTCATCAGTGTAGAAATCAAACTAATGTATGTAAAAGTCCCCCAAAGGGACTTCAAATGTGTAAAAAAAAAAAAAGTTAAAAACACCAATACACTACCACAAAACCCCTCCCCCAATAAAAGTTGAAATCACCCCCCTTTCCCATTATATAAATAAAACATATAAAAATAAATAAACAAATAAACATATAATATACCGTAACGTGCGTAATTGTCCGATCTATTAAACTATAACAAGCATCATTGCGATCGGTAAACGGCGTACAGGAAAAGAGGGAAAAAAGTGCGCGGATTACCAATTTCATGTTACATTATATATAAAAAAAAAATAATAAAAAGTGATCAAAACGTCCGATCTTCACAAATATGGTATTAATAAAAACTAGAGATCATGGCGGAAAAAACGACACCCCATACAGCCCCGTAGGTGAAAAAATAAAACCGTTATAAGTGTCACAATAGGCCCATTTTATTTATAATTAATTGCCAAAAAAAAGGATTTCATTTAAAAAAATATATAACATTAGAGAATCTGTGTAACCTGCATATGGTTGTGTTCGGACTGACCTATAGAATAATAGTATCATGTCGCTTTTACCATATAGTGTATAACGTAGACACAGGAACCCCCCAAACGTTACCATATTGCATTCTTTTTTGCAATTTCACCTATTTATATCTTCATAAATAATATATTTGGGATTCCGTCATACATGTTATGGTAAAATGAATGACGCCATTACACAGTACAACTATTCCTGTAACAAATAAGTCATTACATGGCCTGTAGATAGAAAACTGAGAGTGCTAGAGCTCTTAGAAGGGGAGGAGGGAAAAACGGAAACACTAAGATCAAAATTTGCGCGGTCCACTGGGTCATTTTGGGCCTGGTCCTCAAAGGGTTAAAGAATTAATGTTTATATACCTGCTTGGATTTTGCTTACCTTCCCTTTTTATAGGGACATGCTATTTGTTGTCTTGTATAAAAAATATATGAAAAAACTTTCAATAAAAACTATTGTACCAGAAATAATAAGTACAGTTATGTGGTAAATAATAAAACACTGGGTAAAACTACTTCCGAAAAGGACCTGGGGGTATTGGTGGACAGTAAACTCAACTTTAGTGATCAGTGCCAGGCAGCAGCTGCCAAGGCTAATAAAATAATGGGGTGCATCAAAAGAGGTATAGATGCTAAAGATGAGAACATAGTTTTGCCTCTTTATAAATCACTGGTCAGACAGTTTTGGGCACCGGTATATAAGAAGGACATAGGTGAACTAGAGCGGGTGCAGAGGAGGGCAACAAAGGTCATTAAGGGAATGGGTGGGTTACAGGACCAGGACAGGTTATCACGCTTGGGGTTATTTACGCTAGAAAAAAAGACGTCTTAGGGGCGATCTGATCACAGTGTACAAATATATGAATGGACAGTACAGAGATCTTTGTAGTGGTCTTTTTACTCCTAGGTCTGTAACCATGACAAGGGGGCATCCTCTACGTCTAGAGGAAAGAAGGTTTTATCATCAGCACCGACTCGGGTTCTTTACTGTACGAGCGGTAAGACTGTGGAACTCTCTGCCACATGATGTTGTCATGGCCGATTTATTAAATACGTTCAAGGGAGGCCTGGATGCTTTTCTTGAACAATATAATATTACAAGTTATGGACATTAGATCTCTGGTGATACGTTGATCCGGGGATTATTCTGGTTGCCATTGGAGTCGGGGGGGGGTTCTTCCTGTGGTGGGGCGGTTGTCGTCTGCCTCATAGAGGGTTTTTGCCTTCCCTGGATCAACACAGTAGGGTTCCCCTAGGTTGAACCTGATGGACTCTTGTCGTCTTTCAATCTTGTTTACTATGTTACTATGTTTTATATATATATATATATATATATATATATATATATATATATATATATACACACACATACACACACATAGTGGTACCTTGGTTTAAGAGTAACTTGGATTATAAGCGTTTTGCAAAAAGAGCTCAGTCTTTCAAAATTATGACTTGTGTAAGAGCATTGCTTTGGTGTAAGAGCTCCCTGTACTGGGTGGGAGGGGGAGTGGAGGAGGGGCATAATCTGCATAGCGGGGTCTACAGCCCTGTACTCTGACCCAGGAAGTCTCCCTCACCTTCCAAATCATAGCAGATCCACTTCAGGCTGGGGCTTACATCAGGGGACAGGACTGTGGAGGTAATCTCTCCATAGCTGTAACCCCTCTCTCCCCGAACAGAGAGTGCTGCATGTATGTGCCCACATCTGTAACCTTGTATCTGCAATCATATTCTATCACCAATGAACAGCATACACTATTCCCCAGTGACATTCAGTGTGCTAGGTGTCAACATAAGAATGCCCTCTGATGACATCTTGTGGCCAAAAGTGAATAGTGCAGGCCTAAGCAATAGAATACCGGGGAGCAAAGGATTAAAAACTCCGGATAAGAAAAACTTGTTTTCTATTAAAAGTACATTAAAAGTTATATAGATGTGTCTATACAATGTATTACTGTATCTGTACGGTTCTGCCACACTGTAAACTGATAGAAATCCAGGAAGTGAAAAAAAATGGCTTCTGTGCCAATCCACATTGTCTCCTGCTCCTGCTATCTCTCCTTAGGAGACAAATCTTCCAAGCCTCTGTCTCACATTGTGTGTGTTTGCTGATGATGCAGACAGGGGGCAGGGCGTGATGTCACAGGAGGCGTGGCTGGATCCCCCAATCCCCTGAGTGATTCACCATCTCTGACCAGACAGAAGCAGCTGCTGCACTAATTTTACTGATTGTGATGGGTGGGGGACTGTGATGAGCAGCTGAGGGAAAGCATTGCATTCTAGGAACTGCTCAAACAGGAAGGACAGAAACACAAAACAGAACAAAAACCCCCCAAACAAATAGATTTTTTGTAGTTTCAAAACTGGGATAGACAAGTAAGTAATGCGTTATGCTTCTGCAGAAGTTTCATTTTTTTTAACCTCTACCTGGAGTTTCCCTTTAATCACTATAAATACCTCCGTGCCGACTGACCACTTACAGATACCTGGCAGTGGCACACCTGTTCCTGTACACTGCAAACATCCATCCATCAATATTCATATAAAGCCCTATGCCCTATTCTGGATTTAGCAAATCCGGTGAATCTGAGGCTGCCATATGGAGCTGGCGTGGATTTTCACCATCATTTACCCCTGTGCAAATCATGATAAATCAGGTGCGGGAGGAGGCCTTGCTGCAGGCTCGATACATCAGGCAAGTAGGGTGTATATCAGCAAAAAGTATGCCTGCCAGGAGTACAAATCCCCCCTAACCTCCATAAAGTGGAAGCGTTAACCATTTGGAAGTTTAAAGTTTCAAATTACAGCAGTCTCAGAAACACAGGGAGTGCCCTGCGGCGACTACTACCACCATCATATACCTCTAAGGGAGGATACAGTGCCTTATGGAGCCACAGCTTCATGTGCTATCGTTCAAGATCTGTGCTAGACAACAATACTGAGCATGAGCCCTATATCACCTAAACCATTACCTATAAAATATATACTATAGAACAGGGATGGGGAACCTTCGGCCCTCCAGCTGTTGCAAAACTACTATTCCCATCATGCCTGGACAGCCAAAGCTTCGCTTTGGCTGTCCAGGCATGATGGGAATTGTAGTTTTGCAACAGCTGGAGGGCTGAAGGTTCCCCATCCCTGCTATAGAACATAGGAGCGTGCACTAAATAATCAGCTGTAATACCCAGTCCTCACCAGCAGATGGCGCTCATGCCCAACATGCAAACCAAGCCGATCAGGTAACACTGCATTGCACATTCTCGTCTGCGCTTTTTATCGCTTTTGCTGTACAGAAGCGTGACTCCCAGAGCCATTCCCTCTTGTTCCACCGTAATATAATTTTTTTTTTTACATTTAATATCGTTCCCTGTAAACACAGCGACCGTCTAATGGAATGAAATCCCCTCTAACCATTCCCAATCCTCCAGCTTTACAGTAATGAAGTGTCTGCATATACTCAGATGTGTGATAGTTCGCCAATGCAGGGGATTAGACACCCCCCCCCAGCATCTGAAATACCCAGCACATTCCGCCCTACGTGAAATTCCTTGTGTTCTGCAATGTCACGCCTCATAGCTGCCTTTTAACCTTGACTTTCCTCCAAATGGAATGAAAGAGCGTGAGCCGAAAAAAAAAAAAAGTCAATAATAATTGCTTCTCCCCAGTTGCTGAAGGGAATTCTTGCACCACCATTTGTAAATTAAGATCTTACCGCACGATGTATAGATTACTGGCCCCATTACTTTACATTAAGGGGAGTAAGTAGCGGTTTAGATGACACGTAAATTGGTTCTTATATCTATAAGCGCCGCGCTGAACGGGGAAAGCGTGTAATGGGATCCTTTAGATTTGATGCATTGTCTCTTCGTGGTATATATTACTGTCAGTGGGTAGGAAGGAAGAGGTAGGGTGGGCAGACGGAGATGGTACCGGGTGATTATTAAAGGGGGATTCCGCGCTGAGTTAATGAGATGTGACAGAAGATCGTGGTGGTCCATAGCCGGAACAGGGAAGCTATTGATTTCAATAGCATCTTATCATGCATGAAACAGCGCTATTGATCCTGATGTCTATTTCCATCCAGCTCCGTGATGGACAGGATGACGTTGTGTCAGGTGCCAAGGGAGATGAGATCCCTCACCGAGACCCATGGATTCCCATTACCTCCCAGTTGCTCATATAGATAATATACAGATAAATATCACACATTGTATGACCATATAATCCCAAGTAATATTTGCCCATTAAAGGGGGTCTCCGGCAAAAAATTGTTTTCTTTCAAATCAACTGGTTTCAGAAAGTTATACAGATTTGTAATTTCTTCTATTTAAATAATATCCAGTCTTCGAGTACTTATCATCTGCTGTATGTCCTGCAGGAAGTGGTATATTCTCTCCAGTCTGACACAGTGCTCTCTGCTGCCACCTCTGTCCATGTCAGGAACTGTCCAGAGCAGCAGCAAATTCCCATAGAAAACATTTCCTGCTCTGGACAGTTCCTGACATGGACAGAGGTGGCAGCAGAGAGAACAGTGTCAACTTGAATTGCACGCTGGGGACAGTCCTGGACAGTTGTTGGACTTCCTGAGAATATTTGAAGAAAACATTCGGTCACCCTATACAAAGGCAGGCAAGTACAGTATATCCCCCTAATGGTAGTTCCCCCTCTTTAGGGCTTTAGCAGGTCGTCATCTTGTTGAAGATACATTAGAAGGAACAGTCTCTGGCAGGAGTGGCACATTGCTGGAGGAACTGTCAGGCAATTCAGCGTTACATTCAGGGGAACGTTCTAGAATAGGCCAGGGCAGTGGGATGTGACCGGCCATTATATTCTTGCACCAATTAACAACATGAACATATAATACAATATCCCCCACTGACCTTCAATGCGCCAGGTTTACAGCATAGAATACAGGGGAGGAGAGGAACATGAAAGATACCTCAGTGCCGACTGACAAAACACAGCTACCTAGGCACACCTCTTCTTGTACACCACACTTCTACATGATTCTGTATGCATCCATACAGTAGTTAGGCCCCCTCTATGCCCCCATATAGCCATTAGCTGCCTCTGTGTCCATTTATCATAGAAGGGCCCTGTGTGCTCCCCTATACAGTATAAGGCCCCACTCTGTGTCCATATGGTAATTAGGTCCATTCAGTTGGTGGTATCCTCATCACAGCTAAAAAAAAGCCCAGTAATTGTAATCCCCTATAGGTAGTCCCCCGAGCCAGTAGAGTGGCCCCTGCAGGTAGTCCCCAAGCCAGTAGAGTGGCCCCTGCAGGTAGTCCCCAAGCCAGTAGAGTGGCCCCTGCAGGTAGTCCCCAAGCCAGTAGAGTGGCCCCTGCAGCTAGTCCCCCGAGCCAGTAGAGTGGCCCATGCAGGTAGTCCCCCAAGCCAGTAGAGTGGCCCCTGCAGGTAGATCCCCCGGTCTCTTGCCCTACAAGTAACTGAAGTATATCCTGTGTTTTTTGAAAAACAACTCACCC
The DNA here is from genome assembly GCF_027789765.1 of Dendropsophus ebraccatus. Lineage (NCBI taxonomy): Eukaryota > Metazoa > Chordata > Amphibia > Anura > Hylidae > Dendropsophus > Dendropsophus ebraccatus. The sequence continues at coordinate 141,046,337 of NC_091459.1, read as the reverse complement.
TGGATGCAGCAGCGGGGGGTACCGATGTAAGCCCTGCAGGGGGCAGCATGGATGGGTAAGTAGATCAATCACTTACCCATCCTGGTGGCGCCCTCCTTACAGTCTGTTTGCTGGCACCCTGTGCGGCACATAGCTATGGCCGTCCCTGAGTGAGTGTTAAGTCCCCAAGGGGAAGCAGAAAATCCATCATTCTGACAGGTGTTCTACCCCTCTACAGTAAGCAGCAATCTTAACCTCTCGCTCGCTGGGCTGGGAACAGTGCACTGAGCCCAGCAAGTAGGAAGACAGCAGGCAGAAATCTATATAGATCAGTGCTTAGTGTCTGTGCCGTGGTGGTGGTACAGCAGGGTGGGCGAGGGTTGGGCACTTGTCATGGTGGCCAGGAGTGGTCTTAGTACCCACCCCAGGGCACACAGGCACTAAGAAAGAGGGCAACCCAAGTGTAAGGTGCAGGTGCGGTGACACAAAAAAAGGACCAGTCCAGCACTTAACCAGGGTGACAGTTTACTTATAATCTTCAGTGCAATACAAGTGAGGAACAATAACGTTGGTGACAACTTCTGAGAGCAGGTGCGGGTGACAGAGAGTAGAAAACTGGTAAAAGGAGTAGAATCAACCTGTAAGAAGCGTAGGGACCATCTTGGGGCCTTATCCAGATAACTATTGTTCTCTGCCTGGATGGTGTTTAGTTTAGTAAGTTAAAGAATACTCATACTCATGTTTAGATATATATCTGACCACCTTCTGCCCTAACCAGTTCAACTAGCACCAGGTCGGGTAGTATGAGCCCCTGGCCTTTACCACTGGGTGAAGCAGATGTTCCCAGAGTCGTGCATGGTCAGTAGGATACATCAGCTCTTCACTATTTGTCCTACTGGGGGTCAGTTCCTGGCTGTGGCTACTGCATGAGAATCAAGGAGACAGATCCCAGGTGTGGACAAGGCTTTCCCCAGAGGAGAGCTACCCCTCCTGAGGGTTTAGCACGGCATACTGGAGTGGATCTCTCAGTACCAGAATCACTTTTGTGGCTGTGTCTCAGTCCTTCCCCACTTCTACTGACAAAAGACCTCCCTAAAGGAACTAACCTCCCCTTTATAGGGGTAACTGAGGCTTACTATGATAGGTGGGGATGTACTGGACAGGAGAGAGATGAAGTGTAATAGGTTGGAAAGTGAGAGAAAGACACCTGCACCTGTGATTGGACAACATAACAACACATGACAAACAACTGTTAACCCAATACTATTATTATTATTTTTTAATTTGTTTACCTTCAGCTGTGCTCATACAAAAGACCTTAACATAAGACAGAGAGTGACACCTAGTGGGGAAAAAGAAATAAGCACTTTCATCCCCTTGTAGTGCGATACCTGACAGAAGCACTTTACCCAGGTGGAATAAGACCTAGTGGACCACCCGTACTGGTCAGTAGTGATGCAACAAGCCTAGCTACATCCATGCATCCTCTATACATATGCCAGCAATGTTATAGTAATATAAACTTCTCCAAATGATTGCTATCTATAGAACCAGGTTACTTTTTGAATGAACATCAAATTGGCGTAAATTGACACATTCCTCCACAGGAACTAGTAACGCCACGTGTGACTGATGATATGATCCCGCCGAGTACGCTAAATCTCTTCTAAGCTGATTATTTGCAATGAACGACACACTCCGGTAACACAATATACAATTAATAATGCATGGGGTTTCCGCTACTTAAACTGCAGAACTGAGTTTTTTTAAAAAAAAATTTACAGCAAAAAAAAAATAACTAATGAAATAAATAATTCAGAGCTGTAGATGAAATTAGTAGAGTTTGATGGCGGAGGAACATAACTGCGAATAGGACGGTGAGAGGAAACAATTACCAGTAGGCGAGAAGAGTTACTGATAGAACTGGAAGGAGACCGCTGGGATAAGCGTTACATACACTCCACTCCAATGTGTTCTGCCAACGAGAAGCAAAAAAAAAAATACCGCCTTAAAGAAAAACAATAAGATCCATCCTGGGCTCCTGAGTCTGTAATGAGGAGAACCTGATCTCTCTGTCGATATGATGATGTGACTTGCTGCACTCTGGAGAGACAAATTCAGCGTGGAGACCTTCTCATTGTTACTGATCCATACTGCTATACTATGGAGATGGAAAATCCCAGGGAATTTTTTTTTTTTTTATATGCAGTCTATGTTCTGCTATATAAAAGAAAAATGAGGCCGCGCTCCATTACACGCCGCATGGATGTTAATTCTCCCCATTAGAAATCAACTGAGGCTGAAAAAAAGTTCCTTATTAGGATAATTTTTCATAGGAGAAATTGTAAGAAAATGAGTTTTGTCACCTGCTTTTACATGGGAAAAAAAAGAATATGTATGGCACTGGTATATCTAGAAATATACAGAAAATATAATTCACTGTATGGAAAGGAGAGCTGGATGGATTTTTTTTTTATATACAGCCATGTGATTAATAGTTTGTTGGATCTACATGTAAGAAAACTTTGTAGCCATATGGAAAAAGTCCGGTATTGTGATAGGTTTAATAGTGATTAACTATTCTAACTATATCTAACTGCAAACAGAATTACTTAAAGGGGAAAAAAGACAAATAGTTTTTAAATCAACTGGTGTCAGAAAGTTTTACAAATTTGTGAATGACTTCTCTTTAAAAATCTCCAGTCTTCCAGTACTTATCAGCTGCTGCATGTCCTGCAGGAAGTGGTGTTCTTCTCTTCAGTCTGACACAGTGCTCTCTGCTGCCACCTCTGTCCATGTCGGGAACTCTCCAGAGCAGCAGCAAATCTATCTATCTATCTCCTATCTATCTATCTATCTATCTATCTAATCTCAGAATCTGTCATTCTTGCCTCTTTAGACATAGCGAGTTTATATACTTCTATCTCCACTGAGAAAGGCCTTAATGCGATTAGACATGTATTGAACAACACTACTTTCACACCTCCTTGTCAAAATTTTTTATTAGAGCTTTTACATTTGATTCTGACTAATAATTTTTTTCTCTTTAACAAACAGTATTATTTACAACAAAGAGGTACCGCGATGGGTAGTCCGGTGGCACCTACTTACGTAAATCTGTTTGTAGCGCAGTTAGAGGAGACGTACATCTATGGATCTGACCATGCCCAGTATTTGCTGGGATGGTTCAGATTCATAGATGACGTCTTCATCATCTGGAATGGCACTGAATCACAACTGATGGATTTTTGGGAATACCTTAACACCATTGACAGAGACATACAATTCACCATGTCACATTCATCATCTGAGGTTTCCTTTTTGGACACACGAGTGTACAAAATAGGGAACAAACTAGGAACTGATTTATTTGTGAAGAATACAGATAAGAACACACTGTTGAGGTATGAGTCGAATCATCCTCCTAGGATGATTCGTGGTCTACCCAAAAGCCAGTTTCTGAGAGCAAAGCGCATTGTATCAGAGGATACCAAATTGGACCAATCAGTGGAGTTACTGGCTCATAATTTTCAAACAAGGGGATACCCTAGAAACTTGATACAGCAACACATTGAGACAGTTAAACCCATGGATAGAAACACACTATTAACTACACAAACACGGAGGCATAGTGAACAACGGATTCCTTATGTATCTACATATAATTCACTTAGCCCACAAATCTCTCAAATCATCAATAAACATTGGCACATCATAGAACAAAGCTACCCTCATATTTCCACTCTGAGTAATAGACCGTTGATGTCCTATAAGAGAGCTAGGAATATTAGAGATATAGTGGTTAAGACCGATGTAAAGATAAACAGCACTGTACTTACCTTTTTAGGTCCTCGCACCGTGGGCAGTTTCCCGTGTGGTAGTTGCGTCAACTGCAGATATGTCCAGAGAGGACAGGTGTTCGTACATCCGGGCACTGGAAAGACATACAGAATCAACAAATTCATTAATTGCAATACTGAATACATTATCTATGTCCTATGGTGCCCTTGTAATCTGATATATGTGGGGGAAACCACTTATGATGCCAAAACCAGAATAACACAACACAGATACACCATACGAAAAGGAAAACTTGATCTCCCAGTCTCTAAACATTTTATAGAGGCACGACATAGAGAGAGCGATTTAAAATTGATGTACATTGATCACATCCCCCAACCGTGGAGGGGGGGTGATCGCATATCTATGTTAAAACGTAGAGAATTGGAATGGATATTCCGGCTTAATTCTTTAAAACCCCATGGATTGAATGTGGAGTTTAAAATCCTACCTAAATATTGTTACATTAAATAAATTATGCCATATAAGATCATGCCTGAGATGCTACTTGAACTATGCAGTTCTGTCCATTAGCGCAGTTGCTGACACATCTTAGTATGATGAATACATTTTAACAGAGAACAATAATATTGATTTTGATATATTTGTTATGAGGTATAATGATACCAATACTAATTTTCTTTATTTGATTATTTCAGATTAAACTATTGGAAAGCCTATCACTCGGAGCAGAATAAGTGACAACTCAGAAGTAGTGAAACGGCAGCATCAACATCTATTAACACCCCGAGACATTATGGATCCTGGCTAGTACTTACGAGACATCTATGGTCTGAACAATCACCTATACCGTTGAGCCCCCACAGACATCCGCGGACATCCCACGAATGGATCATCAGAGACGGTGGATACTGTCTTAATGGGCGCTGTCCACCGTACAACACGGGAGAACGGATGAATGTGTTAATAGGTCGGTCTCACGGTACATTATAAGCTACTATACACTCCAATCATGTTTACCCCTGACGTCACTAGTTACTCTAGCAACAGGACGCTACATCTCTGGTGGTGCAATCTAAGATGGCCGTGCGTTCCACCTACGGCGTGCGGTTCAAGTATCCATTTCCTGGTTGATGCTGCTGATCACGACGTATGAGGGAATCACAACTGCTCCGATATGTTTTTCATTTTGTATATTTGTATATAATTGTGTTGACTATTATGAATTCTTATATAAGATATATTCACTTTGTCACTTTGGAACTTGTTGTTCCCTTATTATTTATATATATTTATTCACGCTAGCTAATTTGAATATCATGTGTGTGAAATGAACACGTCATTAATTGCTTTGCACAGGATATATAAATCACATGTTTGCTTGGAAATGTATTCACTGGCTTGAGAAAGACGTCATTGAGACGTCGAAACGTCGCTTACTTTTTCCGTGTGTTTGTATGGATTAATCACCAATACAGATTTATTTTTCACCAAAGTCCTGTGTGCTGCGGTTACTTTTTGAATATCTATCTATCTATCTATCTATCTATCTATCTATCTCTCTCCTGATCTATCTATCTCCTATCTATCTATCTATCTATCAATCTATCTATCTCCTATCTTTCTATCTATCTATCTATCTATCTATCTCCAATCTATCTATCTCCAATCTATCTATCTATCTATCTATCTATCTATCTATCTCCTATCTATCTCCTATCTATCTATCTATCTATCTATCTATCTATCTATCTATCTCCTATCTATCTATCTATCTCCTATCTATCTATCTATCTATCTATCTATCTATCTATCTATCTATCATCTATCTATCTATCTATCTATCTATCTATCTATCTATCTATCTATCTATTATCTATCTATCTATCTCCTATCTATCTCCTATCTATCTATCTATCTATCTATCTATCTATCTATCTATCTATCTATCTCCTATCTATCTATCTATCTATCTATCTATCTATCTATCTATCTATCTCCGTTTCCTGATACTCTCCTGTCCCTGTCCCCATGCTGTCCTCAGCTGAAGCTATTCTGGCCTCTTCTAGTCAGGCCTGGCCCCAAGAAAGGGATGCAGGTGGCAAAATGATGTCACCCTGATGCCTGATTCTCACAGGATGCAATGGACGGGGCTCCCTTACACTCAATGGCCGCTGATTTTTTCTATCTATCCTGAATGTTCTTACTGTTGTTTCTATATTCTTTGTTAACCTTTATGTTAAATTGTTGTATGATTATGTTAACTTCACTGCTGGCACTAAAGTCAGTGCTGATAGACGTTTTCTTTTGTAATATGTTCTTTAAAAAAAAAAAAAAAGCAATAAAACATTTACAAATCTGTGTAACTTTCTGGCGGTTCACTTGAAAAATGTTCTTTTTCTCCGGAGTGCCCCTTTAAATTAGAGTCATACAGACACATAAATACCGCTGCCCTTACACTTAAATTCTAAGCACGAGGGATGAGATGACAACCCACCCTATAGGCAATCCTACAATCTTTGCGTCCAGCCCATCCAGCTGTGTTTGGGTGGCCCCTCCGTTGATTTAGAAGCTACTTCCTCTATTTTTTTGCATTTGTAGAAATGGAATTCATGGTCACATTTCCATACCTGGACCCATTTTACCAGGAAGTTGCTGACTCCTTGCTCTACACTCACCTCATTGCTCACTCACTTCCAAAATTAATTGACGTGTAAGCGTCCTTGTCCGTCATTTAGGCGAGCCCCAGTTGATTTTCCGTTACTGTAAGTGAGAAATTCCATCACTTTTGCTTAATCGTTCCAGATGGCCGCGCACAAAAGACTCGGCGCTCTCGGTCATTAAGGAACATTTAATCCTCTAAAAACAAAGAGATTTTTTCAGAGTTCTAATTCAGTGTAACAATTACCTACAACGTCTATGGAATATCTGAGATAAATGGCGAATCAGGAATGGGAAGTTGTTTAGTACCGTGAAAACGTACGCAATCTGTTTAAAGGGGTTGTTTGGCATTTTACAAAGTCACATACTGCTGGAGCCCTTGGAAAAAAAACCTGTTCTTACCCACCCACAGTCCTTTGCTAGTTGCAACACAAAAAGGGGTTAACAAGCAGAAGACAGAGATCTCTGCTTCACTGCACTGATAACCCCTGGGGCTGGCAAGCAAGTAGGAAAGGATATTGTGCAGAGCTCCATGCAAAGGTCAGGGGTTATCAGTGTTGGTGCAGCAAAGCAGATATATTTATATATTTGTGTTGTGCATAGGGGAGGGGGGCCCCTTAAAAGTTTTTGCTATGGAGCCCCGTAAATCCTAGCTACACCCCTGGCTGTATCCATGTTTTCCACAGCATAGGGGACAAATAAGAGATTACGGGTGTTTCCACCTCTGTACCCCCCGCTTATCCCTCCTCTACTTTGTTTAGAATACAGCCGTAGGTCACGTACCATACCCGCGGCTGTATTCATAACAAGGAGCTGAGGGCCAATCTGGAGATCGTCGGGGTGTATGGAGGATGAACCTTCCTATAGAGCCGCTGGAAAGAGCCAAGTGCTGTGCTCGTCTCTCTCTGGCAGCTCCATTCATTCTCTAAGTGTGATTACAGCACGCTGCCTTATGATGGATGAAGGACGAGCAGACAGGGAACGAACGCAGCAGGTGCTGAAACCTCACTGATAAACAATGCTATATGCTTCTGCTTAAAATCTAAATTGCACCTGGCAGAGTATAGTACTAAAAGAGTAGTAGATGCTTGGAACAAACTTCCAGCAGATGTTGTTGGTAAATAATGTATTCCTGCCTGGGATAAACATATATCTATCCTAAGATAATAAGAAAGGAAAAACTAATAGGGCAGACTAGATGGACCGGGGGAGATTTTTCTGCCGACAATCTTCTATGTTTCTGTGGTGTAGGCTGAAAAGTGTTACTTTACCATTATAGTATTACCTCTATAACGAGCCTACCCAGTGCTCTATGGGTCGGTATGGTATGGGCTATGTTGTTTTCCCAGTTAGGCTCCATGGTGAGTACGGTGGCTCGGTGGTTACTTGCATCACTGGAGTCCTGCGTTCTAATATGTTCCTGGACGACATCTGCATGGAGTCTGTACGGCTTCCCCCTCTCTGCGTGGGTAATAACAGGGTCACTTTCATATCAGGAAACTAAACAATTCCTTCAAGTTAAACCTTTCTCATTGTGATTCTGAAATCCTCAGTTGGAGAGATGATTTACGGTCAAAATAATCTGAAGATGCGTCAGCAAAAAAAACCTCTTCATCTATTCCTCTAAGACACGCCGACGTGGAGCGAGAGCGACGCGTTTCAGGTTCTGAGCAGAAGATTTAAAGTGTCACTGTCATTTACATTTTTTTTTTTTTTGCAGAAATCAATAGTACAGACGATTTTAAGAGTTATTTTTTAAGGGTTTATTAGCCGAAAAATGCATTTTTATCATGAAAAAGCAGTTTGAAGCTCTCCCCCCTGTCTTCATTGTTCTCTTCGGAAAGGGGAGGGGTGGAGGGAGATGAGGCACCAAAACAGGACAGCAAAGAGCTAATTTACAGCTACAACACAGGGCTATCTCCTCTGAAGTCAGCACTGACCTCTCTGACCTCTGAATACCGGCTTTCACACAGGTCCTGCAGTGTAATCCTTTGTTCTCTGCTCTCTGCTGCCGATTAATCTCCCTCCTTCTTCCTCCTCCCTCCTCTCTCCATAGGTTACAAGGGGCTCGACTGATGTAAAAGAGTCGAGATTTCCTAATAATGAGCAGTAAAAGAGGGGGGGTGGGGGTGGGATAAGTCTTTTTGGATGCAGATAATGGCATATTTGCCTAATAAACCCAATTACAACGTTTCTTGAAATCGCCTATACCATGCTTAATAAATCTTCCCCTGAGTCTCTTTTGTCTGTGCCCAGCACTGTGTTACACAACTCATTCCATGTACAGAGCAGTTATACAGATTTGTAATTTACTTCTATATAAAAATCTCCAGTCTTCCCATACTTATAAGCTGCTGTATGTCCTGCAGGAAGTGGTGTATTATCTTCAGACTGACACAGCGCTCTCTGCTGACATCTCTGGCCATGTCAGGAACTGTCCAGAGGAGTAGCAAATCTCCATAGAAAAACCTCTCCTGCTTTCCAGACTGGAGAGAATACGCCACTTCCTGCAGGGCATACAGCAGATGATAAGTACTGGAAGACTGGAGATTTTTAAATAGAAGTAAATTACAAATCTCTGCCACTTTTAGGAATTTGAAAGATGATTTGAAAGATTTTTTTTTGTGAACTTCCCCTTTAAACCTCTATACAGAGGTCCTAATATCTTCATATAGTTAAATAATAACACTTTAACATTTTCCGTGCTCCAAGGTTCCTGATCCTGCCGCTTAGCACTTAGCAGCAGGACAGGGACCCATTGGAACGGTGGTGGTGGAGGCGCAGGGAGGTGAGTACTCCATCCAAGGCCGCAACCTCACAGACAGGTGCCGCTTCTAATCCTGGACAACCCCTTTAAGAACAAACCTACTATGTTTCCCTAGTTATCACATTCACATCGGCCATGCAGAGTCAATGAAGCGTTAACTCTCGTGATATTTTCAGCCTAATTACATTTTTTTTTTTTTAAATTGGAAGGTCCACTTTAAATCTGATTGAAATAAATTTACTGGAAAAATATTTACTGAAGGCAATCACATTGCAGTGCGTAATCCCATCAATATGTCTGCACAATAGAATCCAATTACTTTGAGCTGACGAAGATTTATAATGAGAATTTAGAAGCGCTGACTCATTGATTATGAATGGCCACCATAAGTATTCAATGTAGGTCCACGTGTAACGGGAAGACAATGCAGGAGGTGGAGGAGAAAGTTGTTTTGATGGTTGTTGTTATATGGTAGATATAACTTCTATTTATCCCCAGTCTTCCAGTACCTATCAGCTGCTGTATGTCCTGCAGGAAGTGGTGTATTCTTTCCAGTCTGACACACCGCTCTCTGCTGCCACCTCTGTCCATGTCGGGAACTGTCCAGAACAGTTTTTTTTTTCTATGGGGATTTGCTGCTGCTCTGGACAGTTCCTGATATGGACAGAGGTGGCAGCAGAGAGCAATGTGTCAGACTGGAGAGAATACACCACTTCCTGCAGGACATACAGCAGCTGATTTTTCTGTCTTCAGCAGAAAGCAGCAGCTCAGATAGCTAGTGGAAAGAAACACCGACTGCTGTAGCCTTGCAGGGTGGTGAGAGCTGTGCTGGTGGACATCCATGACGTCAGCAAAAAACACGGATCAAATCTATGCAAACTGGTACTATTCACATTTTACAGAAACGGATACGATGAATGCAATTATGCACATACGGATGGTTTTCTATGGATCACGAAGTGGGGGGAGAAGATCAGATGGAATCTCAGAAAGTATGACTTTAATGAAAGAGTAGTAGATGCTTGGAACTAACTTCCAGCAGATTTGGTTGGTCAATCCACAGTAAGGCCTCATTCACATGTTCAGTGATTTGTCTGGGCCGAAAAACCTGCCGCTGTTTTTTCTCTGTGGTCTGTGGAACGCATTACGGACTAAAATTACCACGGACTGTGTGAATAGCCCAATATAAATCAATGTGCTCTAAGTTCAAATGTGATTATAGACAACTTTACAGGACATGTGAATAAGGTCTAAGTGCCTGTGATTATCATATACAGTGGTACCTTGGTTTAAGTGTAACTTGGATTAAGAGCGTTTTGCAAGAAGAACTCAGAGTTTATCAAAATTGTAACTTGGTTAAAGAGCATTGCTTTGGTTTAAGAGCTCCCTGTACTGGGTGGGAGGGGGAGTGGGGGAGGGGCATGGTCTGCATAGCGGGGTCTACAGCACTGTGCTCTGACCCAGGGAGTCTCCATCACCTTCCAAATCATAGCAAATCCACTTCAGGCTGGGGCTTGCATCAGAGGACAGGACTGTGAAGGTAATCTCTCCATAGCTGTAACCCCTCTCTCCCCGGACAGAGAGCGCTGCATGTATGTGCCCACATCTGTCCTGCTCATTCCTTCCTGCTCCCTGCAGTCTCTGTCCGCCCTTGTGTTTCCCATCCTCTCCATCCCTGCTATTATGTCTCTGCACTTACACTCAGCTATATGCACTGCTGCTATAATGTGCCTGCACTTACACTCAGCCATGCCCGGACTGACAATCTGGCACACCGGGAAAATGCCCGGTGAGCTGGTCAGATTGCAAGTCCATGTGGGCCGCCCTGGCTTCAGAATTAAACACTGACTTAATAAAACCTAAATGGCAGTGCCGCGGCTGCCCACCACCAGGCTGTCAATCAGCTGATGAGGGCTAGCCCCATACGTATACATGAGTAGGTCACACTGACATTTTGACATGTAACCCCCTCAGTCCAGTAGCACGGCAGCGGGAGGCCGCGGCGCTGCCTGTTCCTTTTAAATAATAACAATGACCTGAGTAATGACAGTATGACAGTGATTTCGGGCAGGGACCAGGGACCCTATAGCCCCATGGCGGTCCGCAGCTGATCAGCAGCATGGCAGTGGGCGGCTGCGGCGCTGCTGGCTACTGTTAAATGATGACACTGATATGATCTGTAACAGCAAGTTCCACCAGCAGCCAGAGATCTCATAACCCAGCGGTGTGGGGTGTGGAACCAATTGTCTGCATTTCAATGATTTCTCATGGGAAAATTTGCTTTGGTTTAAGAGTGGATTTGGATTACAAGCGCGGTCCCAGAACGAATTATGCTCATAATCCAAGGCACCACTGTATATATCCTGAGATGGAGGTGGACTTTGTTTTCGATGTCCCCTATTCTGAATCCATAGGGCCTGTTGGTTGCACCTATACCTTCCCTAATGGTGACTGCTGACAGACATTATTTTATTATTCAACTTTATCTTCATAGGAGAAGTAGCCATTTTGCTGCTACTCATGTAATAATTGTGTTTGTTCCTCTATAAAAGTGCAGACCTATGAAGCTTGTTGTTCCTCTATGTTCTGCGGCTACATTGTACCGTGCACTGTAGTGTTTGATGTAACTATTGGTTGGTAGGCCACTGTACAGACAATGGTTTCCTGGCAGCTTGTTGGAGGAGGTGCCAAGCTTCGGAGTTGGCCTATGCAGGGCAGTGCAAGCTTCACCTGATGAAGAGGCCGGTCTTGCCTGGAAATGCGTTGTGCTGTATCCTTGTTTTATCAATATACTTTTTAAATTCAAGTTTTTATTAGCTATATACTCTAGCATCCTATTGGAGTTGGCTCTGCCTGTTGCACTCGTCTTTCTGGAGTGGAGACCTGCATCTTTCCATGTTTTCCAGGAAGCCTTAGGGCTGCACCCAAACTCTCCAGCCACCGGTAATCAAATGCTGCACGCTCGAGTGTGGACAAACCCCGAGCGTGCTCAACATTTGCTTGTCTCTAGTTTTCACCTTTGCCTTGCAAGGCTGGGAGGGAGCAGAAGTAATGAAGGGTCAGAGTTTGGCAACAGGCGCCAGGGAGGGTAGAATAGCCACTGGTGGGGCCAGAGAGACTGGTTGAGGGTGCACGCAGCTGCAACCAAAGGTTAATGGAACCTTGGATAAACATCCAAATCCTCAACAATGATGCAAGAACCACTCCGAAATTCAACTAGCCACTTTTAGGAACACACAAAATGGGGGAATAAGTGAAGGCATATCAGACATTACAGGGATACATATGTAACCATCAAGTCAAACATGAGGAGTGAAGGCCCTCTTAATCAATTTAAAGGGCATCTTACTCTAACAAAAGGGGTATTTCATGTTAAAATACTTATCTTCCATGCACAGTATAGGGCATAAGTGTTCGGTCACAGGGGGTCCATCCCTCGGACCCCTGCAATCTCAAGAACAGGGATCTGCATCTTGTTTTGGAATGGATGAGCATCACTGCTCCATTCATTGTCTATTCAGCTTCCTTAATATCGCCGGCAGCTTCATAGACAAGGAATGGAGCGGCCAGTCATGTATGGCCATCACTGCTCCATTCACTGTCTATTGAGCTTCCTTAGTATCGCCAACAGCTTCATAGACAAGGAATGGAGCGGTCAGTCATGTATGGCCATCACTGCTCCATTCACTGTCTATTGAGCTTCCTTAGTATCGCCAACAGCTTCATAGACAAGGAATGGAGCGGCCAGTCATGTGTGGCCATCACTGCTCCATTCATGGTCGGTGGAGCTGCTGAAAATAGTCAAGCACTGTATTGTGCACCAGCTCCATAAACAAGGAATGGAACAACGGGGCTTGGTGTTCCATTCCAAAATGAGACTCGGGTTTCTATTCTCAAGGTATCATAGGGTCCCAATGGCAGTATCAGACTGGAAGATCCTCCGATAGGCCCCCAGCTTTAGAACTTCCACTGACTGACATGTCTCATCTCACTGGTTCTTTATCTGTAGCCCCCAGGATCATTTACTCTGGTGAACCTCAGATACCCCAGTCCGACACTGTCCAGTGGTCAAACCCAGTGGTATCCCCTAAGTATTTTAACATTTTATACCCTGGCATATAAGTCTTTAAATAATTCCCCCCCCCCCCGGTTTATCCACAGAGACTCCTGCATCATTCAGTAGGGGGCCACTCCTTCCATGTCTATGTCACAGAGAACTCTGTATAAGAAAATAAAAGCCCTGACATCTATAAAGATATATAAGGAAATCAATCAGCTCGAATTATGGACCAGATTAGATTATACAAATAAAATGGTGAAAACTCACCAAGGAGGGGCTTCTCCCACCATGAGTATTGACGCCATATAGATTAGATTTCCCAGTGGGGGATTGACGACTGGTACCAGGACTAATACAAAGAAATAATAAGCTGAAAGGAAACCCTATCGGCATTGGTGAAATCAATATGTTCTGACCTTAGAGGTCAAATATTGATGGCCATTGCAGTCAATTGTTATGGAGGTAAAACGCCTTTAAGGAGGTAAATTATGTGTGAAGACTAGAATGCCTCATATATAAAGCAGTTGTTTGTAATATATGTGGCACCAGTTTTGCTCCCTCCTTGCCCCTTTGGCACCAGTTTTGCTCCCTTCTTGCCTTAAGGTGTAATGTCGGAGCCCAGGGCTCTACATTACGTCTCTATGTAACACCTTGGCCGGCCTTCTCCCATCTCTCCTGAAGTCTTCATTATTTTTTCAGGAGCCTTGAAAAGATTAATATAGCTACAATAACAAAAGACGCCTCCAACCTTCAGGGCTTGAATCAATTCCGCTGGCATTGTTCTACAATATATACTGTCATAATATAAAGAAAGTCGTATTACAGCTTCCACTGTAAATCTGCCCGGCTTTCCACCCCGTAAATCAATCATGATGTCCAAAACGTCACATTTATTTGCTGAAAATATTGATTGCTTAATTCCATTTGTCCTGCTTCATGCCATCTCTACGCCTGACGTGTATTCTTAGCATAACTTTTTTTTCTTCTCTCGCCTCTAACTCTAGCAAAGATTCTTAAAGAGCAGATGCACCTTAAAGCGGCACTATCAGCAGGTTCGGGCCAGTGAACCTGCTGATATGAGCCAGCCGCTATTTATCTCCGGATTCCAGGGCTGTAAGTCCTATTTCTGTCGGGTCCGGTAAAGTGGCGTTTTCGGCATTTGGGGCGTTCCCCATGCTCCCTGAGCACACGCTCGGCCACCCTAGCCTGCCCCCTCCCGGCCCGCCCACTATGTATATTCATAAATACATAGCTAGGCCGCTTGTTACAGGCTGCTTCCTGCACATGCGCCGTAACAAGCGGCCTAGCTATGTATATATAAATATGCATAGTGTGCGCGGCGGGAGGGGGCAGGCTAGGGCGGCCGAGCATGGGGAACACCCTAAATGCTCCGAAATAGCTAATTAGCATATGAGCAATTAGCCGAAAACACTACTATACTGCACTGCACAGAAATACAGTATAACTTACAGCCCTGGAATCCGGAGGTAAATAGCGGCTGGCTCATATCAGCAGGTTCACCATACACATACTGAGCACACGTATCCTGGCGCACGCCGGGTTCTGAACCCCTCGCTTTCCACCACTGTCAGCATTTCGGCAAAGTCCACCGACGTGCCGCTTGTCAGACTGAAATGAATACACCACTTCCTGTAGATTTTAAATAAATCATCAATCTGTCACCAATTGAGAAAAAAAAATGCAAATGGAGTACCCCTATAATTCTGACATTCTGAACATTGAACTTGTTAGTGTGCGTGCTGCTTCAGCTCCAGTATAGGTTATTGGATACTACCATTGCACTTTATGCCCTGCACTTTATGCTCTTGTAGTGTCCCGGTACGGGTGGTTCCACTAAGTCTTATACCACCTGGGTAAAGTGCCTTTATTAGTAATCGCACTAGAAGGGGATTAGGTTGCTATTGTGTATTTTCCCCACTAGGTGTCACTCTCTGTCTTATATACAAGTCTTTCTATGAGCTGTAGGCTCGTTATGGGTTAACAGTTGTCTGTCGTGTGTTTACTGTTGTCCTGTTACAGGTGCAGGTGCTTTCCCCTTACTTTTTCCTCCTATCCTGCTGTTTCTCTCTTCTCTCTACACAGCCCCACCAATCACAAGGAAGCTTAGTTTACCCTTATAAAAGGGAGGTGACGGTCAGTCCCTGGTAGGAGGTCTGTTGTCATTTGGTGTGGAGGGACTAAGAGACTATAGAGGAGAGAGTTTTTCAAGTGAGTAACCTGCTCCAGTATGCAGTGCTAAACCCTCAGGAGGGTGGCCGTCCTCTGAGGAAACATTATCCACACCGAGGATCCCTCTCCACTATTCTCAGGGCAGTAACCACAGCCAGGTACTGACCTCCAGTAGGACAAATAACTGAAGCTGACGCATCCTACTGACTAACGGAGGCCTCAGAAAGTACTACCTAGCTTGGCACTCGCTAGACTAGTTGGGAAGAAGGCGGTCAGATAGCACACTATTTAAACATGAGTATGGGCATTCTGTAAGTCATTGGACTCCATTTTACTCTACACCTTACCCTTGGGTTTACCTTACCTCAAGCGCAGTGCTCGTATATATGGGGGTGGATTCCAACACCACTCCTAGCCACTGTGACAAGTGTCCAAGTGATCCAACACATCTAGTGGCTTTCTCGGCATACGGCACTCTGATAACTGTTTGGCTGTATGTAGGCACACTATGGCACTATATGGCCATATGAGTCGATGCATTTATTGTTTTCTCTTTCCTCAGTGTCTGTGATCGTGCCAGTGAATGTGCAACGTTACCTACTCCCACACCTGACTTACTATGTTATACGCCTACTCACAGAAATCTATACCTACTCAGGTCAGGCCGGATTCATTAAGAGGGGTGCACCTCTTAGTGAATACGGCGGGACAACTGGGGGCCTAATTTAAGGTCAGCATATGAGCACGCCAGTTTTCATACATGCCCCCCTATTTGTCAATGAATATAAGGTTCTAGGCTGGCACATTATAACCCTACATGTGCGTTTTTCTGCCATCGCAGTGAATTCATCTGATCAGGCTGAGGCAATAGTCGGCAAGTGGTTATAGAAGAAAAGCGATTTGAACATTATATTGTATGCAAACATGAAATAATGGAAAAGTTAATGACAATGAGAAAAGGCAAATACTGTAATTCCCCATCAAGCTCAGGCTGTGGCGGCTCTTGTAGGGAGTACATACATATTAATAGAAGGTAACCTAGAAAAATACCGAGCGCAGCGTCACGCCGATAGACAGCCGTCACTTCAATCCATATTGAATGCCGCCGCCTATAATTTGTAGTTCCTGGAAAATTCTTTTGGGTATAAATTATTGGAGAGTTCTCACTTAAGTGTGACATTTATATCCCGCATATAATCCTCCCAGGAACAAGGTGACCCTCAAAACAAGATTAATTTGTCAGTCGGAGTGTCATACTCTCACGCCGCACGCTTACCAACCTCCACTCCTGCAATGTGAAAGTCACAATCGATTAAAAGCAAGGAGATCTCTGCATGTCAGACTGATGTATATACAGTATTCCAGGGTACTTTCTGTGCTCAGGCCGAGGAAGAGGGAGGGTATTCCCACTTCAGACATTTAAAGGGGGTTTTCCACATATAGGAACGCAAGGTTTCTTTCTACAAAAAACAGCACCACACCTGTCTACTATAAAACAACTTGATAAATCTCCCCCCTATAATTGTATAGGTGTAAGTGTTACAGCTGTAAATGTAAAGGGGTATTCCTATCTGAAGAAGTTATTCTCTATTGTAATGGTTGCAATGCGCAATGAATTTCATCCTTGAAAATATCCTGACGTGTGAAAGTAGCCTAAGGCCTTATTTACATGTCCTGTAATCTATGGTCCGTATTTCCGTGAACGAGTTAGTACACATTGTTGTCTATTGGACTATTCACACGATCAGTAGATTAAAAGGACGCAAACCAATGCTGAAAAAAATGGACAAGTCCTAGTGCGGACCAAGATTTTTTTTTACAAATCCTCTCATGGAAATCAATTCTATTTATGGATTGTAACCAGTTTGGCATTCGAATTTCCATAAAAAATACGGATGAGTTATAATTGATATGTTGAAAAAAGGGGATTTACAGAACTACGGATGCACTGCATATGAACAGTCCGTAATTTTTTACGGATTGTACGGGTGGATAGCGGGAGGAATCTACGGATTTGAAAAAACTACTGAACGTGTCCATAAGGCCTAAGGCGTATTCTACTTTACACCAGTTTGATAAATGTCCCTCTTGGTCTCATTTTGAAGCCATATTTTTTATTGAGCTGTATTATGTGTCACATAGGCTTATAGGGGGAGATTTATCAAACACGGAGTAAAGTGAAACTGGCCCAGTTGCCCCTAGCAACCAATCAGATTCCACCTTTCATTTTCCAAAGAGTCTGTGAGGAATGAAAGGTGGAATCTGATTGGTTGCTAGGGGCAACTGAGCCAGTTTCACTTTACTCCGTGTTTGATAAATCTCCCCCATAGTGCTCGGTTATAGGGTGTTACACCCGTTTCCTGATATGTAATCTTTTTGCGTTTTACATCTTTTGTGTGTGTAACATTGACATGTTATTTGTTACCAGGTGTGCCGCACTATTAGTTTCGCCTTCCCCTATAATTCTGTTTTCCTGTATGTATGGAGGTATAGTATAATTTAGTTGCACCCTGTTGTCCATTATTATATGGTCTTATACTTCTAGCACCCACTCACTTTGTTAATGTTTTGTCCATAAATTAAACCAAATGAGTTTTCCGTCTTTGTATTTTGATAATATAGATATACAATGTTAGACTATGTTCACACTACATAAGTTTTATACTAATAACAGCCGTTGTTGCCGATTTGCAACAATGGCCGTGATTAATGTGAAACTTACATTACTCTGCCATCTATGGAATCACGGCCAGAGTGTATACACATAGGGGCAGATTCATCAAACATGGTGTAAAGTGGTGTGAAACATGGTGTGAAACTGGCTCAGTTGCCCCTAGCAACCAATCAGATTCCACCTTTCATTTTCCAAAGAGTCTGTGAGGAATGAAAGGTGGAATCTGATTGGTTGCTAGGGGCGACTGAGCCAGTTTCACTTTACACCATGTTTAAAGAGAACCAATCATGGACGAAAATCCACTTTTTTTATTCCCTATTTAGATGTAAATTATTATTTTAATAACATTTGTAAATTTAATAAATTATTTTTACGGCTGCGTTTTTTAATTATTCCCTTTTTATTTTCCTGTCTCGCACTGGCTCTTTTGAAAAGAGCCGTTGCGAGTCCGGAACTTTCCGGCATGCAAAGCGGCGAGATAGGATCCCATGATCCTTTTCCCGCCCATCTGTTATTACACTGTGATCTCGGGCTATCAGCGCTAGATCGCTGTGTATTACTGTGTCTCTAAGTGTCCCCTAATCTGACTCTATAAGTTTCCCTAAATCTAACTATAAAGATACAGACCGCCTTTGCAGTCTGTATCTAATACTTTGCCTGATACTCTGTTCCCTGGCTGTTCTGGTGGGCGCCGCCATCTTGATGAAGTCACCGCGTTCCATCGCTGGAACGTACTGTGGGAATGCGGTGACGTCACCAAGATGGCGGCGCCCACCGGAACAGCCAGGGAACAGAGGATCAGGCAAAGTATTAGATACAGACTGCAAAGGCGGTCTGTATCTTTATAGTTAGATTTAGGGAAACTTATAGAGACACATTAGGGACAGTAGATAGATAGGTGATAGGTTCTCTTTAATAAATCCCCCCCATAGTGTACACTCTGGCCAGGATCACAAGCAGCCACGCAAAAAACTGACATGTCAGTATTCGGCAGCCGCTATTCATTTAATAAGGGCCGCAGAGAACCTGTCAGTTCACACAAAAGGAGCGTGCGGCTCTGGGCCCACGCTCCATTGTGTGCAGTGGGGAATTCGGATGCGGGTGCACACTGATGCGTCCACATCCGAATTCATTAGTAGTGAAGATCCAGCCGGGATGATATTCAGTAAGGGTCCGTTTACACACACAGATTATCTGACAGATAGCTGCCAAAACCAGAAATGGATTTGAAAAAAAGAGAAATCTCAGTCTTTTCTTTATGACCTGTTCCCTGTTTATAGTCCATTCCTGGTTTTGGCTGCAAAAATCTGACAAATATCTGTCAGATAATCTGTGTGTGTAAACGGACCTTTAGGGTGGTATTACACGGAACGATTATCGTTCGCAAAATCGTTAAATCGTTCAGATTTGAACGATAATCATTTCGTGTAATAGCAGGTAACGATTAAACGACCAACGAGAAATCGTTGATCGTTTAATAGGATCCGGACCTATTTTTATCGTTTGATCGTTCGCACATCGTTCGGTCAAATAAGAATTTACAGCTGAAACGTACGCAATAGCGACGACTAAACGACCGCAAGAACGATCATAAATAACGATCATCGTTTCGTGTACTTGGGCGGACGATTTCGGGTCGTTTGCCTTAGCGGTCGTTTAAGATCGTTTATCGTTAGTCGTCGGAAAATTGCTTGGTGTAATAGTACCTTTACTCCAGCCGTTCTGTGATCTGACTGGGTGTTATACAAAGTGTGAACATGGCCTTATAATACATGGAGGTTTACACATACTGTAAGTGCATCCGTAACCTGATGTGAACTGGGCTTGGTTTTACTTCTATGTGCCACACCCGCATGCTTCTCAGCTTCCTGGCAATGCAGAAGTTAAACTGATTACTGGCAGACTTGATTAATGCAGCTGAGTAGGTCTTTAGACTGACTGGTTTCTCTGCCTATCTGGAACCTGGAAGATCTGAGCGCCGGTCCAATGGGGATCCGGACCGGCCTCTTGTTAAGCATAAAAGGAAGCTAAGGCAGTGTCCCAGCTCTGGATATTAGGGTCTGATCCCAGCTGCTCCCTGACTATTTCCTGCAATCCCTGTACCTTATCCCTCTGCTTGCTAGACTTTGTTACCTGATCTCTTGCTTGACTTTTTGACTGTCCGATTGTTACCTGATTTTGTACTGCGCTGCTCGTTTGGTTCTGACCTTACTTGTTTGATTATCCTATATTGTGTTTATTTGTTTGTTTGTCTGTCTTGTTCTGTGTGCACGTATCCAGTACAGGGAACGTCTTCGTGGTTGTCCACGGCCGCCTAGAGCCGTTTGAGGCAAGTAGGTAGGGACAGTTGGTGGGTTTAGTATAAGGGCTCATTGTCCCTGCCTCCCCGTCCTGACAGCAACTTTATGTGATATGTAGAGGGATATGATATCATAGGACTAGGTAGGCAGTATGCTTAGGACTCCTTCTTACTATGATTTCGGGGACGCGATTTGCCCGCACAGGTTGGTGACACGTTACACAAATCCAGCCGAGTATTGTGCCTCCCTGGGAGAACCAATATGCATACTGAACTCTTGGTTATGTGTTCACACAGTGTGTCACAAAACTACCACTGTCTCTGCATTTCGTTCCGGCCGATACTGCAGTACCACCTGGATAAACTTCATTTCTCTTTAATTAGAATGCGGGTGCATTCTGGTGTGCCCACATTCTAATTACCCATAGCACACAATGTAAAGTGCGGTCAGAGCCACACTTCACATTGTCTGCTCTTGTGAATAGTGGCTGCACAAAACTGACATGTCAGTTTTTTTGTGCGGCCACATGGAATCCTAGCTGGACTGTATACAGAGTGGCCAGGATTCCTTAGACTTCAATGCGATTGGCAAAATTATTAAATAACGGCCGTGGTTGCAAACATGCTTAATGAATTTTTACTTTGTGTGAACTTAGCCTTGGGGTTATAATCATCAAACCACATCAAAACAATTGGTTATACTATTTACCAATATGACCACAACCATAGATAGAATAATAATTATTTTATTTATAAAGCTCCAACTGATTCCGCAGCACTTCACATACAGTAGCTTTGCCAATATGGTGCCCTGAACCTAGGACCCCAGTGCTGCAAGGTGCTAGCCACTGAGCCACCATGCTGCCCAGATAAATAGGTGTAAGAGCTAAATTTTAGAAGGAACGGCTAAATTGACTTTGGTGGTAAGTTAAATGAGCAAAAAAGTTTGACACCTCATGGGGACATGTCCAAGGTTTTGATTAATGGGGGTCTCACTGCCGAGTTCCCATCAATTAAGTGAACAAGATGAAAGAAGCGCCTGGTAGCGCATTTCAGTCATTTCAGCTTGCCGTAATCTCCATCCACGTGGCTTACTTCTAAGTTTAATTCTAAGTTTATTTACATATAAAAGATATAAAAACTTTATATGCACTTTTATTATCGTCTCACCCTACCTTCTGAGACGGCTGATGTAAACAAGGTCATGGTAGGCTTTATCTGCACCTTTGTATCTTTTACTGTAATGCTGGGAGGCTTAATCTGAGGTCAAGTTGCTAATAACCTCACTCTGATTATCCCTCCAGGCAAAGTTGCAGATAGGGACTTGTTTACATCAGCCGTCTCAAAAGGGAGGGGGAAGGAGGAGGAGACAGAGAGAAAAGCTCACGCACAATTTTGTGTGTCTTCATCAGAAAGCAGCAGCTGAAAACTGGGGGAAGGAGACTGAATAGATAATAACAAGTATGGAAGGAATTGTTAGTCTAACCATGGGCAGCAACATATCAAAAGTTATGTTTGAGTGGAATACCCTTTTAATTTCTTCTTGAGGCTGGGTTCACACTATGTATATTTGAGGCTGTATTTGTGAGGCTGTATAGCAACCAAAACCAGGAGTGGATTGAAAACACAGAAAGGCTCTGTTCACATAATGTTGTAATTGAGTGGATGGCCATCATTTAATGGCAAATATTTGCTGTTATTTTAAAACAACGGCTGTGGTATTGAAATAATGGCCGTTATTTACTGTTATATGGCGGCCATCCACTCAATTTCAACATTGTGTGAACAGATCCTTTCTGTGTTTTCAATCCACTCCTGGTTTTGGTTGCTATGAGGACCTGACATGAGGACCAAATACAGCCTGAAATATACATAGTGTGAACCCAGCCTTATAGTGTGAATTCAAAATAACTCCATACTTACACTGCAAAAAAAACACCATTTTGCACTCATGTATTTCGGAGTTAACTCTCATTAACAAATGGAAGCGAGGCTCCCCTGCCGCAGTCATAATAAAGCCGTAATGAGTCACAGTCTGTTTCCACTATGATCCAAAACAACATGGAGGCCCTTAAGGCTTCAGTTCTCACCCATTCTATGTAGTCGTAACCTTCCCATTACCAGCGAGCTGATAGACCTGCTGCACATGTTCTCAGATCTGCTGATTTGTATGCAGTTGGTGTCTGAGAAGCGCGGCGGCTGCCGATGGAGGTGGAGGCAGGGAAGAGTCGCAGCGATAAAACACAGATGATTGAAGGCAGTGGGAGAACGGCTGCGTCATTGTGAACGGCCGCGGTGGGCAGGAAAATACATGATCTGTCCATGTACTTATAAGCGGATATAGCAGAGCTCAGGCTGGCAGTTAACTCTATAGCGCTGTCCTGTTTGTGCTATGTTCATACTGTCAGGATTTGGTGAGGGTTTAGGAGCGGTTTCTGAATCTTTAACAAATTTGCTGATGTTCTGATTGTCTCAGCAGGAGTAGTGGATACGCTGAACCGCCACTAGGGATGGTGTAAGCCGCATCAGGGAGTGGAGTCTAAGGGGCTGCTGGTCTTCACCAGAGCCTGCCGCAAGGAGGGTTGAATTTGCCGCGGTAGGCGACCCCCATGTTGTTACCCCTGGCTTGGCTTGCTAACGGCGGCGGGTGAGGTGCACGTAGGCAGGAAGACAGGCAGGACTCACAGCTGGAACAGGACAGCAGTCACGGGCTGAAACCACAGGCAGCTGACAGGCAGTGCAGGAGCCCATGACTGAGAGCGGGACGAGAGGCAGAAACCAAGAGAACAGACCACCGCCACGGCCGTGACACTCAATTGTCCCACCCATGACTGAGGGCGGGACGAGAGGCAGAAAGCAAGAGAACGGACCACCGCCACGGCCGTGACACTCAATCGGCAGATCATTTCCCTCTGTAATAAAGACAGTGATCAGCCGATAACAACGATCATCGGATGATCGTGTCTTTAGGTCCTGATCTAAAATTGTCCGACGGGTAACGCATCAGTGCGTGTAATAGCAATGTGTAAAAATTATATATATAATAAATGTATAGTTTATTCTTTTACAAGGACTGCACGGACATCATTAACTATATACAGTATATACAACCCTTGCTGCACGATTGTCAGCCAGTATATGGACTCAGTAAGTGAGCGCCAATCTAGCAGATAGCCGCTCGCTTATATAAAGTCATCAGGCCGTGTAATAAGCAAATGTATTTTGTGCCCTGTTTATGCAGTGAAAGAAAAAAAATACAAAAAAAAAAACAGAAGAAAATTCTGCACAGAATAAAGAGCACACTAAAATCTGCTGCATTCTTATTGTGCTGATTCCAGGTGGAAAAGCCATGGATTATCCCAACGGAATGACAATGTGGCTAATCCTCGGGCAGATCCATAGGAATATCTGCGGCAGACATCGAAGCCTCAGTCTATTGCCATAGGTTTTTTTTTGTAAAATACTTTTTATTGACATAAAGGGATTATCCATTATTAGAAGAACATGGCCGCTTTCTTCCAGAAACAGCATGACTTCTTTGTGTGTGGCAATGTATGGTTTCAGTTCCATTATAATGAATGGAGTAGAGTTGTAATAATACACACAACCCAGGGACAGGGGCAAGTATATATGCTTTGTTATATGATGAAGAACTACAGCACAACCTCTCCAGAGGACCACCCCTCCTATCCAGACCTGATTTTGATAAATTTTGCCCATTGTATAGAGGGCATTTTCCTTGAGAAGACCAATTTGTCTATATAATTTTCAGTGGCTCCGAAGGGTTTATTAGTACAAATTTTACTTAAAGGGGTTCTCCAGCCAGGGCTCCATTTTTGGGAATGTTCAGGGAGGTGTGGGTGAAAAAAATAACACTTACCTCCTTGACTCCTGCACTGCCGCCTACATTCTGCTGCTCCCGTCGCCGGTGTACAGACCTGCTCAGCCATTCAGCAGAAGAGGCAAAACCCTGCTCCAGCTGCTGAATGGCTGAGCAGACCCACAACGTCACGTCTAAACACCCCGAAGAGGCCGCACACCAGGGATCAGAGCATTGGAATGCGAGCGGCAGCACAGGAGCCAGGGAGGTGAGTGTGAGTAATTGTTTTCATTTTCCTCCTTCGCAGGTATTTCTCCAAAAGGGCTCCTGGCTGGACAACCCCTTTAATAAAATGAAAAGGTAAATTAATAAATAGTACAAACAGTAATTTGAAATTAAAATTCAAAGCGACACATTGTTGAGTTAAGCAACTGGTATCCTGCAGTTTAATATATGATGGTTTCTGATATTTCGTTGAATCCAATCAATACCAACATATATAATTTAAAAATCTAGTAGACGTTGCAGTTCTTGAGTTGCTCCAAATCTATTGGGAGCTCTGGGTGATGTTTAATCAATCAGTATTGCGCTAATTATAGTCGGACCATCAATATGGGCTAAGGTGTTTCGTTTCGACAGCCCATGTTTGAGGATTCCTCTCTGGATGTTGTTGCAGCCATCAGGGTAAATCTTGGGTTTATATTTGGTTTGGAGACGTATTTAGAGGGTCTGGGATTTGTAATGAGGAATTCTGGTGTGGGGACTGTAATAAAATTGGTTTTAGCCCCTTCAAGACAGAGCCGTTTGATGCACAAAAGTCCGGGTCAGATTAATGCAATGTTCCTCCCTTCTAAGAGCCATAGCGCTTTTATTTTTCCACCTACAGGACTGGTTGAGGAGTCATTATTTGCGCCATGATTAGGGATGGTCCGAACCTGCCGAGGTTCGGGGTCATACAGGCCCGGATTGGTAATCTGGCGGGCCGGGCAAATGCCCGCTGGGCCGCCAGATTACCAGTCAGTGGGGCCGCTGGTCCTGCTGTAAACTTGCATCGGCCCTCTGCAGTGGCTGGGAGAACAGTGTGGCCGGCCGTCGCGCTGTTCTCTCAGCCTCTGGCAGTGTGACTGGGCCGGAATATTCCTCCCCTGCTCCCCCCTCCCCCTGCCTATTTCCCTATACCTCAGCATAACGGAGGTGCCGCACAGGCCGTCTGCTTCAACTTCCTCTCTCACATCTGACGTCATTTCCTGCAGGGGATCAGCTTCCTGGAGGAGAGAGGAGAAGAAGTTGCCCCACGCTGCAGCACTGAGAGGCTGCTGACTGAGGTGTCAGTCAGAGGGGGGCCCGGGCCTGTCATCTGCCCCCTGCTGGGCTGTGTGAGGAAGCAACCAAGTCTCCCTCCCCCTCACAGTGATTTCATCATCTCCTTCCTGCTCTGCAGTCGGAGGGGCAGGGGAGAACCATGCTGGCTGTGAGGGAGGAGGACCTGCCAGGACCAGAGAACTGAGGAGCTTAGTGATGAGAAGTAAGTGAGTGTATGTGTAAGTGTGTTACTATATGGAGTGTGTTCAAGTGTGTAATGTACACAGTATATGTGTGTACAGTATATAGTGTATGCATGCCTCTAGTATGTGTATGATGTATGTATATGTGTGTTCAGTATATAGTGTATTCATGCCTCTAGTATGTGTATGATGTATGTATATGTGTGTTCAGTATATAGTGTATGCATGCCTCTAGTATGTTTATGATGTATGTATATGTGTGTACAGTATATAGTGTATACATGCCTCTGTAGTATGTTTATGATGTATGAATATATGTATAGTGTGTGTGTGTGTGTGTGTGTGTAGATGTGTGAATAGTGTATACATGCCTCTGTAGTATGTTTATGATGTATGAATATATGTATAGTGTGTGTGTGTGTGTGTGTAGATGTGTGAATAGTGTATACATGCCTCTGTAGTATGTTTATGATGTATCAATATATGTATAGTGTGTTTGTGTATTTGTATGTACAGTTTATAGTGTATACATGCTCCTGTAGTATGCTTATGATATATTGTATGCATGTATGTGCAGTAGGCATATGTGTATATAATTTTATGTTTGTACAGAATGTTCTCATATATGATATGCATGTGTATAATAAAATTGTGCCTTCTTATTCTGACATATTGCACATACAGTATTACATATTTTTTGTATATGCAATATGGCAGAATATGAAAACACATTTTTTGTATGAAGGAGATGCTGTCCTAGTTTATAGTCTCCATTGTGTGACAGGGATGCCATGGGTTGGTTGTAGTGTGCCCATCCCAGGGTATCGGCAGTACACAGCGCTACAGAAAGTGTATGCTGCCAGTGTTAGACACTTGCGCTGACATGTGACCATACCTGAACTGTAGCGTCAGCACAATCTGTTTAATGCCGGCTCCATGTGTACGTACGTATGTATATATATATATATATATGTATGTATGCACAGTGTGTGCTGGGTGTTTACACCACTGGAATAATCTGTAATAATCTGTAGTTAAAGGGGTAGTGCGGCGGTAAACAATTATTCACAGAATAACACACATTACACCCTTCCCCGTGTCCCACCACCCCCACCTGTGTACCCGGAAGTGTGGTGCGCTATACATACCTGTCATGTGCCGACTCGTCTCCGATCTTCAGTCATCAGATGCTCAGCCGCGATTGGCTGAGCACAGTTATGCTCAGCCAATCGCGGCTGAGCATCTGGTGACACTGAAGAGGGTGGCCGGCACTCAGGACGGTCGGAGGGATTCGGCCCGGCCGTCCGAAGACGACATCGCTGACTGAAGATCGGAGACGAGTCGGCACGTGACAGGTATGTATAGCGCACCACACTTCCGGGTACACGGGTGGGGGTGGTGGGACACGGGAAAATGGGCCATTCACAGACATAACATACATTACAAAGTTGTATAACTTTGTAATGTGTGTTATTCTGTGAATAATTGTTTACCGCCGCACTACCCCTTTAAATGTGACTGTAAATATATGTAGGATTCCATAGACAAAAGTCCAGCACTTTCTTCCTATGTAATTATATTCACATCTTTATTGTAACTCCCTGATACAAGACGCCATCACCATCACATGATGCAGTTGTTGGTAACAAGGGTGTCTTACATTATGGATCTGTTATGAAGCTGTGAATTCTAATACACCAGAACGAGGTGCTGGACTTTTGTCTGTCAGGCTATGTTCACACACACTTTTTTGAGCCATAAGCCGCATTCACACGTTCCGTGTTCTGCACGGAACATGAATGTGGAATGCCTGTAACGGACTCTCCCCCGCCCGGACAGCATCTGTGATAAGATGCTGGGAGCGGGGGAACTGTACAGATATGCGCCGCACTGTAATGACAAAGCCGCACGGCTGCTTCATTACAGCATATCTGTACAGTTCCCCCGCTCCCAGCATCTTATCACAGATGCTGTCCGGGCGGGGGAGAGTCCGTTACAGGCATTTCACGTCCGTGTTCTGTGCAGAACACGGAACGTGTGAATGCGACCATACAGTAGCTGCTCATAAAGTCCTAAAAGGTCCATAACAGT
Source organism: Dendropsophus ebraccatus (assembly GCF_027789765.1). Lineage (NCBI taxonomy): Eukaryota > Metazoa > Chordata > Amphibia > Anura > Hylidae > Dendropsophus > Dendropsophus ebraccatus. The sequence continues at coordinate 141,018,490 of NC_091459.1, read as the reverse complement.
TTATTATGTTCAATTAAACTTGATATTAAAAAGGCTGTTTGCGCACACATGTAGTGACTTTATGGTCATAATCATCACTACAGAATTTAAAAGGATAATCCAGAATTAGAAAAACATGGTTGTTTTCTTCCAAAAACAGCGCCACCCTGTCCTCAGGTTGTGTGTGTTATTGTATTAGAACTCAGCTCCATTCACTTCCCTGGAAATAAGCTGCCTCTTTGCAAAGTGACACTAGTTGAGGGGCTATGCAGCTTTTAATATATCATCTGGTCATCAGTATTGTTCTATGGATAGTCGTCTGCAGCTACTACAGTATAAGCAGGGCCTGTGTGGGCCGCCATATCCATACACTTCATATATTGGTGACCTGGAGTGTATTTTTAATAGTGTCACCTTCATCTTCATGTTAAATTTATTATTTTATTGGGTATTAACAAACACAAATTTTTAATAATAGGGTCACGTCCATGGTGTGAGTGGGGCATTGGCCCTTTTGTTAGGGAGGCCCCAGACACTTTGGCAAAGGTTACTTTGTGAAGCAATACACTTGGGTATGATGCTGGAACAAGGCTCCTAAAATGTTTGTCTGGTAGATCCTACAGAGGGGAGTCACGGCCGGAGAAGTCTTCATGATGGCCGAGCAAGAAAAAGAGAACAACTTTAGCAAAAACGTCACTTGCAATTCATGCAGAGAAGACGCCTCCTGTAAGTCACTGGATGTAATTGCACTATAAGCACTCCTTTTATAATCATCCTTTTTATTACCAGCTGAAGTGTCACAGTGACAGCCGCAGCACCGCCATGTATGTAAATCAGTCAGAGCAGGAAGGCTCCTCCTCTGTGACACTTCAGCTGGTAACAAAAAGGATGATTATTAAAGTTTACACTGGACTAAAAGTCCTGTCACTGATACTGTATCTCCCCCGCACCTTTCTACAGCTCTGTACCTAGTATGGACCTCACAGATTCCCGTACATACCTAATCTATTGCGGATTTGGTGCTGCTGAAATACATAAATATGCACAAAAGATTTTTTCTTTTTTATGTGTTGATGGTAGGGTTCAATATTTAAGGAAGTAGTGAGTAGTGAGTAGAATTCGCTACAGCATGTATAGTACAATGCTATCTCTAATTTATAAGGAAGGATATGGTATGTGGGCTGCTGAGGTTTGAGTGCCAGGGCTGATTTTAAGTCCCAGTCCGGCCCTGGGGTCATACCTCTCTGTGGAGAGGGTGGATACAGCCGGAGGACCGCCTGGAAAACTGGGATACAGCCTATGGCTATGGCTGTATCCCAGTTTTCCAGGCGGTCCTCCGGCTGTATCCACCCTCTCCACGGAGGTGGAAGACCGCGGGAATCATTGACGAGAGTTCAGGTTCGTACGACCTCGAACCTCGGCAGGTTCGGACCATCTTTAGCCATGATCTCTAGTTTTTATTAGTATCATATTGGTGTAACAGAAAAATTTTGATGGCTTTTTATTAATTGTATGATTTATAATTTAATAAAAACAGCAATCCTGGTGCGTTTTTTTTCTCCTGTTTACGCCATTCACCACGCGGGAACAATGATGTTATATTTTAATAGATCGGACAATTCCGCACGCTACGATATGTAATATCATTTTTTTTTTTTTTTTTTTTATAATGGGCAAGGGGGTCTTTTATTGGGAGGGGGTTTATAAGGGTTTTTTAATACTTTAAAAAAACTTTTTTTTATTAACCCCTTAGTGACCGCCGATACGGCTTTCTACGGCGGTCACTAATGGGCCTTATTCTGCTGCCATCAGCTTTTTACGGCGATGGCAGAGAATAAGGCTGCGGGGCCGGGACGGCCCCCACCCCATCCCCCCGGCTACCGGAGGTAGCTGAGGGGTTGGGGCAGTGTGTGAGGTCCGTCCCGCCCCCCCCCCCCTTACCGACGATCGCCGCTATTAACGTTATAGCGGCGGCGTCGGTAAAGAGGATTACCGGTGCCGCCGCCACCTTTCATCTCCCCCCGCCGTGAATCTACGGCGGGGGGAGATGAAATAAGTGTATATCAGACCCCAGATCAGACCCCCCTAGTGCCCCGATAACTAACCCCCCTCCCCCGGCGGCCATCATTTCCAAGATGGCCGCCGCCATCGCTGTGAACCGACTAACGTCGGTTCACAGCGATTAAAAAGTTAAAATGAATGAAAGCCCCATGCTCTCCGCCACCGGAGGTAGCGGAGAGCATGGGGCAGTCATCGGGGACCCCCCTGTGGGGTCCCGGTACAAGCGATCAGCGGTATATATATATACCGCTGATCGCTTGTACCATGTGCTCCCGGCACTTTTTATCCCCTGTCACCATAAATGATTGGTGACAGGGGATAAAAAGTGATGTCCCCCCACCCCCCAAGTCGCCCCCCACCCCCCCTGTCACCCCCGTCCCCCAGTCACCCCCCCCTTCCCCATATACGTTACCTGCTCCTGGAGCTCCTTCCTCCTCGACGTCCTGGCTGGTTATGAAGTGCGCATGCGCTTCACAACCAGCCAAGCTCTGAAAATTTAAAGTGACAGAGACCAATTTGGTCTCTGTCACTGAACTATGATTACTGTGATAGAAAATATCACAGTAATCATAGTAATACAGTGAAAATGAATTTATAAAGTACAAAAAGTGACAAACATACAAAAAAATAAAACACACACTTTTTATTATAGTAATAATTGCAGTTTACTCCCAAATTACCCCTAACCCCTCCCCAGATTACCCGTAACCACCGCACGTTGCCCGTAACCACCGCACGTTGCCCGTAACCACCGCACGTTGCCCGTAACCACCGCACGTTGCCCGTAACCACCGCAAATTGCCAGTGACCCCCTCCAGATTGCCCGTAACCACCCCAAATTACATGTACCCACCCCAGATTACCTATAAGCACTTCAGTTTATCAGTAACAATCCCAGATTGTCTGTAACCCTTCCAGGTTGCGCATAACCCCCCAGGTTCCCCGTAATCATGCCAGATTACATGTAACCCCCCCCAGATTGCACGTAACCACCGCGCGTTGCCTCTGACCACGCCACGATGCCTCTGACCACGCCACGATGCCTCTGACCACGCCACGATGCCTCTGACCACGCCACAATGCCTCTGACCACCGCACTTCGCCTCTGACCACCACACGTCGCCTCTGACCACCACACGTCGCCTCTGACCACCACACGTCGCCTCTGACCACCCCAAATTGCCAATGACCCCCTCCAGATTGCGGTGCCCATGTCATATTACAGGTACCCACCCCAGATTGCCTATAAGAACTTCAGTTTATCCATAACCACCCCACATTGCCCGTAACCACCCCACGTTGCCCGTAACCACCCCAGATTGTCTGTAAGCACAGCAGGTTGCCCGTAACCAGCCCACGTTGCCTGTAACCACCCCAGATTGTCTGTAAGCACTGCAGGTTGCCCGTAACCACCCCACATTTCCCGTAACCATCCCAGATTGTCTGTAAGCACAGCAGGTTGCCCGTTACCAGCCCACGTTGCCTGTAACCAGCCCACGTTGCCTGTAACCAGCCCACGTTGTCTGTAACCAGCCCACGTTGCCTGTAACCAGCCCACGTTGCCTGTAACCACCCCACGTTGCCGTAACCACAGCAGGTTGCCCGTGACCACCACACGTTGCCCATAACCACCACACGTTGCCCGTAACCACCCCGCGTTGCCTGTAACCACCCCACGTTGCCTGTAACCACAGCAGGTTGCCCGTGACCACCCCATGTTGTCCGTAACCACCCCAGATTACCTGTAACCACCTCAGGTTGCCCATAACCACCCCTGGTTGCCCGTAACCACCCCACATTACCTGTAATTTCATTTTTTTTGTTTTATTTTAGTAACTGCGCTATTCTAATAACCATTACTAGCTGCGGTTTTGCTCCTGTAAATTGGCGCTCCTTCCCTTCTGAGCCCTGCTGTGTGCCCATACAGTGGTTTATGCCCACATATGAGGTACCTTTTTACTCAGGAGAACCTGCGTTACAGATTTTGGGGTGAATTTTCTCTCCTGTTCCTCGTCAAATTGAGAAATTTCAAACTAAACCAACATATTATTGGAAAAATTCGAGTTTTTCATTTTTACTGGCCAATTTTGAATACTTTCCTCTAATACCTGTGGGGTAAAAATGGTCACCACACACCAAGATGAATTCTTTGAGGGGTGCTCTTTCCAAAATGTGGTGACTTTTGGGGGGAATCTATTCTGCTGACACTACAGGGGCTCAGCAAACGCACCTGGCGCTCAGAAACTTCTTCAGAAAAATCTGCACTGAAAATGCTAATTGGCGCTCCTTCCCTTCTGAGCCCGGCTGTGTGCCCATGCAGTGGTTTATGCCCACATATGGGGTACTGTTCTACTCAGGAGAACCTGCTTTACATATATTGGGGTGACATTTCTCTCCTGTTCCTCGTGAAATTGAGAAATTTCAAACTAAAGGAACATATTATTGGAAAAATTCGAGTTTTTCATTTTTACTGTCTACTTTTGAATATTTTCCTCAAACACCTGTGGGGTCAAAATGCTCACCACACCCCAAAATAAATTCTTTGAGGGGTGCACTTTCCAAAATGGAGTGACTTATTGGGAGATTTTACTCTGCGGACACTACAGGGGCTCTGCAAACGCACCTGGCACTCGGAAACTTCTTCAGCAAAATCTGCATTGAAAAAGCTAATTGGCGCTCCTTCCCTTTTGAGCCCTCCTGTGTGCCCATACAGTGGTTTACGCCCACATATGGGGTACCATTGTACTCAGGAGAACCTGCGTTACAAATTTTGTGCTACTTTTTTCCTCTTGTTCCTCGTGAAATTGAGAAATTTCAAACTAAAAGAACATAATATTGGAAAAATTTTGAGTTTTTCATTTTTACTGTCTACTTTTGAATACTTTCCTCTAATACCTGTGGGGTCAAAATGGTCACCACACACCAAGATGAATACTTTGAGGGGTGCACTTTCCAAAATGGAGTGACTTATGGCGAGATTTTACTCCGCTGGCACTACAGGGGCACTGCAAACGCACCTGGCGCTCGGAAACTTCTGCAGCAAAATCTGCATTGAAAAAGCTAATTGGCGCTCCTTCCCTTCTGAGCCCTCCTGTGTGCCCATGCAGTGGTTTATGCCCACATATGGGGTACCATTGTACTCAGGAGAACCTGCGTTACAAATTTTGGGGTACTTTTTTCCTCTTGTTCCTCGTGAAATTGAGAAATTTCAAACTAAACGAACATATTATTGGAAGAATTCGAGTTTTTCATTTTTACTGTCTTCTTTTGAATACTTTCCTGTAATACCTGTGGGGTCAAAATGGTCACCACACACCAAGATGAATTCTTTGAGGGGTGTACTTTCCAAAATGGGGTGACTTATGGGGGGTTTTCTCTCTGCTGACACTACAGGGGCACTACAAACGCACCTGGCGCTCAGAAACTTCTTCAGCAAAATCTGCATTGGAAAAGCTAATTGGCGCTCCCTTCCTTCTGAGCCCTGCTGTGTGCCCATACAGTGGTTTACGCCCACATCTGGGGTACCGTTGTACTCAAGAGAACCTGCATTACAAATTTTGGGGTGCTTTTTATCTCATATTCCTTTTGAAAATGAGAAACTTTAATCTAAACGTATATATTATTGGAAAATTTAAATTTTCAATTTTTTTACTGCCTAATTGTGAATACTTTCCTCCAGCCCCTGTAGGGTTAAAATGCTCATTATACCCCTAGATTAATTCTTTAAGGTGTGTAGTTTCCAAAATGGGGTCACTTATGGGGGTTTTCAGGATACCAGACTTCTAAATCCATTTAAAAAAAGAACTGGTCCCTAAAAAAATCAGTTTCACGAAAATGTGATAATTTGCTGATAAATTTCTAAGCCCCATAACACCCTAAAAAAGTAAAATATGTTTACCAAATTATGCCAGAATAAAGAAGACATATTGGTAATGTGACTTAGTAACTAATTTATGTGCTACGACTTTCTTTTTTTAGAAGCAGAGAATTTCAAAGTTCATAAAATGCAAATTTTTTAAATTTTTCATGATATTTTGATGTTTTTCACAAAAAACACACAAAGTAGTGACCAAATTTTGCCACTAACATAAAGTGCCATATGTCACGAAAAAACAATCTCAGAATCGCTAGCATACGTTAAAGCATCACTGAGCTATAAGAGCATAAAGTGAGACAGGTCAGATTTTGAAAAATTAGCCTGGTCATTAAGGCCCAAACAAGCTGCAGCACAAAGGGGTTAATTTTATTTTACTCTTTTATTGCTGTAAAATATGCAATCATTAGATTGCATATACTGATCTATGCTATGCCATAGCATAGCATAGATCAGTGTTATCAGCGATCTATGTATAGAGCCTGCCTGAGAGCAAACTCTATACATGGATCGCTGAACTGACAGGACGGAGGTAAGGAGCATGCAATCGGAGCATGCGATCAGTGACAGATGCTTGATCTGTCACTGAGCACCTTAAACGCCGTGATCGCTGTAGATCGCGGCATTTAAGGGGTTAATGAGAGTCGCCTGCGGGATTGCAGCTGACTCTCATTACCTCCAGGCCCCGGACACTGATGTGAGTGGGATCGCTCTCACTACAGGGATCCCGCTCACATCATGAAGCCCCTGTAGTCAGGAACATATATATACATATTACTGACGGGAAGGGGTTAAAGGAGAAGTCAAAATAAATTTTAAAAAAAGTTAGGAAGTCAGGGGGTGCGGGGAAATAATAAAGCAACAAAACGTACCTATCCTTCTGCCCCGTAGCCTGTAGCCGCTGGTGACCTGCAGCTATTTCAGCTGAAACCTCACATACCCAGCTCAGTGATTGCCCGCTCAGCCAATCAGTGACTGGGGAGGAGCAACGGAGGCAAAGGGACGGGTAAGTTTAGGTTGTTTTCCCTGTACACCTACTTCTCCTTCAAATTGTTTATCAATGTGATCTTTAAGGGCCCTATTACACAGAGCTCTAATTTGCTGAACAGGGGCTTAAAGGGGTTATCCAGCACTACAAAAACATGGCCACTTTCCCCCTACTGTTGTCTCCAGTTTGGGTGGGGTTTTGAAACTCCGTTCCATTGAAGTAAATGGAGCTTAATTGCAAACTGCACCTGAACTGGAGACAACAATAGGGGGAAAAGTGGCCATGTTTTTGTAGCGCTGGATAACCCCTTTAACTAGAAATGACTGGGCCCCTTCTCCTTCCCGGCTGACCACTAAGCCTTCAAGTGTAGTCATAACTGTAAGTGTTCCTCAGGAGTGTTTGCAGTTAAAGGAACATTTGCAGAACTTGGCAGGCCCGCTCAGCCACCTAGTGCTGCAAATGATGACAGCCCAGAGGGCCCAGTGTGTTGCAAGAGCGGGCAACGGGGCTCCCTGATCCTTTGGGCCTCATAGCACCCGCTATGGCTGCTACAGTGGTAGTTACGCCCCTGCTGCTGAATCAGAGTAATTCGGCAGATTATCGCTCTGCGTAATAGAGACAGTGAACGGCCAATAACAATGATCATCTCCTGATCGTGTCTTTTGGTCCTGAGCTAAAATTATTGGCTGCCAGACGCGCACCACTACATGTAAAGGCCCGTTAACATGGAGCGATTATCGTTCAAGAACCTGCTGCATCGATCAATCGTAACCGATCATTGTTAGGTGTAATAGGTGTAAATGAGCGAACGGCAAACACAAAATTGTTTTATTTTCGTTCATCATGATCTCAGCGTGTAAAAAAAAAATTGTTGGTCTTTCAATAATAATTTGCTAATCTGTTCGTGTAATAAGAAATCTTTTAGTTGTTCGTAAACGATTAAAGCGACCAAGTAACGACCGCAAAAATATTTTAAAATTATAAATCGTTCCCTATAAAATTGCTAGTTATCGATAGCGATCAATCGTTACAGTGAATCTTTGTTAAGTGTTGCACATGAATAGAATGGCGCTGGTGCGGAGAAGCCTTCTTTGAACCGCGGCCAGCTTCCCTGCACCGGCGCCATTCTTTTCATGTGCAAAACTTAAAGCGAATGTACTGATGGTACATTCACTTTAAAGTGTTCCTGTCGTGTTTTTTTTTTTGCAGAAATCAATAGTCCAGGCGATTTTAAGAAACTTTGTAATTGGGTTTATTAGCCAAATATGCCATTATCTGCATTCAAAAAGACTTTCCCCAGCCCCCCCCCCCCCTTCCTCCTCTCTCTCTCATCCACTGTTCATTATCAGGAAATCTCAACACTTTTACATCAGTTGAGCCCTGTGTAATCTATGGAGAGGGGAGGGGGGAGGAGGAAGGAGGGAGATTAGTCACCAGCAGAGAGCAGAGACCAAAGGATTAAACAGCAGGACCTGTGTGAAAGCTGCTATTAAGAGGTCAGAGAGGGCAGTGCTGACCTCAGAGGAGATAGCCTGGTAATGTAGCTGTAAATTAACTCTTTGTTGTCCTGTTTTGGTGCCTCATCTCCCTCCACCCCTCCCCTCTCCATAGAGAACAATGAAGGAGGGAGAGCTTCAAACTGCTTTTTCATGATAAAAAATGCTTTTTTTGGTTAATAAACCCAATTACAATGTTCCTTAAAATCGCCTGGACTATTGATTTCTGAAAAAAAAAATTTAAACGAAAGTGACCCTTTTAGAGCGATACGTGGTCGCTGGCTGAATCTGTAAATAAAGTAAACAAGCAATGATCTAGCAGATCAGCACTTATTTACTATAGTGATCGGCCATCTAACACTGGATGGGAGGAGGTGGGACCCTGATGGTTTGCCTGTATTGGGGTCATACAGTTCTAATTGCCGTCCTGGTTATGCCAGATCCATCATCCATATCACTCTGTTAGTACATGGCATGTAGCAACGTTACAGTAATTTTCCACTTACATAAATCTTCAGGGTATATTCACTAAATCTATATTGCCTGAATCATCACATCTTCTAGTTACAATCCCTCGTGGCCAAAAACAAACAGTGTCTATTTTCACTTGCCACGGGCCGATCATGTCTAAAGGTTATCTGTGTTCTCCGGAGATAGACCAATCCTTAGTTCTCGGCAAACACGAGTGTACTCCGCTATGTGATATATTCTGCATCAAGTGAAGGCGCCGCCGGGTGTGTTTTACAATTCTGCTCAGAATCTCTTCTCCGTCCATCCTCTGGGGCTCACTGCATATTCATTTATTTTGCAGATGATTTCTTTTTCCTCCCAAATAATATCATCGCTACTTGGTACAAAGACTAAATTGGATAAATTAATTTAAATGAATGCACGGAGAAGAATAGGAGCGAAGAATAGAGAAGGCCGAGATGTAACTTCACTTGCTTGTATGCATAACTAGAACAAGGGTTGCTTGAGGAAGAAAGGCTCTGCGTCTCCCATGTCTGTCCGTTTACTACCACACGCCAGACTAGACTTCACTGGACTTACTAAGTGTGAATGTGTACTTTCTCTCCCCATGTGACAACTTCCTACAGGGTGTGTAATACTTCCTGTGAGTGATGGAAAAAGAAGGTGCAGAGAAAAGAAAGAAGAAGAGAGATAGGTGGAGAAAAGAAAAGAGCTCTTATTGGTGCACAGATTACAAACAAACAATAAACCCTTGTTCACTACAGCTGTGCAATATATGGCTATGTTCACACTACGTAAAACTACAGTCATTGTTGCCGATGGCAACAACGGCCGTAGTTTTTGTGCAGTGGAACACAGCCTATTAAGCTATGGGATCCCAGCCGGAGCATACACACATCGTATACGCTCCGGCCAGGTCAGTTTTCTGCGGCTGGAATTCAGTGAATTCCGGCCGCAGAAAGACCTGTCAGTGCACACAGTGAAGCGAGCGGCTCCGGCAGCTCGCTTCACTGTGTGCTATGGTAAGCTCTGATGCGGGCGCACACTGATGCGCCCGCATCAGAGCTCTGCGGCCGGAAAGATCACCCGGAGCGGCCGGTCTCATACGTTGTGTGAACATAGCCTACAAGTGCATAGACAAATAATAGCGACATCTAGTGGCAAACATTAGGCCTAAATTCATTACCACTTTACTTGAAGTACAGACTTTTGCAAGGGTCGTATAGACTAGCAACATGCATGGTGGGACACCACATATCTATTTTATGAGTTTTTATAAGCTGCATCCAATTTCTTCAGGCACCCGTAATCAAGTGCCGAATAATCGGACTCAGCATGTTCGAGTTGGGTTCATCTTTGCTGTTAAACACCCGTGTCCTGAGCTATCTGTGATTTTTAACTATTGTAGCAGAATGTTGTTAGTAGGTGACAGGTGACACTCATGGCAATAGTAGTAGAAATTTGTGGGCCCATATAATAATTATGCATGCCTCCAATTGTATACAGAAATTACATGTTCTATGTTATGATAATATGGTGCCATACAAAAACAGGGACATCATGGTAACTCCATGGAGATGTTGTCCTGTAACATTGCTAACCACTGTGCTTCTGTGCTGTCCATTCAAGGATACTTACCTGGTTTTTAACATATATATATTGTCACAGCTGCGGCGGCGTCCTGTGCTCCAGGCCGCCACCGCACATGCTCCATGGGCTCCCGGGCTCCGCTTCTCCAGGTGCCCACACACCAGGTCCCAGCGCCACTCCCTTTTCGACCACTTGGAGCGCCTTACCTGTCTGAGCTCTTGTCTCCTTCTGTTCTGCCCAGCAGGCGGGGACCAGGGCTCCGGCTCTTGGCAATTTAACCCCTTGCCGCAAAATAATGACGTTTGGGGAATGGCATGTAAAGTAGGTAGTTAATGCAACATGACGTTCCCCAAACGTCATGTTGTTCCTGCCTCCCCCCGCAGCCCGTAAGTGAGATCGGGCAGCGGGAGGAGGCAGTATCACACCACATCCTCCCGCTGCCTCTGCCCGGAGGGGAGCCGCGCTCCCCGGGCAGTTAACCCCATAAACGCCGCGGTCGATGCGACCGCAGCGTCTATGGGGGAGATGTGGTGTTTGCCGCCGATCGGGCGGCGGGAGGAGGCTGCAGGACGTTGCCTCCTCCCGCCACCACTGTCACTGTGTCCCCCGGCCCCCCTTCCACTGCCGCCGGTACCGGAGATCGCCGATATCAACATTATACCGGCAATCTCCGGTACCGGCGCCGCCGACAGCTTTCATCTCCCCCCACCCACGGTGGGGGGAGATGAAAATGTAATAATCAGACCACAGATCAGCCCCCCCAGTGCCCCGATCACTAACCCGCTCCCTCCCCGGGCGGCCATCAGATCCAAGATGGCCGCCCCCATCCCTGCGAACAAACGAGGTAGCGGAGAGCATGGGGCAGTGATCGGGGACCCCCCCGTGTGGTCCCGGAGCAGGCGATCGGCGGTATATACTATATACCGCCGATCGCCTGTTCCCAGTGCTGCCGGCACTTTTTATCCCCTGTCACCATAAATCATTGGTGACAGGGGATAAAAAGTGTTACAGTGTCGCCCCCCAAGTCGCCCCCAACCCTCCAGTCACCCCCGTCCCCCAGTCACCCCCCCTTCCCATTATACGTTACCTGATCCTGGAGCTCCTTCCTCTTCGGTGTCCTGACTGCTTCTGATGTGCGCATGTGCAACAGAAGCATCCAGCTCTGAAAATTTAAAGTGACAGAGACCAATTTGGTCTCTGTCACTAAACTATGATTACTGTGATAGAATATATCACAGTAATCATAGTATTACAGTGAAAATGAATGGATAAAGTACAAAAAAGTGAAAAACACACAAAAAAATAAAACACACACTTTTTATTATAGTAATAATTGCAGTTTACTCCCAAATTACCCCTAACCCCCCCAGATTACCCGTAACCACCGCACGTTGCCCATAACCGCCCAGGTTGGCCGAAATCACGCCAGATTGCACGTAACCACCACACGTTGCCCGTAACAACCGCACATTGCCCGTAACCACCGCAAGTTGCCCGTAACCACCGCACGTTGCCCGTAATCATGCCAGATTGCCCGTAACAACCACACGTTGCCCCTAACCACCGCACATTGCCCCTAACCACTCCAGGTTGCATGTAATCACAACAGATTACCCGTAACCACCCCAGGTTGCCCGTAATCACGCCAGATTACACTTAACCACCGCACATTGCCCGTAACCACCGCACATTGCCCGTAACCACCGCACGTTGCCCGTAATCATGCCAGATTGCACGTAACCACTGCACGTTGCCCCTAATCCCCCCAGGTTGCCCGTAATCACGCCAGATTACACGTAACCACCGCACGTTGCCACTGACGGCCGCCTGTTGCCACTGACGGCCGCACGTTGCCACTGACGGCCGCACGTTGCCTCTAACCACCCCAGGTTGCATGTAATCACAACAGATTACCCGTAACCACCCCAGGTTGCCCATAATCACGCCAGATTACACTTAACCCCCGCACGTTGCCCGTAACCACCGCACATTGCCCATAACCACCGCGCGTTGCCCGTAATCACGCCAGATTGCACGTAACCACCGCACGTTGCCCCTAACCGCCCCAGGTTGCCCGTAATCACGCCAGATTACACGTAACCACCGCACGTTGCCACTGACGGCCGCACGTTGCCACTGACGGCCGCACGTTGCCACTGACGGCCGCACGTTGCCACTGACTGCCGCACGTTGCAACTGACCGCCGCACGTTGCCTCTAACCACCGCACCCTGCCTCTAACCACCCCAAATTGCCAAAGACCCCCTCCAGATTGCCGTAACCAACCCAAATTACATATGAGCACTTCAGTTTATCCGTAACCAACCCAGATTGTCCGTAACCACCCCACGTTGGCCGTAACCACAGCAGGTTACCTGTAACCACCCCAGATTGTCTGTAACCACCGCAGATTACCCGTAACCACCTCCAGATTACCCATAACCACCCCATATTATCTGTAATCTAATTTTTTTATTGTATTTTAGTAACTGTGCTATTCTAATAACTGTTTCTAGCTGCGGTTTTGCTCCAGCAAATTGGCGCTCCTTCCCTTCTGAGCCCGGCTGTGTGCCCATACAGTGGTTTATGCCCACATATTGGGTACCGTTCTACTCAGGAGAACCTGCGTTACAGATTTTGGGGTAGATTTTCTTTCCTGTTCCTCGTGAAATTTAGAAATTTCCTACTAAAGGAACATATTACTGGAAAAATTCGAGTTTTTCATTTTTACTGTCTACTTTTGAATACTTTCCTCTAATACCTGTGGGGTCAAAATGGTCACCACACCCCAAGATGAATTCTTTGAGGGGTTTACTTTCCAAAATGGGATGACTTATGGCGGGATTTTCCTCGCTGGCACTACAGGTGCACTAAAAAATGCACCTGGCGCTCAGAAACTTCTTCAGCAAAATCTGCACTGAAAATGCTAATTGGCGCTCCCTTCCTTCTGATCCCTGCTGTGTGCCCATAGAGTGGTTTATGCCCACATATGGGGTACCATTCTACTCACGAGAACCTGCGTTATAAATTTTTGGGTACATTTTCTCTCCTGTTCCTCGTGAAATTGAGAAATTTCAAACTAAACAAACATATTATTGGAAAAATTTGAGTTTTTCTTTTTTACTCTCTACTTTTAAATACTTTCCTCTAATACCTGTGGGGTCAAAATGGTCACCACACCCCAAGATGAATTCTTTGAGGGGTGTACTTTCCTAAATGGGGTGACTTTTGGGGGGGTTCTATTCTGCTGACACTACAGGGGCGCTGCAAACGCACCTGGCGCTCAGAAACTTCTTCGGAAAAATCTGCACTGAAAATGCTAATTGGCGCTCCTTCCCTTCTGAGCCCCGCTGTGTGCCCATACAGTGGTTTATGCCCACATATGAGGTACCGTTCTACTCAGGAGAACCTGCGTTACAAATTTTGGCATGCAGCTTCTCCCCTGTTCCTCGTGAAATTGAGAAATTTCAAACTAAACGAACATATTATTGGAAAAATTCTAGTTTTTCAATTTTACTGTCTTATTTTGAATACTTTCCTCTAATACCTGTGGGATCAAAATGGTCACCACACCCAAAGATGAATTCCTTGAGGGGTGTACTTTCCAAAATGGGGTGACTTTTGGGGGGTTTCTCGTCTGCGGACACTACAGGGGCGCTGCAAACGCTCCTGGCGCTCAGAAACTTCTTCAGAAAAATCTGCATTGAAAAAGCTAATTGGCGCTCCTTCCCTTCTGAGCCCGGCTGTGTGGCCATACAGTGGTTTACGCCCACATATGGGTTACCGTTGTATTCAGGAGAACCTGCGTTACAAATTTTGGGGTGCTTTTTTTCTCTTGTTCCTCGTGAAATTGAGAAACTTCAAACTAAACAAACATATTATTGGAAAAATTCGTGTTTTTCATTTTTACTGTCTAATTCTGAATACTTTCCTCTAATACATGTGGGGTCAAAGTGCTCATCCTACCCAAAGATGAATTCTTTGAGGGGTGTACTTTCGAAAATGGGGTGACTTTTGGGGGGATTCTATTCTGCGGACACTACAGGGGCTCTGCAAACACACCTGGCGCTCAGAAACTTCTTCAGCAAAATCTGCATTAAAAAAGCTAATTGGCGCTCCTTCCCTTCTGAGCCCGGCTGTGTGCCCATACAGTGGTTTACGCCCACATCTGGGGTACCGTTGTATTCAGGAGAACCTGCGTTACAAATTTAGCATGCTTTTTTCTCATGTTCCTTTTGAAAATGAGAAACTTTAATCTAAACGTTTATGTTATTTGAAAATTAAAATTCTTGATTTTTTTCCGGCCTAATTGTGAATACTTTCCTCCAGCCCCTGTAGGGTTAAAATGCTCATTATACCCCTAGATTAATTCTTTAAGGTGTCTAGTTTCCAAAATAGGGTCACTTATGGGGGTTTCCAGTATACAAGCCTTCTAAATCCATTTAAAAAAATAACTGGTCCCTAAAAAAAATCAGTTTGGGAAATTTTCACAAAATGTGATAATTTGCTCATAAATTTCTAAGCCCCGTAACACCCTAAAAAAGTAAAATATGTTTCCCAAATTATGCAAGAATAAAGAGGACATATTGGTAATGTGATTTAGCAACTAATTTATGTGCTATGACTTCCTTTTTTAGAAGCAGAGAATTTCAGAAGTTCATAAAATGCAAAATTTTCAAATTTTTCATGATATTTTGATGTTTTTCACAAAAAATACACAAAGTAGTGACCAAATTTTGCTACTAATATAAAGTGCCATATGTGACGAAAAACAATCTCAGAATCGCTAGCATACGTTACAGCATCACTGAGCTATGAGCGCATAAAGTGAGACAGGTCAGATTTTGAAAAATGAGCCTGGTCATTAAGGCCAAAACAGGCTGCGGAGTCAAGGGGTTAAAGGGGCAGTACACCCTTAATTGGTAAATTGCACCTAAACACTCCCTATATATGTTTGCCCCTGTCCTGCCCCCCCATTGGAGCCTCTGCATTATTCCATAGTGTGTGGTCCCAGCTTTCCTGCCTGTGACTCCTGCACCCTGTTTCCAGCCATGAGTCGTGTTGCAATCCTGCCTGCCTGCAGCTGCACCTCGCCCGCCTCTGCTATCAAGCCAAGCCAGGGGTAGCGACCTGGGGGTTGCCTGCCGCAGCAAGTCCAGCCCACCTTGCGGTGGGCGCTGGTGAAGACAAGTTGCCCCTTAGACCCTCCGCTCCCTGGTGCGAATCCTTGACTCCTGCTGTTACATATATATGATGTTTTCCCTCTTTCACACACCCTGGTCTTTGGATCTTTAGGATCCATATTAGAGAATTGGTGGATTCCTGTGAAATCAAGAGAAAACAGATCGAGGCTACAGTCATTATCCCCATAGGATGACTACTAGGTAGTGATGACTCATTTGCCCCTTTACCACCACTAGCATAATATGGGTTGATTGTCTTGGCCCCTTTTCCAGTACACATTTATATTCCTATGCCGGCGCTATATACTTGTTTTGTGTTCTTATGTGTTTTATAATATATGGCAGATGACCTATGAATTATATCAAGGGAATTAGTACAAGCATTTTAGATTTAACCAATTTATACTGTACATTTCCCCATGAATTTAATGAAGCTAAATATGGTAAATGTTCACCTCAATATTGGTTTTAACTAGTTTTTGCTTTTGAAAGGCATGTGAGCCCAACAATTATCTGTAAAGATTGCAGGAATGATTTATTAAGGCATTTCATTTTCCTGACCTTTCCATCCCACATTCAGAGCAATTTAAGCGAATGTAATCAATATCTTATTCTAAATCACAAGACGCCGTGTCCTCTGTTTCTATGGGAAACGCTGCATGGCGGCATGACATTTCAGAGTTTCAGGAGCTATTGTTTGCACTGAAGGTCTGACTGGTGAAAGAATATTGACAATTATATATTTGTACTTTTCAGCTAAAAAGTTTTGAAAACTTTTTATTAATACGAATTGACTTTGTATTATCTCTTGTGGTCGCAGTAGCACAGAAACATGGAGGCAACTTATGCAACTGCAGTGGCCAAGAGAAGGGTTGGTAGAGTGGCCAATAGAACGATATGTAAGCTGCCCAAGAGAAGCATAGGTAGAGTGCCTAAGAAAAGGATAGGTAGGGTGCCTAACATAAAGATAGGTAGGGTGCCTTAGAGAAGGATAGGTAGGGTGCCCAGGAGAAGGAAAGGTAGGGTGGCCAAGAGAAGGAAATGTAGAGTGCCCAAGTGAAGGATACGTTGAGCGCCAAAAGAGAAGGGTAGGTAGAGTGCTCAAGAGAAGGATAGGTAAGGTGCCCAAAAGAAGCAAAAGTAGAGTGCCCAAGAGAAAGACAGGTAGGATGCCAAGGAGAAGGAAAGGTAGCGTGGCCAAGAAAAGGATACGTTGAGTGCCAAAAGAGAAAGATAGGTAGAGTTCCCAAGAGAAGCATAGGTAGAGTGCCTAAGAGAAGGATAGGTAGAGCGTCCAATAGAAAGATAGTTAGGGCACCCATGAGAATGATAGGTAGAGTGTCCACAAGGATAGGTAGAGTACCCAAAAGAAGAATAAGTAGAGTGCCCAAGAGTATGATAGGTAGAGTACTCAAGAGAAAGATAGGTAGAGTGCCAAAGTGAAGGGTAGGTGAGGTGCCCAAGAGAAGGATAGGTAGAGTGCCCAAGAGAAGAATATGTAGAGTGCCCAAGAGAAGGATAGGTGGGGTGCCCAAGAGAAGGATAGGTGAGGAGCCCAAGAGAAGGATAGGTGAGGTGCCAAAGAGGATAGGTAGAGTGCCCAAGAGAAGGAAAGGTGGGGTGCCCAAGAGAAGGATAGGTGAGGTGCCAAAGAGAAGGATAGGTAGAGTGCCCAAGAGAAGGAAAGGTGGGGTGCCCAAGAGAAGGATAGGTGGGATGCCCAAAAGAAGGATAGTTGAGGTGCCCAAGAGAAGGATAGGTAGCATGCCCCAGAGAAGGAGAGGTAGAGTAGTCAGGGCAGCTGAGGGTAGCAATCCATCAATGAAAAGCCTATTAGGATGTCACATATGGCTTTGTGGCCGACTAACCCTGTAGATTCCCCAGTAAACCCATATAACTTTTTGCAAGTGGAAAATCCTTAAAGGGGTTATCCGGCGAAAAAAATTATTCACAGAATAACACACATTACAAAGTTATACAACTTTGTAATGTATGTTATGTCTGTGAATGGCCCCCTTCCCCGTGTCCCACCACCCCCACCCGTGTACCCGGAAGTGTGGTGCGCTATACATTACCTGTCACGTGCCGACCACGGTCTCCGATCCTCAGCAGTGACGTCTTCTTCGGGAGGCCAGCGGATCTTCCCGAGTGCTGGCCGCCCTCTGCAGCGTCATCCGAAGCTCAGCCGCGATTGGCTGAGCATAACTGTGCTCAGCCAATCGCGGCTGAGCAGCTGATGACGTGGCCGCGTCATCAGTCGCTCAGCCGCGATTGGCTGAGCACAGTTATGCTCAGCCAATCGCGGCTGAGCTTCGGATGACGCTGCAGAGGGCGGCCAGCACTCGGGAAGATCCGCCGGACTCACGAAGAAGACGTCACTGCTGACGATCGGAGACCGTGGACGACACGACATGCGGTGAGTATAATGCACCACACTTCCGGGTCTAGCGTGGGTGGGGGGAAACACGGGGAAGGGGGCCATTCACAGACATAACATACATTACAAAGTTGTATAACTTTGTAATGTGTGTTATTCTGTGAATAATTTTTTATCGCCGGACAACCCCTTTAACGCCAGGCTGCACTTGAGTGAGGTGTCTGGGAGTGTAATAGTGATGCGATGAGCATCTCACCTCGGCTGTCAATCAAATCCAACAGGTTTGCCTTATTACAGTGTATCAAAGAAACAAGTCGGATGTTCTGCTGGCTGGGGGATTGGACGTCTCTCAGCTTTATCTCAAGATCACAGTGACTCTCAGGAGTGAGACCCAATGGGATCAGTAGCTTTGACACGTCTGATGCCAGAAACACTTTAAAGTACATGATGCTGGATTAAATAAAGCCTAAATGTATTTTTCTAAAGTGTTGATCCAGAAGAAGGCAAAACTTCCTTACTGTATAGTGGAGCGGGAAAAGTCTTCTTTTTGACCATTTTTAGCTAAATAAATTGCCATAGGCCCATTTCATTTTATCCTTTTTTTTATTCAATTATTAATGAAGAGGAAATTCTATCCCATATAATTTTGGTTGTACTGCAGAGATTAGATGCAAGATGTGTTAGTGAAGCTGCAGTAGTTAGAAATTAAAATATCATTAAAGATGTATGATCTTTACCGTGAACTTAGTGAAGAACAAACGTGGATACAAGATCAGTCACATATGCTATAATATCTTCAGTTCATCCCACTACGGCAGGAAATCACCACGCTACCATTTACCGCTGCCCGGCAAGCTACCGAAAAATAAAAGGGATTGATCTTGTACAATACTGTTTTGAGTTAATCCTTAGACAATGTTTTGCAACAGCTGGAGGGCCGAAGATTGACCACCCCTGAATTAGACCATGTCACCTTTAATCTGATGCCACGCTATTTAAAGATCCACCGGGAATCTGCCCGGCGCGCAGGATTGTCAGTCCGGGCCTAGAACTGAGACAGTCCCTTTACATTAAAAACGCATAAGGGTTGAAACAAGTACTGCACATATGTGTTTACAATATTAACTACTTTTAACCACAATAATTTGAGCACTTTGCATCTTTTGTGAACATTTTTGCAAAACTCCAACTCCCAGGCCGCTATTGTCAGGAGTAGCACTATTTCTGGTCACTCATTTTTCCCTTCTTCATCTCTCATTTTCAGTTTTTTCTGACGTAGTGGGTGGAGACTAGCCTGTATTTTGTCACCCTGCACACGCAAAAAGGAGGAGATCCTTCTCCCTTAGGCTATGTTCACATAGCATCTCTCTCTGCCTAAATTTACCTTAAAAAAGTATACATCCAAGGCAACACTATGGATTGGGCCCTGTGAGTTTTGCATTTTTCATGTTTGGATGAAAGTTCTGTTCTAGTATAAGAGAATTTTGCATTTGTATCTTTGCCTTCTCCCCTCCCCCCCACTCCCCTCTACATAATCTTCTATAGGCAGCTTAAAAGTTGATTTCTCTTGGATTTTCAAAGTGACGAATGAGCCAGATTTTTCCTCCTGTGCAAAACAAAAATGTATAAAATGTGCCCATAACAACCAATTACAGCTCAGCTTCCATATCTTATTAAGCTTCACTCAAGTAAAACGTAAGGTGTGATTGGTTTCTATGGGCTAATATAACCAGTTTTTGTTTTAAATAGATTAATAAATCTGAGTTCGGAAAAGAGGGAGGACACGGGAATGAACCAGATTAGTGTAATAACAGGTTTTTTTTTTTCTTATAAGATACATTATAGAGTTTCTTAAATTTATTTGTTCTGCTGATTTGTGCAAAGTTTGTTCAAAGGTTACTGACCATTTAAATGGAAACAGCATGTCAGAGCATTGTAACATTCTGATACAGACTGTATATGATTAGAGATGAGCGAACTTACTGTCAGTTCAGCCAAAACCCATCCTGATAACTCGGACGTTTCACCACATAATCTAATTTGCAATTTGCATAGGTTGCTATGTCTTTTAAATGTAGTATAAAAATAGTGCCACATTACAAGGGCCATAATAATCCCCATTAAGGGGTGTATACCAATCAGTGTTTACATGTAGAAAGAAAAGTATCACAGTTTTCGAGGTTTCGGTGAAAGGTATTTTTCTAATAAGCTGTGGATCGTGTCATGTATTTCCAATGTTCCAATTGCAACTTGGACTCTCGCAGTGAAAAGTGTTAGATAGATGCACCCATTTTATAATATAGCTAGCCCGGAAAATTAACATTATAATTGAACAGATTGCGCATTATGTAGCAAGTGGTCTGTCTGGCAGCGGAGCAATGATTTCCCTGTCTGCAGGAAGTAGCAGCAAGTGGCAAATTATACAGTATATTATAGGAAGGAAAGTGTAGGTGTTCCAGCAATTGCTATGTGGTAGAGAATGTTACATTTAAAAGCATCAGGCACTATGTCCATTTTCTATCTATCTATCTATCTATCTATCTATCTATCTATCTCCTATCTATTATCTATCTATCTCCTATCTATCTATCTCCTATCTATCTCCTATCTATCTATCTATCTATCTATTTATCTATCTATCTCCTATCTATCTATCTATCTATCTATCTATCTATCTATCTATCTCCTATCTATCTATCTATCTATCTCCTATCTATCTATCTATCTATCTATCTATCTATCTCCTATCTATCTATCTATCTATCTATCTATCTATCTCCTATCTATCTATCTATCTATCTATCTATCTATCTCCTATCTATCTATCTATCTATCTATCTATCTCCTATCTATCTATCTATCTATCTCCTATCTATCTATCTATCTATCTATCTATCTATCTATCTCCTATCTATCTATCTATCTATATATCTCCTATCTATCTCCTATCTATCTATCTATCTATATATCTCCTATCTATCTATCTATCTATCTATCTATCTATCTATCTATCTATCTATCTATCTATCTCCTATCTATATATCTCCTATCTATCTATCTATCTATCTATCTATCTATCTCCTATCTATCTATCTCCTATCTATCTATCTATCTATCTATCTATCTATCTATCTATCTATCTATCTCCTATCTATCTATCTCCTATCTATCTATCTATCTATCTATCTATCTATCTATCTATCTCCTATCTATCTATCTATCTATCTATCTATCTATCTATCTATCTATCTATCTCCTATCTATCTATCTATCTATCTATCTCCTATCTATCTATCTATCTATCTATCTATCTATCTCTCTCCTATCTATCTATCTATCTATTATCTATCTATCTATCTATCTATCTATCTAGCTATTTATCTCCTATTTATCTATCTATCTATCTATCTCCTATCTTTCTATCTATTATCTATGTATCGATTATCTATCTTCTCTCTTTTATCATCTATCGATTCTATCTATCTCTTATGTATCTTTCTATGTACTATATAATATGTCCATCAACTCAAACATATTATACAAATTAATTTGTTATACCTTTAGTACTGCTAAAGTGCATACTATATCCTGTTAGTTATTACTGAGATCAGTTCATAAATGTATACAGTAAGCTCCCTCTAGTGGTGGCATTAGGCATCCACAATTTAGTAATTAACCATTAGGTATATGCAAAGCATTCAGCTAAAGAGGTAGTGGTATGGTCAGGAATGGGGCCAGTGGTTATATGGGCCTGTATAGATAATGTCTAATTCCTTATCATCTGTGCTGAAGGGATCGATCCCACCGGTTCTCATAATCGTTTTATTATAATAGGCAGCCATACTAGCACACATATATAGTAGCATAGCTCTCCAGACTAACAGTAACTGTAGCTTTCTAGACAGTGAAATAAGCAGAGATCCCAGACATTTAAAAGGATTTTCTTTTCATTATAAACCTAGTCTAAGGGATTTCATCCTATGAGATCAATAAGACACAAAGACTCTTGGTTGGCGGCTTAGAAGCGGACACAAGGTGACAATGCTCTTCTTTTAGCTCTAATACACTTAATACAGGACGTGAACTTGCTTTCAAAGCTCTCAGTAAGCAGAAAATTCCCCAATTCTGACAAGCAGCTTAACTACCTTTGAAATATAAAATTGAGAACAGTTTTCTAATCTAACAACGTCCACGAAATCCCCAACCTTAAAGGATGTTCACTCAGCTTTATGACTTCATAGCAGGTACACAAATCAAATGCTGTATATGATACAAACAATATTACTATAAAGGGGTACTCCGACCAGGACCCCTTTTTCACAATTGGGGGTGGTTAAAAACAATTACATCTACTTACCTCCCCGGCTCCTTCTCTGTAATTCGCTACAATCTCCAGCCAGTATGGGACTTGACACATGGCGTACATAGGCCCATTCAGACATTCAGCAGCTGTAGTGGTGTCCCGCCTTTGCTGCTGAATGATTAGGCCTGAGATGTCATCAAGTCCCGACCAGCCAGAGACCGGGGACCGGATCATAAGGATGCGGACGACAGTGCTGGAGCCAGGGAGGTAAGTAGATGTTATTGTTTCTTTGGTCTCAGAACGAAAGGGGGGAGGACAGAGGAGCCGAGACAGAGTGGACCAGGAAGTGAGGATTTTCTGCAGCCTCAGGGTGTGAGTCGTGATGTGCTGCAGACAAACGGCCCAATTCATAGAAAACTATTACACGGAAGCTTAGATTATGGATGGGGACTGAGCAGTTGAGTACCCCTTTAACCTACTATTCTTCACCCTTCCAGAACTCCACTATAACGGCTTACACTTTTGTATTAATGGCACATATTATTGTGGGTGACAACTGTTACTATAAAATGAAGCCTTTATTGCGGCATGGTCCGGTTCCTTTAATTGAATTTTGCAGCGGTGTAGTTCTATTGATTAAACACTTACATCAAGCAGAAACAACTAAGCAGAATTTCATTGATTTGAGGCGGCAGTATGTTTTCAGATAAGTGATAATTCCCATTACCAGTGGAATGAAAGTAAATTTCAGCTTCTATAAGCGGTATAGTTTATTACAAAGCTTTATCACTCAAAGGACCCATGGGCATCATGGGAGAATTAAAGGGCTGTAATAAAATGCTTTAAAAGGGCCTGACCCATGTAGACAACCCCTATTCATATAAGGGATTAGGGTTTATGGATGTCATAAAGGTGGGGCCCCTGCTTAGAACCTCCTTCTGTTAGGCCCTGTGCACACAGAGCAAGAGCGGCGGAATGCTGCCAGCCTGCCTGTCATAATGACACTCCATGGGAGGCTCGCAAGCGGCATCGCTCTCTTCATTCTTCAGCGCAGAGAGATGCAGCGCGTTAGCTTCCCATAGAGTGTTATTATGACAGTATTCCAGTCTGACACAATGCTCTCTGCTGCCACCTCTGTCAGGAACTGTCCAGAGCAGTAGCAAATCCCTATAGAAAACCTCTCCTGCTCTGGACAGGACATCCAGCAGCTGATAAGTACTGGAAGACCTGAGATTTTTAAATAGAAGTAAATCACAAATCTATCCAACTTTCTGGAACCAGTTAAAAGAAAAATATTTACCCCTTTAACCATATGCAGTTTGAATACAGATGGCTTTCGGCTTCGAAGCACAGTACCACCCCATACCTGCAATGTTTCACTCCAGTCTTAGAAAGGAGGTTTAGGACCCCATAATGCATTAAAGGGGTTATCCAGTTTTTTTTTTATATATATATGTGGCTAGAGATGGAGTAAAGATTAAAAAAAAAATCATATACTCACCTTATGCCCTGCATTCATTGCACCAAATCTCCCAGTCCCTGGTTTTCCCGGTTGCTTATGATGTGCTCAGTAAAGGCCTGCTAGGTCAGTTACTGTGTGGCAGCGGGGTCCCCCCCTCAGTCACTGATTGGCTGAGCAGGACATTTCCTGTGGGGACGGCACATGGTCCACAACCAAGAAGCAGCAAAGAGGATCCGATGAATTGGAGTGCCAGCAGGGTGGGTGAGTATAGGTAACATTATATTTGTCTCACCCCAGAAACACGTATTCATTTTTTTCTTAAGTCAAATGTATATAGATCCATGGGGGGGGGGGGGAAGGGGGATACACAGATGGGCATGAACGGTATGGAGGTAGCAAAGCAATGCTGATCCAGAGATCTCCCCCTGAATAACATGGACAATAAGTAGTCCTCTCCATTATGTGCATGAGCCCAGTAGTCCTGTATATTCATGAGAAGCAGAAAACTCCACCCACCAGCTGCTGATTGGCAGTTATCTCTCCATACTGTGTATGGGCAGCCAACTGACAATCCACAGCTGGAGGGCGGAGGGAGGGGTGTGGCAAGAATCCTATTCTCCTGCATATTAGGAGAATGGCTGAACAGAATGATGTCAGTAATACACCGATCTGTTCAGTTCTGTCACTAGTTTATGCTGCCCTCATTTAAGGTGGAATAAACCTAGTATCAGATTCCCTTTAAAGATCAAGATTTTGAAATTGCCCCCCATGCCGGAGTCTGCCGGGCACACTGTCGGAGAGCTGCAAGGCAGTGGGGTCAAGTCATTCTCCCTCAGGGAGGTGATTGGTTTCCTTTGAAAACTTCGTACAAAAAAGGGGGCAGAGTTTTGTTATATGTCTCATGCATTTGGGCAAATTGGGCAAATCCAATTTTCTTACAGCCATGTGGAATTCCATAATTCATTGTCATATCTGTAATCCTGTATCTTCGTGATTTGGAGGATGGGAAATGACTCCCTAAATAATCGCTTAGAAATAATATTCTGCAGTAAAATTATATGAGGCAAAATCATAGAAGACAATTTTTCTCCAATTTACGTTGCGAGAGCGGAAAATGAAGCGTTTTGACAAAACTTAGCGGTATCTTCCTCGGCAACGTCATCCATTAACAACCGGAGGAATGGCAATCACATTCGGAGAGCGAAATCTAATTGGAAATTAAATACTCCGATCATTTATAGAGCTGGCAGCTAAATAATGAAACGTCCAAATACATTAACTAAGACTGGATTTGGAAACCGATTTCTGGAAAATCAAACAATATGACGGAGCTAAACGAAATGGTTTGATCCAAATTATTTAATATGGTAAATATAACAATATATAATCTATGGCTGGGCCGTCACTGTCAGCAGGAATTATCATTATCATATAAGTGTAATAAGGATCTATCTATCTATCTATCTATCTATCTATCTATCTATCTCCTATCTATCTATCTATCTATCTATCTATCTATCTCCTATCTATCTATCTATCTATCTATCTATCTATCTCCTATCTATCTATCTATCTATCTATCTATCTATCTATCTATCATCTATCTATCTATCTCCTATCTATCTATCTCCTATCTATCTATCTATCTATCTATCTATCTATCTATCTATCTATCTATCTATCTATATCAGTTTCCTGATACTCTCC
Organism: Dendropsophus ebraccatus; assembly: GCF_027789765.1. Classification (NCBI taxonomy): domain Eukaryota; kingdom Metazoa; phylum Chordata; class Amphibia; order Anura; family Hylidae; genus Dendropsophus; species Dendropsophus ebraccatus. The sequence goes on along the minus strand of NC_091459.1, from coordinate 140,993,000 downwards.
TGTCCCTGTCCCCATGCTGTCCTCAGCTGAAGCTCTTCTGGCCTCTTCTAGTCAGGCCTGGCCCCAAGAAAGGGATGCAGGTGGCAAAATGATGTCACCCTGATGCCTGATTCTCACAGGATGCAATGGACGGGGCTCCCTTACACTCAATGGCCGCTGATTTTTTAGTTGTATATGTGTCTCAAGGACCTCATTACACATGAGCAGAGGGGATCCTACTTATCCCCTGCTGTGACCCTGGGTGCTGAGGGTGTTATACAGCAGGTGGGCTCAGGTGTTTCTGCGGGGACACTTGTCACTGTGGCCAGGAGTGGTGATACCCGACCCCAGACACAGGGGCACTGGCACTTGAAAGGTTAACACAGGTGTGAGTGCAGGTACGGTGACATAAAATAGGACAGCACTTAACCAAAGGTTACTTTTCCTGGCAAATTTCAGTGTAATACAGGTGATAATACTCAGAATAGTAGAAGAATACTCCTACTCACGTATAGATAGTGATATATCTGACCGCCTTCTGCCCAACCAGTTCAGTGAGCGCCAGGTTGGGTAAAACAAGCCTTAAGCCTTTACAACTGGATGTAGCAGACTTCCCAAGACCTCCCAGGATAGATGTTTACAAGTCAGTAAGATACTTCAGCTTTACTGCGCTTTGTCTTACTGAGGATCAGTCCTGTACCTTCTTTGGACTGTCCTGAAGCTTTAGAAGGATCCCTGGCGTGGAGAAGGTGGTCTCTAGAGGACGGTTATTGCTCCTGTGGATTAAGCAGTGCATCTTAAAGAAAGTCTCTCTCATTAGAATCCGTGTCTAGGTTCTGTCTTAGTCCCTGACAAGGGCTCTGGCCCTGGGCCAGGCCCAGCTTCCACTGCAGCAGGGACTCTCTCTTTGTCTGTCTCTCTCTAAAACCAACTATCTAAGAGCTCCCACCAGGAACTAACTGGGCTCATAGGGGTGACCGGGTCTAATTTCCTATTGGTGGGACTGTAAGGGAAGAGGAGAAGGAAGAAGTGTAGTTGAATGAGCACCGTGTGAAGCACCTGTGTTTGGTTAAAAAAGTAAACATTGCAACAGTTAACCCTTCACCTTCAGCTGTGCTCATACAGGCAGTTAGGGGAGAGTGAGACACCAAGTGGTGAAAGTGCAAAAAGGCAGCTTCATCCCCTGTGTGACCCCTCACAGTTACCTTTACCTGGGTGATATAAGACGTAGTGGACCACCCTTACCAGGACACTACAAACTTGTTTGTCAGAGTTAGAGAGTAGCTGCAGAATCTCACCCCTAGCTGTAGGTTTACCCCCAACTATCATAGTTAATAAGGTTCCTGGTAGAGTCCATCAAGTTCAATCTACAGAAACTGTTGATCCAGAGGAAGAAAAATCCCTATGAGGCAGATCACAATTTCCTCATCAAAGGGGAACAAATCCTTCCTGACTCCAGTGGCAATCAGTATAATCCCCAGATCAGCATCCTATCGCATGTAATATAGTGCCCATAACTGTAATATTATATTTATAGAGAACCATCCAGGTCTCCCTTGTACTTATGTAAGGAATCAGCCATGACGGCATCATGTGGCAGAGAGTTTCATAGTCTCACTGCTCTTACACTAAACAATATAGAGAGTTCTACAGTCTCACTGCTCTTACAGTAAAGAACATAGAGAGTTCCATAGTCTCACTGCTCTTACAATAAAGAATATAGAGTTCCATAGTCTCACTGCTCTTACAGTAAAGAATATAGAGTTCCATAGTATTACTGCTCTTACAGTAAAGAATATAGAGTTCCATAGTCTCACTCCTTTTCCAGTAAAGAATATAGAGTTCCATAGTCTCACTTCTCTTACAATAAACAATAAAGAGAGTTCCATAGTCTCACTGCTCTTACAGTAAAGAATATAGAGAGTTCCTTAGTCTTACTGCTCTTACAATAAAGAATATAGAGTTCCATAGTCTTACTGTTCTTCCAGTAAAGAATATAGAGAGTTCCATAGTCTCACTCCTTTTCCAGTTAAGAATATAGAGAATTCCATAGTCTCACTTCTCTTCCAGTAAAGAATATAGAGAATTCCATAGTCTTACTTCTCTTACAATAAACAAGAGAGAGAGTTCCACAGTCTCACTGCTCTTACAGTAAAGAATCTGCGTCTGTGCTGATGGTGAAATCTCCTTTCCTCTAGATGTAGAGGATGCCCCCTTGTCATGGTTACATGCAGCGAGCGGGGGTACTTGGAAGAGAGTGAGGGAAATGAGGAGAGGCTGATGGTGGTAGTAGTCTCTCCTGAGTTTGGCGCTGAGCTCCTCTGTGAGGGGACGCACCGAGGGCTGCAGAGTGAGGGTGTGCTGTACCTGCAGGATAGCTGGATCTTGTCACGGTCACAGGTGGGCACGAGGGCTTCTGCAGGTACAGGGGGACCCTCTGGCGCTTCCCTGAATTCTCTCTCTCTTCTGTGGGCTACTGCAGAGGTTCCTGTAGGGGGGCTGCACCTGTGTGTAAGGTGGTCGGTGGTGTGGACTTGTAGTTCCCCCAGGGCCAACCCCAAATACTGCTGTCTGGTAATATGGCCCTTGGTGGTGATGTGGTGCAAATAACCAACAGGGAGACAAGGAGGGAGGCAGTGTAATAATAACTCTTTTGCTGATAGACTTGCAGGTGTTATACAGTCCTATGTCATACAGCGGTGAATACTGTGGGTTACTGTGCTTGTGGAGAGTCTGGTGGTGTGTGGAGAGATGATCTGCCTCAGATCCTGGTCTGTCAGTACGTGTGGGGCGCTGGTGGGCACTGTCATCCTGTGGACCTCTTCCCCCAATGGTGCTTGCGTCTGTTATCCCTCCCAGTCTGCTAGGGAGCTTCCTGCTGAGGTTACTGGGCCGGGCCTTAGGCCACAACTTTAGGGTCACAGAGGTATCCAGGAATTTCAGGAAGATGGGTGCAGAGGCCTCAGTTATCTCTGCTACCCAGTATGCTCAAGTCCTTTTGCTTAGGGGTCCTGTCCTTAGGATTCCCACTAACAGTAGAGAAGTACCTTGTATCTCTGTAAATACTCCTGAAGAACCCTCTCTTTTCCACTCTCCTTTTTGTTCAGTTTCTCCTCCTTTATCGCCTTCCCCTTCATTAGTAACAGGCAGGCTTAACTGGCCTGCTTACAGAACAGCCACTAGCTGCACTATGCAGGGACTGTACACACTGAGCTCTGAGCTCTGACTGACTTCTACTTCCTGTCACAGCTAGGTTGTATGAGGAGACTGCTCCTCCCCCTTCTAGCAACTTCCAAGCTTACCACACTACCTAAGCAGTTCCCACTAAGGACAGTAGGTGTCGCTGTTTTGTGTGGTGTGCAGTGAAAAGCATGTAACCCATTCTCTGCCTGCCAGTTACACTGGTACAGAGAAATACACAGAACAGTTGAACATAAGACGTTACCTCCTAGAATAGACAGTAAACCTCTTGTAGACAGGTGCCATCCTCAGCCCAGCCACAGGGATTATGCTCTGGTATACTTCATACAGACCTAGGAATAAGGAGATCACTAGATAGATCCCTGTACTGTCCAGTCATACATTTGTACATTGGGATCAGGTCGTGACGTCTTTTTTCTAAACTAAATAACTCCTGATAATTTCAAATTTCAAAGATCTATTCTACAAAGCATTGGGGTTTAATTCTGATCAGTAATTTGCCTCTCATTGTGTAACCAGAAACTGAGGAGTAATCAGAAAGTTTTCTGGCTTTTTCCTTACAAAGAAACTGCTTGCCCCGGTTTTCTATAAAGCTTTGTAGAATGTTAAAAATTGAGAGTGGCAAATAAATGCTGAGTCTGGGGTCTGTGATAGAAATACATTGTCACCCGGCACTGATTCCCAGTCACTGGTTACATTCACTACATGAAGTTATGAAGAAGCCTGAAAACAATACTCGACTAATTATGTGACTAATTAAAAAAATAATAATAATGGAGATGCCTTCCAAATATACAGCCATGTGTACATTACTAGAGATGAATGGAAATGGATGAATCAAAGAGACATACATGGCATATCCATAGGATAAGGAATAGGAATATGATTGTGGCAGGGGTCTGACTAATGGGAGAACAGGGTCCCTGGCACTCTAGATCAGATTGGAGCCATGGTCAGTGCGTGCTGCCCCCCCCCCCCCCCCCAATTTATTGTCTAGGAGACTACCAAAGATAACTGAGTACATTGCTGTTCAACCCCCCCCCCCCCCCCCCATAATCTAAGCTTGTTTGTAATAGGTTTCTATTACATGAATAGGTCCATTTGTCTGCACCACATCCTGACTCCCTGAAGCTGCAGATAATCCTCACTTCCTGGTCCACTCTGTCTCCACTCCCCTGTCCTCCCCCTCCCTTCTGAGACCAAAGTCACATGATCTCTGTCTCTTCTGTTTCTAGGCAAGCTGTAACACCTTATCTGTAACCCCACCCATCACACAGTGATCACATGGCCAAGGGCGGGGAAACAACAGCCTCTCCTGAGCAGTATAGGGGAAAGGAGACCCTGTTGTTTCATCTCTCTTTCTCTAATCTATCTATGTAGATAAATAAATAAATACTGTTTTTTCTATGCAAAGCAGATCAAGCCAGTGGTGGGCAGATACTACAATATGGGAGGGTACCTGGAAATTTGCTCAGAGGTGCAAGGCATGCTGGGAGATGTAGATTCCTGGCCAGGGGCCATTATGTAAAAGTGGGATTATTTGTAAAATCGGTAAGTGCACCTATATATATATATATATGGGGGGGGGGGGGGGGGGTTGGCACACAGTAGTTAGAACCTCTGTGATCATGCACTTATCCCTATCTTCGTGGGGAGGCAATAAGTGATAATGTTGGGATTTTGGCCAATTTGGCCAAGTTAGTACGTAGGCTTACCTGTTGGGTTTCTCAAAGACACCAATGGCCCTCTGTTATACTCTATCTGTGCTAATGAAAGTTGTGCATTTGGATTGGTAAATTGGATCCCTAACATTTTATTTGGCTTCTTTTTTCTTGACGCATTGGCTTGAATTTTTTTTTTAATTTTATTTTAGGAGAAATAAATCATCTTGTTCCCGATGACCTGATCAATTAAATACAATTCTAACACCATCTTTTAGAGATTAAAGAGTTTAATTTCATTACGTTTCATATTTCAGGCTTCGCTCTTTGAGCGATGACTCAACAATGGCTCTTTGTAATTCGGGTAAATAGTAATTAAAGTAGCGTGAAGAGAGATTGGAAATGTTCAACCTGTCTGACATTTGCTGCCGCAATGCAATAATTATGGAAAGTCAATGTATAATTTAACAAATTAACAAAGAAGAATGGGGAACCCTTTCCATTTTACCTCTTGTTTCCCCAGTTTAACTAAGATTTTGATAGTAGTTCATGATGGTGGATATAGGCAACGCTATGGGACCACTTGTGATCACCACCGTGCGGAGTAGCTTTCACGATTCCCTGATAAAAACATGCGTGTGATATAACGCCATCGCCATAGGACGCCATGGAAAGTATGGACAGGATTCCCTGTTCTTGTAATCGAGAGTTATCGCAGGGCGACCACCATAGTGAACTCCATACCCTAAGCACTCTCACAGATATTAGAGAAGGTAATAAGCTGCTTATTTATATGTAAATTGGGTTGAAAGTTTGCTGCTCCGGAGCTGACACAGACACCTTAATAAGTCACCTTCTTTGCCCTTTCCACGTGCACAGATGTTTTCAGCATTTTTGCACAAATAACTCATCAAATATATAAATGGGGGACCTGGGCACTGTGTACGCCAGGGCACCGCCAGATCCATCACCATGAAGCGCCCCCATGACCTGCAGCGAGCTAATAGGAACCTGATGAACTGATGCGCACAGAAGGCAGAATACTATATCTTTTTAATACAGCTCAACTTTTGTGATTTGTATATATTAGTTTTAACAGAGTTAAAGGGAAACTGTCAGCTAGAAATGACGTCCCAAACTCTATAGCTATAGGAGTTGCAGTTGTGAGGCTGCATCACCTAAAAAAAAAGGCTTCATGTTATAGAGACGTGTACTGTTAGTATACTGGCCACGCCTCTATGACCCTTAAGAGTGGTAATAAAAAGCATTTTTTTAGGTGACCGCAACCTCAGACAACTACAGTAAAGGTATAGATAGTCTCACTACTCATATAGCTATGAAGCCATGTAAGCAGTTTGAGACGTCTTTTTTTACTGACAGTTTCCCTTAAAGCGACTCTGTACCCACAATCTGACCCCCCCAAACCACTTGTACTTTCAGATAGTTGCTTTTAATCCAAGATCTGTCCTGGGGTCCGTTCGGCAGGTGATGCAGTTATTTTCCTAAAAACAACTTTTAAACTTGCAGCCCTGTGTCAAACGGCCGTGGCCTAGATTATCTGTGCCCTAACTTTGCACCACCCCTCCGTCCCTCCTCCCCACCTTCTTTATCTTTAGGCATGCCCCTAGAACATTTTCTCCTGTCTGAACATTGCACAGATGCCTTAACGATCCAGCCCATGTACCGTGCGGACACAGGTGGAGAATAGGAGACAATCTGCCTGGAGCATTCCTAATGATGAGGAGGGTGGGGAGGAGGGACAGAGAGGGTATGCCAGCCTAATGCCTACACAATCTAAGACCTGGCCGTTTGGCACGGGGCTGCCAGTTTAAAAGTAGTTTTTTAGGACAATAACTGCATCACCTGCCGAACGGAACCCAGGACAGATCTTGGATTAAAAGCAGCTATCTGAAGGTACAAGTGGTTTTGGAGGGTCAGATTGTGGGTACAGAGTCGCTTTAAGGATATGCTCACACTAGGGAATCCGGCAGATCACTCGCTGCGGATTACACCGCACCCATCTCCACCAGTGCCATAGATTTCATTCTATGCACAGGCGGATTCCACTATCAACCCAAAGAGTGAACCTGTACATTCTTTGGACAGACAGCAGAATCCGAATGTGCAGAGAGTGGAATCTATGGCACCGGTGGAGATGCGAGCGGTGGAATCCGCAGTGGGTGATCCGCCCTGTAGTGTGCACATACACTAACTGTGTTACCTGAAGTGTGATTCATACAATGTGTGTCTCCCTGCTCAGTCTACTGAAGGTAGGTGATCAAAGAAGCTATAAAAATGGACATTGGAGAGATTGAGGAGAGGATAAAGTGGTTATATTTTACAAAAGTAGTAAAGACCAAAAATAAAAAAAAGTTAGAAGAGCTACAATTTTAACAGCCGACAAAATGAAGTTGTTATATCGTGAAAAGGGCCCAAAAGCTCTTGTTATACCCTCCCATGAATACAAGCTATACATTATGGCTATGTTCACACTGCGTATGAGTCCAGCCGTAGTGCGAACCGCGAATATATGCACGTAGTTTTGAGGTTGATGCGTTTGCTTGAAAGTATACGATATACGCCCGCACAGTGCACACTACGTATGAGCTTATGGCCGGATCGTATGCGGTGCCGTGAAAAATGAACAAGACCATTGTTTGAGGACGGAAATGTTCCAACTCACGGCCGTGAATTTCCATACGGTCCCGTAGAAATTACTTATTTCAGCCAAATTGAACTTGATTTTTTGATCCAAAAGGTTCTGTGAGTTTTATTGGGCTGGGCGAAGATTTCCAAGTAAATGACCTGCCTCAGATCGCTTCCAAACAAGCTAGGGAAGCATAACTGTACTACGGGCGTATGTTCGGTTCGTACGCATCCGGCCGCATGTCGATTTTTCCCACGCCCGTAGTTTCAGCCGCACATGTACGGCGGCGTACGAAATGCGGCCGGACACATACGCAGTGTGAACATGTGTATATGTGCCGCTAAAGATGCATTTTGTCCTGCAAAAAAAGATAAATATTTGACCACACAACAAGATACCACAGGACACCTTTATAGTTGCTGTTGGTTTGAAAGCTATGCCTTAAAGGGGTTATCCAACGCTACAAAAACATGGCCACTTTCTTCCAGAGACAGCCCCAGTCTTGTCTCCAGCTCGAGCAGGGGTTTTGCTGCTCAGTTCCATTGAAGTGAATGGAGCTCAATTGCAAACCGCACCTGAACTGGAGACAAGAGTCGTGTTGTCACTGAGAGAAAGTGGCCATGTTTTTGTAGCACTGGATAACACCTTTAATAGGTCAGAACTAGAGATGAGCGAACCTGTAGCATGCTCGAGTCGATCCGAACCCGAACTTTTGGCATTTGATTAGCGGTGGCTGCTGAACTTGGATAAAGCCCTAAGGCTATGTGGAAACCATGGATATAGTCATTGGCTGTATCCATGTTTTCCAGACAACCTTAGAGCTTTATCCAAGTTCAGCAGCCCCAGCTAATCAAATACGGATCAACTCGAACCCGGTTCGCTCATCTCTAGTCAGAACTAGCGGACCTGCCTAAGTGTTTGGGTTCGGCAACATTCTCCAAATCCGATTACTCGGCCTTTGACTTCTAGCGGTTGGAGAAGTTGGATGCTGCCCTTAAGAGTCCTGGAAAAAATGGATCCAGCCATAGGTTGTAGCCATGTCTTCCTGGCCGCCCTAGAACGGCACCCAACTTCTCCAGCCTCCAGGAGACAAATGCCGAGCACTCAGATTTGGAGAATGTTGCCGAACCCGAACATTGTAACGAGTCCGTTCCTCACCAGTCAGAACTGTTTTGGTGGCAGAAGGGGAACCTGCACAATATTAGGCTTCCATGTATCTCCAGCATCCCCCTGTTAGGTAAGAACACTATAACCTGATTTCGGTTTACGCTTGGCTTATTTGTACTCCCTTTTGCTTTTCCATAGTGAAGAGTTGGAACCATCTCAAAATAAGTAGTGAGCATAATTACATGTGACTAAGAGATCTTGCATTATTCAGCTCACTTTATCATCCCTGGCGACTGCTTTTTGGGTCTTAAAAAATGTTTGCGAGCAAATGCTCTAAACGCTAAGACGACAGAAGGAGATATTGTGTTACCATGTTGATTTCTGAGGCCGTCTATGTCTCTGGATTAGAGAAACTTTGAAAATTCACTTTGCCGGTGTCTGACCCAAGGTGGATTTCATACTACAGAACTGTATACGATAGTTGACAGTGAAGGAGGAAATATGGATCCATATTGCAACATTTCAACCTCTATGATCTTTTATGTGCAATATACGGTTCCGTACTTAGAAAACTGCCTGTGTGAACACAACCTGAATGGATGCCACAAACAAATAGTAGTAATGCTTGAATTGGTAATCTACTCGATAGCGAGAAAAGTGATAACGAGAAATATTTCACTTTTCCCAATCCCTCATTGTTATACGGTAAGTATGTTTGGGGGGAGAATGGTATATTCCTCTGTATATGGCAGTGCTAATACATGGGTAGTGGGTCCTTAGGGTTCCCCATGCAGAAGAGTGAGTCTTTGAAGAAGAAGCCATTGAGTTGTGTTGTCACATTAGGCCTGGAGCACGTGGAGCAGGTGGTGAGCGAGTGAAGTGAATTACACTACTATTTGATGACTGGCAAGGGTTGGCTGTGGAAGAAGGTTGCTTGAAGAGTTTTGTGTGGCCCACGTTATCCAAACACAGGGGAAGATGTAGTTAAGATGAAATTTGAAGCTGAGGGGGAAATCCCTGGTCCTGGTGGGCAAGTATATAGCTGCAGTAGTATTTGGTTGCCCTGCAGGCCTGTAGAGTGGCCTCAATAGTTAGACCTGAGGTATGGCCTAAGTAATGGGACTTAGATTGTGGGTCCAGTTGAGACAGTCCTGGATCAGCGGGATTAGGGTCCTATTTCACAGGCCGAGGAGGGCCCGATCAACGATGTCAACGAGCGGCGATCTGCTAGATCGCTGCTTGTTTACTGGGCCTATTCCACGGCCCGATGATCGTTGAGCGAGGGCTGCAAAAACATCGTTACCAATGTCCTTGCAGCCCTTGCAGAAATACATTACCTGGCTGCAGGGCTTGTCCTCCGCTCTGTCTCCTCCCCGGGTCCCGCGCACTCTATCTTCTGAATGGCCGGTCAGCTGACAGGCCACACTCAGCCAATCACAGGCCGCGGCGGTCCCGGCCTGTGATTGGCTGAGCGCTCCATCAGCTGACCGGCCATTCAGAAGATAGAGCGTGCGGGACCCGGGGATGAAGACAGAGCGGAGAAGAAGCCCTGCAGCCAGGTAATGTATAATGCTGCTTCTTCTCAAATCGTCGGTTGCCCGCCGCGCATCGCTATTCAACTGTAGCGATGCACGGTGGGGGAACGATGATTTTAGGTCTGCCCTAACTAAACGATCAGCCAATGATACGATCATCAACTGATCGTTCTCTCTATTTCACTGAACGATAATCGGCCAAATGGGGCCGATCCGGCCCATTATCGTTACTGTGGAATAGGGCCCTTAGCCTAAAGGGCTCCTTCACACTGAGTAAAACAGGCGGAGACAAGTTCATCTTGAAAGTAGCAGATTTGCAATGAGCAGGGGACACCGGAGAGGCCGCATCAGGACATCAGGGGAGCACGGAGAGGTGAGCATAACATGTTTACCAACAGTGCAGCAATATATAAAATAAATATAAATGCTGGAAGCAAATGTGACTCCATCTGTCCAATTGAGCTATATAATGGATATGTAAACTGGCTTATAGCGTGGTTCGGGCTGTCTGATATTGTTATTTCCAGGAGGAATGACAGATTATTGTCATTTATCAAAAATGTACACCAGCAATGTGATGTCTTGTGGAATACAGGTATATACAGAACAGACGTGTCAGGAGAGTTGACGGGTTCCCTTAAAGGTTACAAAGAAGAAACGCTCAAAAAAAAATGTAAGTTAAAGTCACTACAGCAACTCCTGGGTTCCATCATGTCAGGCCCTCGAGATAGAGAAATACACTGCACAAACTTCGATGGTCTCCAGAGTCGCCCCTTTAACAATGCAATATAATAGTAACATACATCTTGGTGACAAAAACAATCGCTTTAGCCAACTTGTCCAACTTTTTATGTTTTTTTTTTCTTCTTCCCTACGGCCAAACTTAAAGGAGATAAATCTTCCCATCAGATTTCTTTCGCTACATTTCGAGCAGTTTGGAAGTAGACTTTTAAGGACATTTGCTATTTTTGAATCTGATAATAACAGAGAGCACCTGTGAAAAATGTGGCCGTATTGTCTGTGTTCCCGTAGTCACCATGGAAACATTTGATGTAGGGAAAAACTTAAGGGCTAGCAAGAAAAATAATTCCTATGTTCTTTTCCCTTAGCGGGAACAAGAAATACTGTAGGACACAAAGTCAAAGAGCTCGGATTCCATTATTATTGCTGAGGTGCCGGTGAAAAAATATTGTATTCTTATTTTTATAAAAAAAAATAAAATAAAAATTAAAGGTATTACCCATTGTGCATTAAATCTCCTAGCGGGACACCTGCCCCTTAGTTGTACAGTTGTATCCTCTTGTCCACCATTCTATTATATCTTTACCCCCTTCAGAGATCCTTTTTTTTTTTTATACAGCACTGGAAATCCAATGTGTAGACATTTATGTAGATTAAATCATAAATTATGTTGCATTTAGTCATGACTGCTCACTGTCTTATTGATTTTAATAATATGGACTAGAATACAGTGTGCTCCCCCTAGTGGTGGCATCAGCCAGTCAAAATCTGCTCGTTAAAGGGAACGTGTCATCAGAAAATAATTTGTTTAAATTTAAAAAAAAATATGAAGAATTTATGGTGACATTCTTTCTATTTTTCAATTTTACTATCTATATTATAAAATAATCCTGATATCGTGCAGTTTTTATTCTCACCACTGGGGATAAAACTAAGCTGAGGCTTCCTGTTATGTCTGTGGTGATAATAGGAGGCTGCTGTAAAGTGATCTGTAGAGCATTGCAGCGTCATGTGACACCAGTAGATAGAGGAGACAAGAGCAGCTCCCTGTGGAATGACCTCTTCACAGGTCATAGAGCGCTCAGTAATGTTTCATATTCATCTCAAGGGGACAGAGTCTGTCTGTTGTCTTCTATGTCCATGAGTCTTGCTGTAAAGCATGTCACTAAATGCTGTTAAGAACATTCCAGGAAATATGGCTGCCCCCATAACAATTATATAACTGCAAAATGTGGGCATGTACAACACTATATCAAGTATAGATAGCGGGTGCACAGTGTAGGCATATACAAGAAGCTACTATATGAATACCAACAACAAAGGGAAAAAGATATGCTATAAATTACACTGGCACAACAAAAAGGAACATTTCAATAATTGTGCTTTATTCTAACAGGTACAATGCAAAACAATTGTATAGTCCCATCTAAAAACACTTATACCTGGTGCCCCCTGGTATTTCGTCTGGGACAGTAACAACAAACTATCTCAGATGAACCAGCCTATATACAAAAATTGTGCAAACTAGGCAATGAAAATATCAATAACCAATAAATACCAGGTGTAAATAGTGATTACAGTATGAAGTGCAATTCATGTGCAACAGAATGACCAACAGTATCTAAGCACAGGATAAAGGCTGGAAGGATATCACCAATATGTATCGGACTGGAGATAGAATGGGGAGCTGTCCAAAAGAGCCCCAGGCGCTCCGTCCATGCCTCCGGACCATGCCATGCCTCCAGTGTCCTCCATAAGCATATCCAGGCTCAGTGGTGGACACTGAGGGGCGGGGCCTGGTCACATGCACTTAATAATACTGTACACTGAACTATTTTACAATAAAGTCGCCAACCCCTTTAAAGAGGGAAAATGAATATTAAGTAATATAACTTAATTAAAAAATAAATAAATAAATATATATATATATATATATATATATATATATATATAGTTTTTAGTGCACCACAGTGCCTCTGCTGCCACCAACATCTGCATTGGGAACTGCAGGGCTGCTCAAGCCCCAGTCCTGGAACAGTTACATATCACTTTTGCTTCTGCATACAGCACTAGCAATACTGAGCCTCCCCTGATGTCTAATCTAATACAAGTTATCATTAGAATAGTCATTACACTTGGAGAAGCTGTCTGTGTCAGGAGCGCTGCAGCCCCGGCAGCAAAGCCAGCTCTTCCCTCTCGCTCCGTTACAGGCGGCCATGGCTGCAGGTCCACTGGCACATACAGTAGTATTCATAGAAGTGGTGCAAGCAGGTCAGCAATAGTCACCATGGCCTACTACTCCTGAGTTTTTGGCATTGAGTACGTTCCGCCTTACGTTACATATAATATCGGCCAATCATCGTTGAGCATTTGGGGAGATGTTTTATCGATCTGGCAATAGAATTATTCAGCCCATTCATTCTTAATGGCCAATTAATGGATCGCTGCACTCAGATTTTTTTTCACTGTACGCATTTGAACTAATAAATATTAAATGTTAATTTGATTTGTTGGCCAGAAAATATAATTAGAGCAGAAGCAGCGGGGCTGAAAAAACATGGTCAAATATCAGCAGGATGACAGTAATTTAAGTGGCTGGCAGAGGAGGCAAGAATACATGAATGATTAAGTGAAAGAGAAGAGTTTCTGAGGAGTTTTAAAAGCTTCTGGCATCCTGGGAGTCGGTGACAGCTTCATCATCAGATTATTAAAGATGTTTTTATTAATTAATATCAACTTGTTCCAAAACTTAATGACATCTGCGAGCCCGACTGCTACACAGAAGATCTTCATCTCCCATTTAAAGGGGTTGTTCACCAACATTTTTTTTCTTTCAAATCAACTGGTGCCAGAATTTGCCAGAGATTTGTAAATGACTTCAATTAAAAAAAATCTTCAGTCTTCCAGTACTTATCAGCTGCTGTATGTCCTGCATGAAGTTGTATATTCTCTCCGGTCTGGGGAGCAGGAGAGGTTTTCTATGGGGATTTGCTGCTGCTCTGGACAGTTCCTGACATGGACAGAGGTGGCAACAGAGAGCACTGTGTCAGACTGGAAAGAATACACCACTTCCTGCAGGACATACAGCAGCCGATAAGTACTGGAAGACTGGAGATTTTTTTTTTTAATAGAAGTAAATTACAAATCATTGGCACTTTCTGGCACCAGTTGATTTGAAAGAAAAAAAAATGGTGAAAAACCGATTTAATACCTACCACAATGTATATAGAAAAAGTGGGGGCATAGCTGGCTGGGTGCAGTGGTGCATTGTATATATCACGTGGCAGGGTGGCGATGCTAGCATAGTCTCCTTTGTGTAACACACACACGTCTTTCAATGAGCTGTCTGATATAGCACAACGTTTGGAGTAATAATATTTGGCCACTGCCTCCTTAAAGGGGAACTCCAGGTAGAGGTTAAAAAAATGAAACTTCTGCAGAAGCATAACACATTATTTACCTGCCTATCCCAGTTTTGAAACTACCAAAAATCTATTTGTTTGGGGGGTTTTGTTCTGTATTGTGTTTCTGTACTTCCTGGTTGAGCAGTTCCCAGAATGCAGTACTGGTTCCAGAATGCAATGCTTTCCCTTAGCTGTTCATCACAGTCCACAGTCCTTGCTGCACCTGCTTCTGGCCGGTCAGAGATGGTGAATCACTCAGGGGATTGGGGAATCCAGCCCCGCCTCCTGTGACATCACGCCCTGCCCCCTGTCTGCATCATCAGCCTGTGCTCAGCAAACACACACAATGTGAGACAGAGGCATGGAAGATTTGGTGGGAGGTGGGAGAGCAGTGGGAGCAGGAGACGATGTGAATTGGCACAGAGGCCATTTATTTTTTCACTTCCTGGATTTCTATCAGCTACCAGTGTGGCAGAACTGCACAGATATGGTAATACATTGTATAGACACATGTAGATAACTTTTAATGTACTTTTAAAAGCAAACAAAAAGGGAGAAGGAAAAACGATAAAATATAACTTTTATTATTTCCAGTAGTAAAATTATTATGTTCCACACAGTGTTATGTACAATAGTGATATATATATATATATATATATATACATACAAAAATAGTCGTCTCCAACCCATCTGAGAGGTTCAAACCACAGTAAGTATCCAGTGTTTACAGATACATCAAAGGTCAACCACTAATGGAAGACACACACAGCAATATCATTTAACAGACGGGGATAGCCAAGCACCGGAATTGACCAACTACCAAATTACTGCCCACTGTCCAAATGCATAGAAATGGGAAGTCAGGTAAGTCATATATCAGTCAAATCCAACAATAACCTACCAGTAAACCAATCCCAACGCGTTTCAAAGACCAATGTCCGTCTTATCATCAGGGGCCACAGGGTCACAAATGCATGGTACAAGTAGTAATCATTTAAAATAAATTAGACATGTGTAAACAGTAATAACGGAAACACATGACATTAGGGATGGTGCTTCCAGTGGGGACCAAAAGTGGCTGTATACTCACTACCCCAGGGAACAGCAAAGACCCGCTGGTTAGGTGCCCAGTGTTGCAGTGGCTGGTACTGGACACTAGAAAAAGGATGATGGGAGTAGTATGAATGCCCTAGTTAAACAGTCCAGTCTCAGGATCTTCCAATGGCGGGAGAGGATATCCCTTACTTCTTGTGATGCCCTATCAAAAGTCCCTATGATCCTCATTACTCCGTTCCTCCGTCTTAGGTTTGGGTGATAGTAATTCCTCTCTCTGTCTAGATTGGGAGGACTGGTATGCATTGCAGTATAGTCAGGGTAACCTCTAGCCTGAAACCTTAACCTCAGATCTTTTGCTGCGTCCTAAAGTCACTCTCCCTAGAAGTTCCTTCTGTGACGGAGATATTGACCCTTGGGAATACCCCTTTTCAGGGGCATCGGGTGACAACTCTCCCACCTCAGAAGGCTGTTTGTTGAAGTTTCCTTCCTGTAGATTGTGGTGTCAAGGTATCCCTGAGGGGTTTTCGAGATCCTGACATCTAGGAAGGTTAACGAGCCGTCATTATTCTCAGAGGTGAAGTGCAGACCAATAGAATTGGTATTGATGGTAGACATGTATATGAAAATATCATCAATAAAACGGGCCCAGGATAATACCATATCCCCAAATCGCTCCCTTTCGTCTGAGAGGGCGATGGTGGCTTCCCACCAGTCCAGCAGTATTTTAGCATAGGTAGGCGCACATGGACTACCCATGGCCGTACCCCAGAGCTGGTGGTAAAACCTCCCATCGAACAGGAAAAAGTTTTTTGTAAGTATATATTCCAAGAGTTCCAACACAAAGAGGTTGTGTGCCCGCATGTGCGTCCCCCTTGCTGACAGAAAATACTCTACAGCCCTTAGTCCTTGGTTGTGGGGAATAGAAGAGTATAGCGCCTCCACGTCTATACTCGCCAGCTGTATCTCTGGTTCTACAATAAGGAACTCGAGTTTCTGTAGCAGATCACTGGTGTCTCTGGTGTAGGAAGGTAAGCTTAGGACAAAGTCTCTCAGGATCTTATCCACGTAGATACCTACGTCCCCTTGTGGACTTTCGGTAGGGCATAAAAAGTCAGGGTAATGGGGCATTTCCGGACCTGTGCAATGTTCAGACAGAAGAAAATGTTCCAGTGGCATTCCTAATGATGAAGAGGGTGAGGAGGAGGGACAGAGGGGTGGTGCAAAGTTAGGGCACCGATACTCCCGTTGGGCATGGGGCTGCAAGTTTAAAATTAGTTTTTTAGGACAATAACTGCATCACCTGCCGAATGGACCCCAGGACAGATCTTGGATTAAAAGCAGCTATCCGAAGGTACAAGTGGTTGGGGGGGGGGGGGCAGATTGTGGGTACAGAGTCACTTTAACTTGACTTAGGATCTTGAAGGATCTTTGCCTTTGCAGATGATGAGGTTAAACGGAATGAACAACATCAGGAGATTGGCTCTTGTCTTGGAACTTTTTCCCGAATTGCTTGTCTCTGCCTGTATACTGTTACTCAGCAAACCTAGGAAAACATACAGCTTAATAGCAGATATGTACACCCAGACTAGTTTAGGTCCAGCCCTTTCTGGGATAACAAGGAGCTGGACTAGGGACTGCTCTTACTGGTTGAGAAATCATATGACCAAAGCATCTTACATCCATTCATGTGACACTGTGCGTGGTAAAGACACAGCAGTAATGTTAACCCTTGCACTGACAGTGTATGCTGTTAAGCAGTGTTTACCAGAGTGACAAACAAACAATACATACAATACACAAACACAGATTAAAGTGCATAGTTAGGTCTACCTCAACCGCATGACAACATTACACGTACAGAAACAGGTACTGGGACACTGCGTTTAAAATATTTACAAATTGGGAAAATTGGCCTAAGCAGTATAATCAAAAATTAAAACTTGTGCATGTTCACATGGAAGGAAGAATATAGAATATCCAGGTGCAGTGTCCAGCTAGGAATACACGTGTGGGGCTGAGGGCCCTCTGGGACTTGTGGTTCCACGCAATGGCTTACTTACGGCTATATTAAACGAGTGTCGTCTCCTCGGTAAAGATCTTCAGAGAACCACATTTTGCCCCCTTCTCAACATCTTCACAGACTGGAAAGAATGTACCACTTCCTGCAGGACATACAGCAGCTGATAAGTACAGGAAGACTTGAATTTTTTTTTTTTATAGAAGTAAATTAAAAATCTCACCAGTTGACTTGAAAGAGAAAAACATTTTAGTGAACAACCCCTTTAAGGTAAGGTCTTTCATATATAAATAATATGGGACTGTATTACACTTTAAATGCAATGAGATGACTCTGCAGTGTGCATGCACAGAAAAAATGTTCTTTTTTTTCTTTTTTTCTTTTTCAGCTTTTGACTGTTTAAATGACGGAGCGATGTATCCAATAAACCTCCTTCACACACGGGTCTCTGCAGGCTTCTCGGCTGCTGACAGATCACTTACTTTTTAAGCCTTTGCAAAATGAGAATGGGAGTTTCGCAGGAAAATGTCACGTCTGGCACCACTGTGAGTGATAGTGTGAAGATTGAGGGCAGATGCAAATTGTTTTACTAGCAGTCTTTCAGGAGGCGCTGACTCTGCTCTTTCAGGCTCCATTCAATTGACAATGTTCCTGTATCTTAACCCCCTATATTCATCAACATGATCATGTAAAAATGGCGGAATCCAATCTAAAGGCCTGACACTATAGGGATGAATTTACATAGCACAGTATATTTTCACTGAGAATTTCTCCAGAGCTGAGCTGTTTGGCAGTCGTACACACATAGTTACTGATCTATTGGCTTTGCAAGGTGCTATAAGCAGGAAGGAAGCCTTAATTTACCTTACAGGGACACTCACAGATGCAAGTACACAGTCTTTCTCTCCAGCACATAGCACATGCTAAGTCCCGCCCCCACTTCCTGTAATCTTTTTAGCTGGGGTTGTTACTAGAGTTGTTTTGGACATACACTGTAGCAACAGACAGTGAACATTAGTTTGCAGGGAAGGGAGACATCTAGTGGACGAGATTTGAGAAATGTTTTTTTTTTTTCCCGGGATAGGGAGTAATTTTTGATAAATAAAGTGATGTACAAAAATGTTAGAAATCACATAGACTATAAAATGGGGGGGGATGTTGAAATGACAGCAACGATTAAATTATAATACTGTAAGAGAACAGATAATGAGTGGAACTATCGCAGTCTGTAACAAACCATGTACCGCCATAGAGGAAATACCTACTGACCAATGCTGCATATACTACTGTACATAATCCAGCCCCCTTTGGTGGCCCATGTAACCCTTCTCTGATCCCACCTATTGTTGTACACGCTAGAGCCAATTTTATAGGGTAGACACTAGACATCAGTATAATTTTCCTGGAGGGCACCTGACTGTCTATGGAGGGTGCTCACAGACTGTATGTGGCATCTCCAGACTTCATTTGTGCACAGTCTTGCCAGGAAAGAGTTAATAAGAGTTGCATTGCTCCCAGTCCGGTTATGAGCCCCCCTGATTGGTGTCTGTTCTACCTCCTCCCCTTGTACTAGTCAATCTGCTATATTCCCTGGCTATCTGACCTATGTCTGTGGCTCCAGGGTTGTCCTGCTCCCTTAGTTATAAGCTATAGGGCTGCGTCACCAACCTCAGTCCTGGAAACAGGTGCAGACAGTTTTCCCTCCCTCCCTTGTTGGTTTTCCAAGTCACGCAGGCGGCAATAATTTCTGGTAGAGCTCTAGTGTAGCAAGGTGGACTTGCACAATGGGAGTCCTCAGTGGCATACTGCTTGCTACCTTATTCTCAGTTTTTTTGGCACTATGTGCTGTATTGTATAAACGTTTTTGCTGTGGCCACTGTGGTCAGCCCCCGCGGTGCTATGGTGGAGGTACGGCCGGTCGCTTACCAGATAGAGTGTGACGCCACTCCGGTGGTGGTTGGCCAAGATACAACCGAGACCAGTGATGTTGTGTCATGACGCCAGTGCCGGTTGGGTACACAGGTATGGTGGCACACCTGCTTTTAGTTTAAAGGGCTGCTTGTACCTTGTTTGCCTGTGGTCAGTGACCTGCCAGGCTGCTACGGGGTCCCTAAAGTTGTTATCACGGTTGGTCGGAGTGGTGTAGTCACCCTCCCAGACTATTGGCACTGCCTCCCACAGAAAGGGGAAATGTCCAAAGGAGTGTGTGTATACTGTGTTGGTGCAGAGCGAAGAATCACAGAGTCTTTTTACCATAAATAGTCTCTTGTTTACTCTGAAAGAACTTGTGTGCAGCAGAACATACAGCTGTGCATTAACAGGATACGTTACACTTGATCGGAGTATAGCAAGAAATACAGTCGTGCTGACTTGTTGCGTGTTGAGAGATATGTAGAAGGATCAGAAGAGCAGAGAGGAGGATGTCATGAGAGTCCCAACCCACGTAGTAATGTGCTCTGCCGGGATGATGGAGGCTGAGGTGGAAGAATACTTAAGAAGAAAGAGAGAATACTTGTACCCGTGTTTTGACCTTTGGGTTTTCGCACCACCTTTTTCCCTGCTAGTGCCAGGGGGCCCGTCCTAGAGGGTGACACAAGCCACAGACCTTGTTACCTGGGATGAGCGGAATGCTGAGCGTTCCCTGCTGACAACCACACTGCGAGATAAAATTCATAGGTTTCTTGCTCTGTCCTGATCAGTTCCTAGCTTGTTGCTGTCTGTGGATACTGTCCTGCACTGTGACTCTCCTAGTTCACGGCGTGGGATGAGATAATCTCTGATGTGTCCTCTCCTGTGAGGGGTTCAACACTGCATAGTGCTTAGTAAGGTTACTTGAGGAGAAACTATTGGGTGCTACCTGTCTTGCTTCCTCACAATACAGAAACCTGACTAAGACTCTTCTCTAAGGCTGGGGACCTGGCAGAGGGCCAGGGCCCAAAGGGACCACTGAAGGAACGTTCTAGCTTGCGTCCTTCCCCTACAACATCCAACAGAAAAGACCTTCACACTTTCTCTACCCATGTGACTTTCTATCTCCAGCATATCTAAAGTGCGCTGTGAGTGGGTGAAGAGTGCATAAAGAAGAAGTAAAGTAAGAAATGATAGGACAGAAGAAGAAGATACTCAGATCCATGTGACACACAAATAAACAATAACCCTTTCCATACTTCAGCCGTGCAACCCCTGAGTTCACATACCTATAACAGTGACATCTAGTGGCTTTATCACTACTACATCTCAAAAGGGTGTAACCAATAGCAACACCCGTGGTTGGACACCACAGCCACCATCACCCAGCACAAACGTTAATGGTTGTCATGTGTGTGTTTTTCCTGGAAAGAGGTAGAGGGGGCTCGGTTGGAGCGGATGTGCAGTCCGGTAGGCCCAAGAAAGCCTCATCCATAAAGAAAAATAATAGGGATGATAGCCTATTTTTGACGTGGGAGATGGAACTGGAGATCTTGGAGGAAACCTATAGTTATCTATTATCTATACCTCACGTGGCCGTAATGACAATGAGTGTAAGTTTTAAGTGAACCCTTGAAGTGTGGAGTATCCAGAAGAGTCTGACTAGTCACACTTCCTTGAAGTTCACCTTGTAGCGTTCTGAGAATAATGGACCTTGTTGCGTACGAGACGTGGACTATTCGTAGTGTTCTTGGAAAATCCCTGTGATGAATAGAAGTAAAAAGCGACTACTGGCCTGGAAACGATCAATATGCTCCTCTCTCTCACATGAATTAATAAAAAGGAGAAGCTGCTTTTCTGCCAGACTGAAAGATATTTATATTCCCCAAGAAAAGTTATTTAACAAAAAGAGCAATTTTTCCATTTTCTTTTCTCTTGGTAATATTACTGGAATTGAAAATAATAGAACTTCTATATCTATCAGGAAGCAACAGGCGGATCGGCACCAGCCAAGTACAGATAGTATAATAAGATTCGTGGTTATTGCTTTATTGTGGTATTTTTCCTTAGCGTTAGTAGCTTTTATGGTTTCCAGCTAAACATGGCAGCTCTTATAGGTGAATGGCTGAGAAGAGGGTGGAGGCAGCATGACTACACGTCACTGCAGCTCCGCCCCCATGCCCAGTTACTGGGCGTAAACATGGATTTTTTTAAATTGCCACCCCCGACAGAGATTGCCAGTCACATCATTGAATAGCTGTGCCCGGCAGATATAAGGTACTGGAACCAGGTCACACTCCCTCGCGGAGGTAATTGGGTCCCTTTAAGGGATTTATTTAAGATGACAGGGGCCTGACTTTATTTAAGTGCCTGGTCGAAGGGCTGATTAACCCCTTCAAGACAGAGCGCTTTGATGCACGGATGTCCGGGTCAAATTAATTCAATGTTCCTCCTCGCCTTCTAAGAGCCATAGCTCTTTTATTTTTCCACCTACAGGGCTGATCGGGGAGTCATTTTAAACTTTTATTGGGAGAGGGTTTATAAGTGTTTTTAACACTTTTTTATTGCACTTTTTTTTACACTTTTTTTCACTGTAAAAGATGCAATCATTAGATTGCATATACTGATCTATGCTATGCCATAGATCAGTATTATCGGCGATCTATGCATAGAGCCTGCCTCAGAGCAGACTCTACACAAGGATCGCCGATCCGACAGGACGGAGGTAAGTGACTTACCCCCACCTGTCGGCACAAGCGATCAGGGGGGCCGATCACTCAGTGACAGAAGCTTATTCTGTCTCTGAGTACCTTAAACGCTGCGATCGCTATAGATCGCTGTGTTTAAGGGGTTAATGAGGCGTAGCTTTCATTACCTCCAGCCCCGGACACACTGATGTGAGCGAGACCACTGTCACTGCAGCGGTCCTACACACATCAGTAAGCCCCTGAAGGCAGGAACATATATATACAGATTACTGACAGGAAGGGGTTAATATTAGAGGTCAGGGGTCTGATCCTAATTAAAGGTCTCGTTTGAGAGCTGAATAAATGTTAAGGTCTAGTGTAGGGTCTGTTATGAGGTCTTTTTTATTTAAAGTGATATTGTCACCCCCCCTTTTCGGTATGTGCAGTTCTCGGTACCATTCAAAAGCTCAAAATTGCTTTTCATCTCTGGTGGGTAGTGTCATCTGGGCAGGGCTTTAAGCCATAGTGCCCCTGTCTTCCCGCCTACATGGCACCATAGTCTCCACCCTTCACCATAACATCATCAGCAGGTCCCGCCCCCACACTGCAGTGGAGGCAGGGAAATCATCCTGCTGGGAATCTGTGGTGCAGGGCACTGTCGGGCAGTGACGTTGCTGTATCATCAGCTGCCCTTACCATGCCTGTGCCACAGATTCCCAGCAAGATGGTTTCCCGGCCTCCACTGAAGTATGGGGGGGGGGGGGGGGAACTGGGGCACAGCGGGCTAAAACTGTGTGCATCCATTTTTCCATAGACCACTTTTTTTTTTTCGTAAAAAAAAAAACGGATCTGTTTTGATCCATTTTTGTTATAATGGAAGTCAATGGAAAAACGGATGCACACAGTTGCATCCGTTATTTTCATCTGATTTGCAAAAACGGATGAAAAAAATGGATCGCAAAAACATAGTGTGAACCCAGCCTTACTTATGTGTCTCAAAAAAATTATAATAATAAAAAAACTAGTTATGTGGGCAGTCCGGAGCTCCTTAGTCGTCGTGGCTGGTGGGAAATCTTGTTGGCAATCACACCTTCCTGTGAGCGTCAGTGCTCTGGGGCGGCCCCTCTGTGACAAGGAGAGAAAGAAGCAGGTGCTGCGACTTTACTGACTGTACAATAGTCTCTGGTGTGCAACAGCTTGGGCAGGAGTGCTGGGGGATGGGACTAGGCAGGGTGGGAGGACTGTGATGAATAGCAATGCATTTTGGCACTGAGTAAGGCTACGTTCACATGTAGCAAAAGTGGCCGAATGCCACCAGCCTCCCTGTCATAATTACAGTCTATGGGAGGCTCGTGTGCCTTCTCTCCCCCTGCTGAAGAATCGCCACTTTTGCTATGTGTGAACAGAGCCTAACAGCTCGACCAGGAAATATAAAACTAAATCTCCAAATCTCCCAAAACAAATGGATTTTGTAGTTTCAGACCTTGTGCGTGCAGGTAGGCAACATTTCTGCGGGAGGTTTATTATTTTTACCTAATGTTGCGCATTAGTATCGGATCTTTGGCGCATTGGAGTTTCCCAGCGATGGGTCCGGGTATAAAGCAGTGCAGGCCTGGGCTGGATTTATAGCTCATTCTGCATTGATATCAATTGTGATGTCGCAAAAATAATAGTCTATTTGGCAGGCCTGATAAATGTAAATGTCGCTCAGTGACATTTACGCTTGGCAATGCTACCTGGCGCACGGTGCTCAGTGGTCTGTGTCCGCCAAGAGTTATCTGCTCTACTGGGAAATTAGGGATACACTATACTCTTCTAGAATCTGGAATCTGTATATACAGTATAACTAAGCACTGCTCCCAAATACATACAGTAACTATATATTACCGCCATTCATCACACAAGAACGTGTCTCCTGTGCTGCTCAGTGCTGCCGTATACAGGAAACATAGTGCCAGAAAGGTGGTCCTCTACTGATACATTGTCTTTGCAAGGTACTATGAGCAGGAAAGCAAGGAAAGGGTTGCATCAGGAGCTTAGCTATAAGGGGTGCAGACCTGGGTCCAGGAGCCTGGCAGGGACAATAATTTCTCACCTATTTGAGGAGGCCAGTATTAGAAATAAAATATTATAGTTGAGGGGTCCTGTGACAGATTTTGCCCCAGCTTCAGGTTATGCCTCTGGGTTAAACTAAGCAGCAATGCTGAGATGAAAGGGAAGCCTTGATTTACCTTGCATGGACAGTGCAGATCAATCTTGCTGAGGCAGTTTCTAGAGACAGACTCCCCCTAACAACAGGCAGTGGACAGCAGGTTGCAGGGAAGGGAGACACCTAGTGGTCAGGACTATAGAGCTGTTGTTTTTACATTGTGTGAAACAGCAGCTACCATTTAATTCCTGAAATAATATAACACGCAAATTAAAATGCTGAAGACGTTACAAAGAAGACAGGACATACATCGATTTTATAAAGCGCCAGCACGTTGCGTGTAATGTGTATTCAGTGTAAGAATTAGAGCCATTATAGCAGGTAGCGCAAATTGAAAAATGCTTATTATAAGTGGCGGTAAATTTAACTGGTTGCCATGGAGACGGGTTTCTTGGCATCGATGCAGAGAGCTTATTCCAGATACTATCTGTCACATTGAGTCAACATGACACGGCAAAAGGCTTAGGTAAAATAGTGCGCTTTAGTAAAGTCTCGGGCTAAGCCGTACAGATATTGACTGACTAATAAATGTGATTTCGGGAGACGTGCGCCGCAGATCTGGCAGCCTCACAAAACAGCAAACCTGGTTTATTCACAGCCGTACGCGGCAAGTCATTTCACGTATCATATTATTACCATTAGTGTAATTAATATATGGTATGCTACAGGTCCAGCGTATAATGTTATTAGTGTTATTGTCACAGCTTTAGGCCATGTTCACATACATAACATACAGTATACATATATCACACATACACCATGTATACAGCATACATTATCACACATACACCATGTATATAACATACAGCATACATATATCACACATACACCATGTATATAACATACAGCATACATTATCACACATACACCATGTATATAACATACAGCATACATTATCACACATACACCATGTATATAACATACAGTATACATATATCACACATACACCATATATATAACATGCAGTATACATATATCACACATACACCATGTATATAACATACAGCATACATATATCACACATACACCATGTATACAGCATACATTATCACACATACACCATGTATATAACATACAGCATACATTATCACACATACACCATGTATATAACATACAGCATACATTATCACACATACACCATGTATACAGCATACATTATCACACATACACCATGTATATAACATACAGCATACATTATCACACATACACCATGTATATAACATACAGCATACATTATCACACATACACCATGTATACAGCATACATTATCACACATACACCATGTATATAACATACAGCAGTAGCGAAATTTGATGGGGGGCAGGGGGGGCGGCCGCCCCCGGGCCCACTCTGGCAGGGGCCCACCCAGATCGCTATTGATTTTTTACGCCGCCCGCCGCCCGGCATGCTGCCGCAGCTCCCCCGGCCGCCGCCATCTTAATCTGCTGGTGCGTGCGCCGCCCTGGCCCGCCCACCTGCCAATCACCTCTGGCGCCGCGCTGTTCCGTCTCCCGCGCGCGCACAAGGTCAGTGCCGGACTGCTGCAGCACACAGACAACCCAGCTGGTAAGCAGGGGGAGCTGGACATGTGGACGCAGGGGGAGCTGGACATGTGGACGCAGGGGGAGCTGGACATGTGGACACAGGGGGAGCTGGACATGTAGAAACAGGGGGAGCTGGACATGTGGAAAACTGGGGGAGCTGGACATGTAGAAACAGGGGGAGCTGGACATGTAGAAACAGGGGGAGCTGGACATGTAGAAACAGGGGGAGCTGGTAAACAGAGGGAGCTGGTAAACAGGGGGAGCTGGACATGTAGAAACAGGGGGAGCTGGTAAACAGGGGGAGCTGGTAAACAGAGGGAGCTGGTAAACAGGGGAAGCTGGTAAACAGAGGGAGCTGGTAAACAGGGGGAGCTGGTAAACAGAGGGAGCTGGTAAACAGAGGGAGCTGGTAAACAGGGGGAGCTGGTAAACAGGGGGAGCTGGTAAACAGAGGGAGCTGGTAAACAAGGGAAGCTGGTAAACAAGGGAAGCTGGTAAACAGAGGGAGCTGGTAAACAGAGGGAGCTGGACATGTAGAAACATGGGGAGCTGGTAAACAGGGGAAGCTGGTAAACAGAGGGAGCTGGTAAACAGAGGGAGCTGGTAAACAGGGGGAGCTGGTAAACAGAGGGAGCTGGTAAACAGGGGAAGCTGGTAAACAGAGGGAGCTGGTAAACAGGGGAAGCTGGTAAACAGAGGGAGCTGGTAAACAGGGGAAGCTGGTAAACAGAGGGAGCTGGTAAACAGGGGGAGCTGGTAAACAGAGGGAGCTGGTAAACAGAGGGAGCTGGTAAACAGGGGGAGCTGGTAAACAGAGGGAGCTGGTAAACAGAGGGAGCTGGTAAACAAGGGAAGCTGGTAAACAGAGGGAGCTGGTAAACAGGGGGAGCTGGTAAACAGAGGGAGCTGGACATGTAGAAACATGGGGAGCTGGTAAACAGGGGGAGCTGGTAAACAGAGGGAGCTGGTAAACAGAGGGAGCTGGTAAACAGAGGGAGCTGGTAAACAGGGGGAGCTGGTAAACAGAGGGAGCTGGTAAACAGAGGGAGCTGGTACACAGGGGAAGCTGGTAAACAGAGGGAGCTGGACATGTAGAAACAGGGGGAGCTGGTAAACAGGGGGAGCTGGACATGTGGAAAACAGTGTGGGACATGTGGAAACAGGGGGAGCTGGACTCACAACCAAGCTGAAGCGGCCTCCAGTCATATATAGTGCACTGTCCACTGAGTTTTCTCATCCCAGGGGTTTTCTGATTTAACCCTACTTGGCCCAGTTCTCTCTGGCAGCTTCATAGAGGAGCTGGGGGCTGATCTGGAGATCCTGGGGGGAATGGGGGCAGAGGTCCGACCCCTCCACCCCAGTCTCTTACAGGATAAGGGACAAGTATGTTTAAATCAGAAAGCTGTGATTCGGATCACAGAGAGCAGGGTGCAGCAGCCTGTAGTGGCTGCCCGAGTTAGCTAGTGATTGAGCCTGCGGTACCTCCCTGTGAGTGATGCACCTGTCTTAGGCAGAATGCAAATTATCTACCTCTATGG
Organism: Dendropsophus ebraccatus; assembly: GCF_027789765.1. NCBI lineage: Eukaryota > Metazoa > Chordata > Amphibia > Anura > Hylidae > Dendropsophus > Dendropsophus ebraccatus. The sequence goes on along the minus strand of NC_091459.1, from coordinate 140,965,766 downwards.
TATATGGGTCAGTGTATAGGGAAAATAATAGTCTTTGCATAATGGATTTAACTTTTTTTACAGTTTTAACTACAGATCTCAGGTCAACCTGTTATACTGCCCATACATCCATGACATTGGGATAGTGAGCGACTCTGATGAAAAGACACCCCTTGTAAGTCACTGTTTCATTTTATGTGTCTATATATGTAAATGTAGAAGCCTCTAACACTGCTCTTAATTCACTCTGAGTAATGGAGCAGAATATACCCTTTATTATTTAGAAAGCATTGTTGTCAAGTGAGGTTCCCTTTGGGTAACATAATCGGTTGGGGGCCCACTCAGACTTGCTCGCCCCCCCTAGGCTGAACCCCTAGCTACGCCCCTGACATACAGCATACATTATAACACATACACCATGTATACAGCATACATTATCACACATACACCATGTATATAACATACAGCATACATATATCACACATACACCATGTATACAGCATACATTATCACACATACACCATGTATACAGCATACATTATCACACATACACCATGTATATAACATACAGCATACATTATCACACATACACCATGTATACAGCATACATTATCACACATACACCATGTATACAGCATACATTATCACACATACACCATGTATACAGCATACATTATCACACATACACCATGTATATAACATACAGCATACATTATCACACATACACCATGTATACAGCATACATTATCACACATACACCATGTATACAGCATACATTATCACACATACATTATATAACATACAGCATACATTATCACATAAGCCATGTTCACATTACACTTACATGTTGTGCAGGCATCAGGGTGCAGTAACAGGTGATACATCAGTAGGATTTCTGTAGCCGGAAGGGGTCATGGAGCCTCATGGTGTCTGCAGACGTCTGCTGCCCTGCCTGCACCTCCTGACCTGAGACACTGAACAGTGAGGAGACTGAGGTGAAGAGGCTGGGGATGTTAAAGGGGTTATCCAGCGCTACAAAAACATGGCCACTTTTCCCCATCTTGTCTCCAGATTGGGTGGGGTTTCAAATTCAGCGCCAATTATCACTCGCAGTTATCAGCCACCTGTTGCAGCGGCTGGTCACCCAAGTGAGTAGCTGGAGGGTTGTGGCAATCCACACCAGCTTCTCACTGATGCTGCTTAGTGTGGCCTGCAGATCACTGGTGGTGATGGCAGACATCCACGTTATCAGCTCACCGGTGGTAGTGGTGGTGATCCAGGTGGCTGTGGTCATCCAGATCTCCATGAAGCTGCTGCTGGTGAGGGTGGTGGTCCAGATGATCAGGTGGTGGTGATCACACTCACTCACTCTACAGCAGCTGTTATCCAGGCTAGCAGTGCGCTATTAGTGAAAGTACTGCTCAGCAGTTGCCTGGTGGTGGATAGCCAGCTGAGCATATCAATAATAGCAGTCAGACAGCTAAGCAAGTCAGGAAAGGTGGTTGCTGCACTCTGGAGATGGCTGGTGATGGAAATGAGGTCACAGGTGGTCATATTCCAGTCGGGCAGGTTTCCATTGGTGTTGTTTGGACTCTGCATTTTAATGGTGCGGGAGTTGCCACGCTGCATGTTGATGGTGGTGGAATTGGGCCTCTGCAGGTTAGTGGTAATCTTCCAGCTGGGCTGCTCTCTGATGGAACTGTTCAGCCACAGCAGGCCCCTGGTGATGTTGTCCCAGCTGAGCAGGTCGCTGATGGAATTGCCTGATGGGTTGATGAAGAGTTCAATCAAGGTGAGCGGCTGTCTGGTGGAAAGACAGACCACCAGGATTGAAACCAAATAGCACAGGAGGTTGTCAAAAATGGCAAGATCCCTTTCAGTCCTCTCCTCTCTCTCCATGGACTGACAAAAATCAGAAACACTAGAAAAAAGTGGCAGTATACACAGGCAGATTGCAAGGTAGTACAGACAGTGTGATCGCGTCATGCTTGAGAAAGGAGATTACTACTCCGAAACGTCGTGTGATGTTTGAAGACGATACTATTTGGCCTCCTACCGATTGTGGAGGTCTCTGCCGTACAGCTGATAGGTGGACTTTAACAGTGCCCTGAGCAGGACGCCAAGATGGAGTTCTATTGAAGTATCCATCTGCACACGGGTGATTTATAAAATTTTGTGAAAGTTGTTTATTTTGCAAAAATGAATACATAAGGAGAAAGAGCAATTGAAACATGTCAGTATCTTTATTTTCTGAGACTTTTATGGGGTCATCTTTGGCTGGGGCCCTGTTATGGGGCCATCTTTGGCTGGGGCCCTGTTATAGGGTCATCTTTGGCTGGGGCCCTGTTATGGGGTCATCTTTGGCTGGGGCCCTGTTATGGGGTCATCTTTGGCTGGGGCCCTGTTATAGGGTCATCTTTGGCTGGACTACTGTTTTGAGGGCACTATTGGTGGATGCACTGTTTTGAGGGCACTATTGGTGGATGCACTGTTATGAGGGCACTATTGGTGGATGCACTGTTTTGAGGGCACTATTGGTGGATGCACTGTTATGAGGGCACTATTGGTCAATGGTCTCCACCCTTCTCCATGACATTATCAGCAGGTGCCGCCCACACTGCAGTGGAGGCTGGGAAATCATCCTGCTGGAAATCAGTGGTGCAGCTGCTGACCATCAGCTGACCTTACCACACGTGCGCCTTAGATTCCCGGCAAGATGATTTCCCGGCCTCCACTTAAGTATAGGAGGAAGACTGGGGCACAGAGGGCTGAAGCCCTGCCACATGACACTACCAGCCACTGATGAAAAGCCAAAGTGATGAAAAATCTTAAAGTGATATTGTCACCCCCCCCCCCCCCCCTTTACTCTATGTGTGGTCCTCCGCACCATCCACAAGCTTTGATGCTGCAAATTTGATGTATACCTGTATAAAAATTTTTGCTCTAAAATCCTTTCATTTCATCAGGGGACAGTGTCACCCAGGCGGAGCTTCACAATGATTGGTCTCTCTCTCTCCCAACTGCCGTGAAGCCCGCCCAGGTGACACTGTCCACCACACACAATCACACATAGAGGGGGGGGGGGGGGGGTGACAGTATCACTTTAGTGTGCACATACCCTTAGTCAGACAGAGCTGGTGAATGAAGGAAGATGCCTGTGCAGAAGAATATCACTCAGTTGGATGGGAATCTAACTCTTAAAGGAGAAGTCCGGCAAATTTTTTTATTAAAGTATTGTTTTGTCCCCCAAAAGTTATACAAATCACCAATATACACTTATTATGGGAAATGCTTATAAAGAGCTTTTTTTCTCTGCACTTACTATTGCATCAAGGCTTCACTTCCTGGATAAAATGGTGATGTCACAACCCGACTCCCAGAGCTGTGCGGGCTGTGGCTGCTGGAGAGGATGATGGCAGGGGGACACTGAGGGACACAGGGCACTGGAGGGACACTGAGCATCCCTCTGCCATCATCCTCTACAGCAGCCACAGCCGCACAGCTCTGGGAGTCTGGTCGTGACATCACCATGTTATCCAGGAAGTGACATCACCATGTTATCCAGGAAGTGACATCACCATGTTATTCAGGAAGTGACATCACCATGTTATCCAGGAAGTGAAGCCTTGATGCAGTAGTAAGTGCAGAAAAAAAACACTTTATAAGCATTTCCCATTATAAGTGTATGTTGGGGATTTGTATAACTTTTGGGGGGGCAATACAATACTTTAATAAAATTTTTCACAGGATTTCTCCTTTAAGGCCACAGGTTCAGTACATGGCCCAGCAAATGTACAGTTAGGTGAGCAGCGATGCATCCAGTACTGTATGCATCGCTGCTCACTGCACATTTGTTGGGCCGGGTGTGAGGGCATGTGGCACAATAACACAATATACCAGAATCACACCCCACAAAGGTCCTCTTTAAAGGGGAAACTTCAGACTCTGCATGTGCTATAAATTCAGCCCTGGTCCGGGTATGGGTTCCTCCCTTTACTGCCTTTTCTCAGATTTTCCATGGAATATTATTCTGCAACGTCGACATTGAAAATGCTATCTTCTTCTCCTCTGTGCTATGTGATTTAGCTTCTACTTGTCTCCTTTGCTGACTTTAGCAACAGAACTGACACAGAACACAGCAGGTTGCCACTTCTCAGATGACATATAAAACATTGACTGCTGACAAGGAACTTCAGGGGGAAATGGGATGTCGGGATCGTTCATATCTATAGTGGGAGTCTGTATACTGCAGTGTCTTACATTTGGAGGGGATGGATATCCTCAGTATGCCTAGTTTCATTAAAAACACAAAATCTAGCTAAAATGGCCTGATACGTCATACGTCCATAAAGAATATGTGTTAGTAAGACACCAATAATTTCCAGAATGAAAGGCCCATAACAAACAATGGGTATGTTCAGACACTTCCAGGAGATGAGAAAACATTACAGGTGCTGGAACATTTACATTGAAATCTCATAAAGATAACTCTAGTTCATATGCCATAGAGAAACCATGTAGTGGAGTCCTCTGCTCTATGAGCCACACTGGAGAATGGCTCTGTACAAGATACTTTTGTTTCATCTGATTTAAAGGGGTATTCCAGGAAAAATCTACTTTTTCACCTTCCACAGTATAGGGGAAAAGTAGGGGATCACGGGAGGTCTGACCTCTGTACCCCCCCGCTGATCTCCATATCAGGTCCCCAGCTCCTGCCTTATGAATAGAGCCGCGGGTACGGCACGTGACCAGTGGCACACTGGCCCTTTAATTTATAGCAGAGCCGGCGCGCACACTCCCTAGGAGACAGGGACGCGCCCGTCGGGCTGAAAGGGAGTCGGATGAGGAGGAGCCCGGCACAGAGCAGGAGATGGGGCAGCAGCGCAGAACGAGAGGTATGTGCCACAGCCGCGGATGTGACAGTATAAAGGTGGCCATACACATTAGATAGAAGCAGGGTGATGGCTAAAGAATTGAAAAACGAACAATTGTGCATCGAAATGCAGAATTAACATATTAATAAAGTGGAGAACTGCAGAAAAATGGCGCTGTGGAAGAAAACTGTCTTGCTGTATAGAATGAAATAGCACAAAATAAAGCTGTTGCATGTATAACACAAAATAAGTTACATTAAGAAGAGTTGCCATGCATAGGAGACTATTGCCACTGACGTCCCTGGGCAGATAAAGGAGGCTCCCAGCTCTATAGGTATGTAATGTAACAGATGCTGGAAGAAGAGCCGAGTGCAACCAGCTGCAATGCACTTCTATTATAGCCCAAGGAATAGCCTGATAGATCTCTATAAACCATCAGAGCAGCAGAATCGCTAGCAGAGCAGTAGATGGAGATATAGCGCATGCCTGAAGAAAGAGACTGCTGCTTTAGAGGGATTATCCGTAAGTGCATACAACCTTATCACTGCAAGAACTATGACAGATCTCGTCTTACAAACCTGAAAGGAATGAAGAGAATGGATCGGTGATACTCATTGATATTCTCTACATGGAGAGCTATAGAATCAAGAATATAGAGCTGTACTTTATACTATAATAATAATCTGTTTGTAATGAAATCTGAAACACAGTTCTGTATTTCCAGACTCCATATCTATGGGCAGAATGCAGACCTATAAAACAGATGAGATTCAGATATCTATATCAGACTTTAAAGGGTTCGGTATGACCGGTTTGTATTTTTAGACTTTATCGACAGAGACATGGCTAAAGTGACCAAGACAGTTACCCTGCTGTTTGACAGACAGACTACACTGCTTCTTCAGTACTGCTCTATAATGTCCTCCATGCTGCTGCTGGTTTAGAGGGTACAGTAGGTGTCACGCAAGGAAAGGATGGGTGCAACCCTGCTCTCACCCTTGTTACTGGATGATCCACCGTAAATGGCTGCCCCAGCTGGCCAATGGTTCATACCCTGGGGTAAGTACTGGAGGGGGAGAAGTCGGTGAAAAGGCACATATTACAAGACCAGATTGAACAAATAGAGTTTATACAGAAATAGAGACTAAAAAGGCGTAGAACATCCTGAGGGAGTGTTTCCGGGATCAGAGGAATGGTCGGGAGGGGCACAGAGTTGGGGAAAATGGATGGCATAGGCACGGGATCAGGCGTATTTCTCACAGTAGTGATATAGGGGAGCTCTTCTGTGTGCACACAGTATATGCAATACATTATAGAGGCTAGGTTCCACACACAGATATAAAATAGAGATAAAGCAGAGACTGTAACAAGGGAGACTGGTCACTAGACAGCAGACTTGAGCTTTACTTAGAGTTGGAGCCTTTTCTGAGTCCCTGTGGTTTCTAGTATTCAGATACCCCCAGGACTTAAGGTAGAGTGGAACGGACTAAATAGCAGGTACGTACAAGAAAAAAATACAAATGTATCAGTACTGGAAGGTACCAAGAATGCAATTAACTGGAGATGATGGATTAGATAATGATGCAAATGAAATGAACCATGGCAGCTGGGACTGAAACATAGTAAACAAATAAAGTATCAGCATAATAGAAACAGGAATCAGAAAATACTCACGGCACACAGACAAGCACCAAAAGTAGAGCGACTTGGAATAGACGCACATGTATGCTATAATCTGTAGAGTACTGCATAACCAAGGAAGCCGACTGATTGAAACTCCACTGTTAACCGACCAGGACTGGCAGCGGATTAGCTTGTCCAGAGCAATGGATCAGCTGTGAGACAGCCATGCAGCACCTTCCCCACATAGACAGACAGAAGACATAACATTCATAATACAGGGAAAAACTGGTGAAAAACACAATAAAAAGGTTACATAACTGCGAAAAATGTTGCTATCTTTTGTGTACACATATGAGAGCTTCAATTAAAAACTTATTTGAAAGTTCATGTCCTTTTTTAAAATGGACCTTCAGCGGTTTATAAAGAGATTACAGCGTACCATAGGGCCATTTGCCCCCAAATCAAGAGCTATAACTCTTATTTAAATCCATCACTCCAGTGCTCAGATATACGCATTAGAAGTTTTATGCAAATGAAAAGAATAGGCTCATGGGGTTTCCCCCTGGGCAGCAAAAGCCCAGCAACATTCATCCTGTTCTCCCCTAGCTAACACCCTTATGCCTGCATGTAAATTCCCAAGCCAAACGTTGCTGGGCTTTTGGATTCCAGTGGAAACCTGCAAAGTTTATCTCCGCATCTATATCTATATCTCAGCATTGGAGCGACAGACTGAAATAAGAGTTATATCTCCTGATTCAGAATAAGAAGCCCTATTGTACATTGCCTTTACTTCAGATAGCTAAACTCTGATGACAGGAAGACGTTCCTGATGTTTTGTGCTTGAATATTCTATCATTACCATGTCCCAACAGAGAGGGCTCCAGAGCTGTATGCACTATTCCAACTAATGTAATACTGAAATACAACTCCTTTATAGCCTAGCCAGGATCCATTTTGTTACCTGTTGTGGTGAAGAAGACCTACAGCATAGAGAGCATATTGGAGATTTGTAATTGACGGTCAAAGTGACAAATTAAAGGGATTGTTCACCCCAAAAAATGTCAGAGATTTGTAATTTACTTCTATTAAAAAATCTCAAATCTTCCAGCACTTTTCAGCTGCTGTATGTCTTGCAGGAAGTGGTGTATTATTTCCAGTCTGAAACACTCTGCTGCCACCTCTGTCCATGTCAGGAACTGTTGAGAGCAGGAGAGGTTTTCTATGGGGATTTGCTGCTGCACTGGACAGTTCCTGACATGGACAGAGGTGGCAGCAGAGAGCACTGTGTCAGACTGGAAAAAATACACCACTTCCTGCAGGACATACAGCAGCTAATAAGTACTGGAATACGTGAGATTTTTTTTTTTTTAATAGAAGTAAACGACAAATCTCTGGCACTTTCTGACACCAGTTGATTTGAAAGAAAAGAAAAATTGGTGAACTACCCCTTTAACAGCGCAGTTATCTTATATATGTTAGTAGCCCCAATTTACTCAGACGTTCACCAGGGTGGTAAATTACGGTTTTGGGAGTGCTTTCCCTATAGACTGGCATCCTTATCCTGGGGGGCTGGCTCTATAATGTCCAGGGCCGTGTTTATTCAAACTGGTGAAAAACACAATAAAAAGGTTACATAACTGTGAAAAATGTTGCTATCTTTTGTGTACACATATGAGAGCTTCAATTAAAAACTTATTTGAAAGTTCATGTCCTTTTTTAAAATGGACCTTCAGCGGTTTATAAAGAGATTACAGTGTACCATAGGGCCATTTGCCCCCAAATCAAGAGCTATAACTCTTATTTAAATCCATCACTCCAGTGCTCAGATATACGCATTAGAAGTTTTATGCAAATGAAAAGAAAAGGCTCATGGGGTGTCCCCCAGGGCAGCAAAAGCCCAGCAACATTCATCCTGTTCTCCCCTAGCTAACGCCCTTATGCCTGCATGTAAATTCCCAAGCCGAACGTTGCTGGGCTTTTGGATTCCAGTGGAAACCTGTAGGGTTTATCTCTGCATCTATATCTATATCTCAGCATTGGAGCGACAGACTGAAATAAGAGTTATATCTCCTAAATCAGAATAAGAAGCCCTATTGTAGATTGCCTTTACTTCAGATAGTAGAAGTAAGACAGATAGATAGAAGTAAACGACAAATCTCTGGCACTTTCTGACACCAGTTGATTTGAAAGAAAAGAAAAATTGGTGAACTACCCCTTTAACAGCGCAGTTATCTTATATATGTTAGTAGCCCCAATTTACTCAGACGTTCACCAGGGTGGTAAATTACGATTTTTGCTTTCCCTATAGACTAGCATCCGGGATGCATCCTTATCCTGGGGGGCTGGCTCTATAACGTCCAGGGCCGTGTTTATTCAGACTATTTTTAATGAATTCCTATGACTTCTTGTCATCTGTAAGAAAACAATAGCAATTTGTGCCTGAATCACGGCTCACTGCCTATGGTATCTGACCACAAAGCATGACCTGTGGCTGGAGAGCCCCTCCGTAGCCTCATACAATGCAGGTTTGTATTTCTGCCACATAAACCCACATGGCCTTTGTTGATATATTTTCCCTGGGTGTTATTTCCTCAGCCCGGAGAATGTAAATTTGCGCCATTTTTCTTAATCGGAAAGGTTAATTATGTCCTTTGAATACAGCTCTCTGTTTTCTGACTCCTCGGCAATCCTAGCAGCCACTTCAATTCTCCAACTGTGCATAGAACCTAATTATGACTCAATAATGCCAATATGGAGACAACCGAAACCATCTCATATTGTGCCATCTGTCATCGGGAAATTATAGCCTGGCACACCATACCTTTTTGCTTTTTTTTCTTAATTATTTTTATGTTGATCTTCATCAAGGACAAACAGGTGATTGAGAGAGTGAAATTCTGAATGCTGGGAATGGAAATTAAAGTGAACCCTTGAGAGTATTAGGGACACATTAGATGCCAGGGATGGGGGGAGGGGGGACATAACAGTGCTGCATACTTACCTGTCCCGCTCTGCCACAACTACCAGCTCCCACTGTCCTCCGCATTACGAAAAAGGTCAGTTTCCGGTGGGGACAGCATGACCTTGGCTGTTGTCAAAATGAGGACAGCGGGAGGCTTGGGAACTGGCAGCTGTGGCAGAGCAGGACAGGTAAGTATGAAGTACTGTCCCATCCCCCACAGCTCCATCAGGGACGTAGTTTTGTCGTTCATGCCGTACAACTCCTTAATTAGTGTAATCAAAAATACAAGTTGGGGGTAATTGCTCATGTATATTAAAGTGGCTCTCATTATCTCATTATATATGTAAATATGCACATTGTCCTGTTTTCTTTTTTTTTTTTTTTACTGAATCACGCTTAAGGCTATGTTCACACTACGTAAAACTACGTCCGTAGTTCTCGCCGCAGAACTACGGCCGTAGTTTTGAGGGGTGGAACATAGCCTTATTTTCAATGGGACCCCGGCCGGAGAGTACACACATCGTGTGCGCTCCGGCCGGGATCCCATGCGGCGCCGGAAAAAAACTGACAGGTCACCTGTCAGTTCACACAGTGAAGCAAGCGGCTTCGGCGCCCACATCAGAGCTCCGCGGCCGGAAAGATAGGTACCGGCCGGGATGATCCGGGCTGAGACCGGCCAGCCGGGGTCACGGAATGGCCGGATGTTCACAGCGTGTGAACATAGCCTAAAGCGCGTACTCCAGAAAAAACTTGTATTAAAAAAATCTCCAGTCTTCCAGTACTTATCAGCTGCTGTATGTCCTGTATGAAGTGGTGTATTCTCTCCAGTCTGACACGGTGCTCTCTGCTGCCACCTCTGTCCATGTCAGGAACTGTCCAGAGCAGCACCAAATCCCTATAGAAAACCTCTCCTGCTCTGGACAGTTCCTGACATGGACAGAGGTGGCAGCAGAGAGCACTGTGTCAGACTGAAGACACCACTTCCTGCAGGACATACAGCAGCTGATAAGTACTAGAAACCTAGAGATTTTTAATAGAAGTAAATTATAAATCTCTGGCACTTTCTAACTAAAAACACAGATTAAATACATAATAAAATATAGACTCTACAATAAGATATAGACTCTTCTACGTGTAGCTGTAATTCTTTGCACGCTGTACTTAGTCCAGCTTGCCAATATTTGCTGCCGGGGAGCTCATGTTTATTGAAGGTTCCCCATCTCCCATCTGTTTTTTATAATTAGGTGTGTGTCTTTCTATTATCGATGACATATTTGCTTGTATGTTTTACTGTTATTAATGGTATTTTGCCTATTCAACGTTTATTTGTTAAAATTAATTGTAGGTGTTAAAAAACAGATTTTCTTCTGTTGTCTAGAGATAAATCCAAGTTGTTCCCAGTCAATCTGCTACCTAAGACTGGATATATCACTAGCAACCTTATCAGATCTTCTAGAATACTAGAATAACTTGAAGCAAGGGGGGTCCCAATGTAAGGTCTGTAACAGGGGGCCCCAACTATCACAAGTCTTTAGAGGGATTGAGAAACGCCAATGGGTATGCCGGGGTAGCTATGCGGTGTTGTGGCAGCTAGGTGGGTGTACGGTCACTTTGGCACTTGTCACAGTGGCCAGGAGTGGTGTTGGAACCCAATCCCCGGCCAAAACGGGAACTGTGCTTGAGGAAGAGGATAACCCAAGTGTAGGTGCAGGTGCGAAAATAGAACAGAGTCCAGGACTTAACCAGATGAACAGTTTACTTAATATCTTCAGTGCAATACAATATAATGGCAGTAGTATAACTTTAAGGGCAGGTGCAGGTGTAAGATAGAAGTAGTTATACAGTGAAGAGAGTAGGGATGCATCTTGGGGGTCTTATCCAGGTAGCTGTGTACTCTGCCAGGATGGTGTGTAGAAGAAGAAGTGTAGAGAAGAATACTTGTACTCACCTTTAGATGCTATCTGACGCCTTCACCCCTAACTAGCTCACGAGTGCCAGGCCTTTACAATTGGGCGTAGCAGCCTTTCCAAGACTTTCCAGAAGAGCTGTGCATTACACAGTAGGATACGTCGGCTTTCCCGCTATTTGTCCTACTGGGCTTAGTACCTATCTGTGGCTACTTTTAGATGCTATCTGACCGCCTTCATCCCTAACTAGCTCACGGTTGCAGGTTAGGTAGTATGAGACCCAGACCTATACAACTGGGCGTAGCAGCCTTTCCAAGACTTTCCAGAAGAGCTGTGCCTTACACAGTAGGATACGTCGGCTTTATCGCTTTTCGTCCTACTAGGGTCAGTACCTATCTCTGGTTACTGCCCTTAAACTAGTGAAGAGATCCCAGTAGTGGACAAGGCTTGCTCAGAGGGCGGCTACCCCTCCCGAGAGATTAGCACTGCATGTTGGAGCAGGTTACTTGCATAGAAGAAAGTGCACTTGCTTGAGTGTTTCAGTCCCTCCCCTCCTCTACTCATAAATAACAAAAGACCAAAGACCCCCACCAGGTACTTACTCCCCTATTATAGGGGTAAGCTAAGATGTGTGGTGATTGGTGGGGCTGTGGAAAGAGGAGAGAGAAGAAGTGTAGTAGGTGGAACAAGTGAGGGAAAGCACCTGCACCTGTAATAGGACAGGACAGAACATGTGACAAACAACAGTTAACCCCATACACCTTCAGCTGTGCTTCACACATAACATACAGCAAGAAAGAAAGTGACACCTAGTGGGGAAAATACACAACAACATCTCCTTCATCCCCTTGAGCGACACCTAACAGAGATACTTTACTCAGGGGTAATACAACCCAGTGGAACCACCTGTACTGGGACACTACACATATATCTATTCTAAAATCGACCAGGGGGTTTCTATGAAAAAACAGGAGGATGAAGCTTTTTTGTTCAAATATCACAGAAAAAAAATGCACACTGCACACAAATTTTTCAGTTTTCTTAGGAACCATATGAAACATAGTTGTGGGGAAGAACTGGACATAGTCACTAGTTGAGCCCTTTAAACTGCTGTCCGCACGCCACGGTATATGTCACCATTTTATCGGAATATTGGACATATACCAGCAATGTGCCGTTACGAATACCAACTCATAGAGGAGATAGTTTCCTTCTCTTTTCCATTTTGCTGATATGCGGCGCTGAGACGTCAGGTTACAGAGCAGATACGCTCAGCGCTTCCCCGGAATGTTTCTCTTCTCCCGGTCGGTCTTATTTTTCGCTTTCTGCCGTATAATTTTGCAGCCTTGTTATTCTGCATAGCGCGCTCGTAGCTGACAAAACTCAAAGGCCTGGTTATGTTTTTTATTATCAGACTAATGACACAATAAGAATACAAATCTACCGCTCACCGCGGCGCTGTATACGCGGATGGTGATTCTCCTCTAAGTGTGCAGTTCAGACAGCAGTTGTGTTATTAGGTGTTTACTATGGATCCTTGGATAACCTTTAGCGCCTATGTTGTGAGGGTAAATAGATTATATTGGACACAGTATCACACTGAGGGCCACAATGTCATGTTTTTTTTGTTTTTTTTTTACCTTAGAGCAATACAATTTCTAAACATATGAACATTTTCAAGTAATCGATGTTAACCCAATATTTCCTTTATTCCACCTAATGTTACCTCTTAGCCTGGAAGCTACAGTCTGCCTGGTCTTAGGGTGGTACTACACTGGTCGATGATCCATGTAAGCGAGCGCTGATCTCCTAGATCAGAGCTCATGAATAATGTCACGTGCACAGAAGGAACAGAGCACACAGTATGGCCAGGGGCGGTCTTGGCATTTCTGGGGCCCCAAGCGAAGTTATGTCTGGGCCCCCCCCCACTCAACACGCGTTCCAAAACAATAGGCCGCTGTGTGTTGCCCCCAGTAGTATATACCCCTTGTGCGCTACCGCCAGTAATATATACTCATTCTGTGCTCCCCCCAATAGTATATACCCCTTGTGTCCTGCCCCCAGTAGTATATACCCCTTGTTTGCTTCCCTCAGTAGTATATAGACCCCTGTGTGTTCCCCCAGTTATATATAGCCCCCCGTGTGCTCCCCCAGAAGTATATAGACCTCCTGTGTTCTGCCCCAGTTGTATATAGACCCCCTGTGTGCTGCCCCCAGTTGTATATACCCCTTGTGTGCTCCCCCACTAGTATATAGCCCCCCTGTGTGCTCCCTCAGTGGTATTTAGCCCCCCTGTGTGCTCCCCCACTTGGATATAGACCTCCTGTGTGCTCTTCCAGTAGTATATAAACCCCCTGTGTGGTTCCCCCAGTAGTATATAGACCCCCTGTGTGCCCCACCAGTATTATATAGACCCCTTGTGTGCTGCCCCAGTAGTATACAGACCCCTGTGTGCTCCCCCAGTTATATATAGACCACCTGTGTGCCCCACCAGTAGTATATAGACCCCTGTGTGCTCCCCCAGTAGTATATAGCCCCCTGTGTGCTCACCCACTTGGATATAGACCTCCTGTGTGCTCTCCAAGTTGTATATAGACCCCATTCTGCTGCCCCAAGTAGTATATAGACCCCCTGTGTGCTGCCCCCAGTAGTATATAGACCCCTCTGTGAAGCCCCAGTAGTCTATAGCCCCCCCCCTGTGTGTTCCCCCCATTTATATAGACCCCCGATGTGCGCTCCCCCAGTTAAACAGACCCCAGTGTGCTCCCCCTCCCATATAGTATATAACACAATAAAACAAACACTTATACTCACCTGGGTCCGGGCGTCTCCTCTTCTCTTCACTCTTGTGGCCGCAGGAAGGGTTTTCCCTGCGATCACAAGAGGCCGCACTCCCCTTGTCCTGGCGCCAATGCTCCAGTGATGTCAGTGGAGCGCCGGCACCACAAGGACAAAGCTGCCACTTGTGACCGCAGGGAAAACTCTTCCTGCAGCCACAAGAGTAACTGACAGGAAGGTTGGCCAATGTCTCCCGCCCTGTCAGTGCTGCTGCATGTAACTATGAGCGCTCATTACGAGTGCTCATAGTCAGGGCCGGTTTTAGACAAAATGTGGCCCTGGGCAAAGTTGAAGGTGGGGCCCCAAATGCTAAAACATTGTAGCAGCAATTTAAGGTCCCGATACTTTTTTGTCAGCGGTTGGCGCGCTGCTCGAGGTGGGGTGATCTTCTGTGACCTTAAATAAGACCCCTCTCTGCCCTATATAGTAGATAGGTCCCTCTGTGCCTCCATAGTACATATAGTCGGTATCCCTCTGTAGGTAATTCTTCTGGTAGTTACCTCCACCACCCAGTATGTAGTATCCACCAATATAGGAGGCATCTCACTGTAGGTTTTATACCTGTTAGCTAGCCCCCTGATAGTTGCCCCCTCAGCAGATAGCAGCTCCCCTGATAGTTACCCCCCCCCCAGCACATAGCATCTCCCCTGTTCCCCCCCCCCCAGCACATAGCATCTCCCCTGATAGTTACCCCCCCCCCCCCCAGCACATAGCATCTCCACTGATAGTTGCCCCCTCAGCAGATAGCATCTCCACTGATAGTTAAATGCCCCCCCCGCCCCCAGCACATAGCATCTCCTAGGGCTGGGGTGATGTGGGCAAAAAATAAAATCTCGTTTTTTCTTTTCTCGATTTTTTTTATTTATTTTTTGATGGGTGTAGTAGTATAGGCATAGTGGATAAGGGGTGTAGCAATAGTAGAAGCATATAAGATGAGGGGTGTAGTAGTAGATAAGGGGAGTAGCAGTTTTGGGAGTAGTAGTAGTATCAGGAGTGGAGGTAATAATAGCAATGGTAGTAGAGCAGTATTGGGGGTAGTAGTAGAGCAGTATTGGGGGTAGTAGTAGAGCAGTATTAGGGGTAGTAGTAGAGCAGTATTGGGGGTAGTAGTAGAGCAGTATTAGGGGTAGTAGTAGAGCAGTATTGGGGGTAGTAGTAGAGTAGTATTGGGGGTAGTAGTAGAGCAGTATTAGGGGTAGTAGTAGAGTAGTATTGGGAGTAGTAGTAGTAGAGCAGTATTGGGGGTAGTATTGGGGGTAGTAGTGGAGCAGTATTAGGGGTAGTAGTAGAGTAGTATTGGGAGTAGTAGTAGTAGAGCAGTATTGGGGGTAGTAGTAGAGTAGTATTGGGGGTAGTAGTGGAGCAGTATTAGGGGTAGTAGTAGAGTAGTATTGGGAGTAGTAGTAGTAGAGCAGTATTGGGGGTAGTAGTAGAGCAGTATTAGGGGTAGTAGTAGAGTAGTATTGGGAGTAGTAGTAGTAGAGCAGTATTGGGGGTAGTAGTAGAGCAGTATTGGGGTAGTAGTAGAGCAGTATTAGGAGTAGTATTGGGGGTAGTAGTAGGGCAGTATGGGGGTAGTAGTAGAGCAGTATTGGGGGTAGTAGTAGAGCAGTATTAGGAGTAGTATTGGGGGTAGTAGTAGGGCAGTATGGGGGTAGTAGTAGAGCAGTATTGGGGGTAGTAGTAGAGCAGTATTAGGAGTAGTAGTAGGGCAGTATTGGGAGTAGTAGTAGAGCAGTATTAGGAGTAGTATTGGGGTAGTAGTAGGGCAGTATTTGTGGTAGTAGTAGAGCAGTATTGGGAGTAGTATTGGGGGTAGTAGTAGGGCAGTATTGGGGGTAGTAGAGCAGTATTTGGAGTAGTATTGGGGGTAATAGTAGGGCACTATTGGGGGTAGTAGTAGAGCAGTATTAGGAGTAGTATTGATGGTGGTAGTAGTAGGGCACTATTGGGGGTAGTAGTAGGGCAGTATTAGGAGTAGTATTGAGGGTAGTAGTAGAGCAGTATTAGGAGTAGTATTGGGGGTAATAGTAGGGCACTATTGGGGGTAGTAGTAGGGCAGTATTAGGAGTAGTATTGGGGTAATAGTAGGGCACTATTGGGGGTAGTAGTAGAGCAATATTAGGAGTAGTATTGGGGGTAGTAGTAGGGCACTACTGGGGGTAGTAGTAGGGCAGTATTAGGAGTAGTATTGGGGTAGTAGTAAGGCACTATTGGGGGTAGTAGTAGAGCAGTATTAGGAGTAGTATTGATGGTGGTAGTAGTAGGGCACTATTGGGGGTAGTAGTAGAGCAGTATTAGGAGTAGTATTGATGGTGGTAGTAGTAGGGCACTATTGGGGGTAGTAGTAGGGCAGTATTAGGAGTAGTATTGGGGGTAGTAGTAGTAGGGCACTATTGGGGGTAATAGTAGAGCAGTATTAGGAGTAGTATTCGGAGTAGTAGAGCAGTATTAGGAGTAGTATTGGGGGTAATAGTAGGGCACTATTGGGGGTAGTAGTAGGGCAGTATTAGGAGTAGTATTGGGGGTAATAGTAGGGCACTATTGGGGGTAGTAGTAGAGCAGTATTAGGAGTAGTATTGATGGTGGTAGTAGTAGGGCACTATTGGGGGTAGTAGTAGAGCAATATTAGGAGTAGTATTGGGGGTAGTAGTAGGGCAGTATTAGGAGTAGTATTGGGGTAGTAGTAGGGCACTATTGGGGGTAATAGTAGGGCAGTTTTAGGAGTAGTATTGGGGGTAATAGTAGGGCAGTTTTAGGAGTAGTATTGGGGGTAATAGTAGAGCAGTATTAGGAGTAGTATTGGGGGTAATAGTAGGGCACTATTGGGGGTAGTAGTAGGGCAGTATTAGGAGTAGTATTGGGGGTAATAGTAGGGCACTATTGGGGGTAGTAGTAGAGCAGTATTAGGAGTAGTATTGATGGTGGTAGTAGTAGGGCACTATTGGGGGTAGTATTAGAAGTAGTATTGGGGTAGTAGTAGGGCACTATTGGGGGTAATAGTAGGGCAGGTTTAGGAGTAGTATTGGGGGTAATAGTAGAGCAGTATTAGGAGTAGTATTGGGGGTAGTAGTAGAGCAGAGGAGAGATATGGGGGTACTTTATCATACAGGATACTGTGTGATTCAGCACCCACCTCCATCATGTACTGCTCAGGGCCTGGTGGCCATAGATACAGAGGGAGGAGGGCCCTGAACAGTATATGGTGGAAGGGGGGACTGCATCATACAAGATCCCCTGCCCCCTTCCTGTATACTGTTCGCTAGGCTAGTATATGGGGAGGGGGTTACTGTTTTATAAAGACACCCGAGGCTCCGCCCACCCGCGGCCGTAAGCACCGCCCCCTGGCCGCAAGTCCCGCCCCCAGTCTCCGTGACCCTCTAACACCCCCCCCCCCCCCCTCTATTTCTTTACCTGGGCTTGCCGTTCCTCCTCTTCTGTAGGGCACAGGCAGCTCTGCAGGAGGGGCGCTCCGTCCTCACAGCTCAGCTCCTTCGTTCATTAGTGGAGCAGGGGAGCTGCTTGTGCTGCTCTGCTTCCTGCTCCACTAATGAAGGAAGGAGCTAGGGGGCCCCTGGGGGATGGGGGCCCTGGGCAAGTGCCTACTTTGCCCCCCCCTAACGCCGGCCCTGCTCATAGTTACAGTTCAGATGGCAGCAGCGAGCGGGGCAGCAGCCCTGTCCAGCGGTCTTAAGCACAAGAGCGGGGCGTGGGGGCCCCCCTGGATGTTGGGGGCCCCAAGCGATCGCTTGGGGTGCTTGATGCCAAAGACCGCCACTGAGTATGGCGGCTTCTCACCACAGCAGACTCGTACAGCACAGCAGAGACAGTGTACGGTATGGCGGCTTTCGGCCACCAGGGGGAGCTCACCACAGCATACTTGTACAGCAAAGCAGGGACAGCGTATGGTATAGTGGCTTCCGGCCACCAGGGGGAGCTCACCACAGCACACTCATACAGCACAGCAGGGACAGAGTTACGGTATGGCGGCTTCCAAATTCTCTGGATAACCCCTTTAAGTAGGTAAGTTCAGTAGGTTCCCACATTATGTAGGCCCCCACAGTAGCTGAAATCCCAATAGGTATGCTCCCCCCATTAGATAACTGTCTTCCTACTTAAGGTGGGTTCACACTACGGAATTCTCGTTGATAAACTCAGCGGAACTCCGTCGGCTGTCTGCGCGCACGGCCGCGCGCCTTTCCGCCGTCTCCATAGACACCATTCTATGGGCCGGCGTATTCCGCTATCCGCCGAAAGAAGTGACATATCAATTCTTTTGGTGGATAGTGGAATGGTGTCTATGGAGCCGGCGGTAAGGCGCGAGTTTATCCGTGAGAATTCTGTAGTGAGAACCCACCCTTAGTAGGCAGGTAGGCCCAACCCAGTAGTAAATAGTTAGGTTTCCCTATTAAGTAGGTAGGGTACTCATTAGGTAGGGCCCCCTTTGAGTAGGTAGGTACCTCCATTAGGTGGGAATATACAGACTGTGGTTTTCAGAATAGAAAATCCATTTAAAAAAAATTAGTTTGCTTAGTAAATCTGTCTTTTAAAGGACACATTGGTGACACCCACTGCACACCCACTTGGCGGGGTTTTTGGATTAAAAAAAATCACAGGTTTGTCGGGTTTTTGGAAAAATTGTGTAAATGCAGTAAATGAGCGGCTGTGTGTCCGCTATGTATATGTGTGAGAGGCTTTCTCATTGTTATCCTATTGTCTGATACGACGTCTCCGTCATAGACAGCGAGCCTGGGCACAAATATTTCCATTTACATATTGCCCATAATTGCGGCATTACAATCTCCGGCTGCGCATTCCCGACATGTCTGACCTTTTCAGGGAAAATATAGTAATTATTATTAATCCAAGAAATTCATTTTGTGCAACCCCAAGACAAAGCAGGCCCGAAGCCAGGGCTGGAATGTAATGATGGATTACAATGCAGTCTATGACATTTGAATTGCAATGGACATTTCTCACAGGTACAATTATATAGATTACTGTATATTACTATATTTAGCAGACACATATCAACCAGAACATTAAAACCACTGACAGGTGGAGCCGGATAACACAGATTTTTTTTGGTCGATTGTACCTGTAAAGTTATGGGATAGATTAGGTGGCGAGCAAACAGTCAATGCATGAGCTTATGTGTAACATGGAACCACTAACTATACATAGGAGCCCATTCAGGCGGTGGCAGGGTCTTTGATGCCCCCCCCCCCCCTGTCGTCTTTCGCACTTGTTTGCAGACGTTGGATGCCGCTGCTTGAGACACAATGAATGGTTCTGTAAGGAGCTCTGGAAGGCCAAAACACAGGAGATCAAAGATGAGCCTAATCTGAGATGACATTTAACAGAGTTCGCTCTCTTTCTTTTTGCCAGATTTACAAGATTGTGAGATTTTTATGGATTTTTTACGGTCAATGTGCGAGCTTAGATAGCGGATCATTAGCATTGTGGATATAATATGGTCTGTAGCATAACCTTGTGCAGATGAACCAGTAATGAGCACATTGCTTTACATTGTTATAATTATCGATAGTGTTAGGGTACTATTACAATGGGGGCCCGATAATAACTGTAAATGAGTGCCGATTTGCTAGATCAGCGCTTGTTTACTGGGCCTATTACACGACCCGGTAATCGTTTAACAAGGGCTGCATGGTTGCTTAAACTGCATACATTGCTATACAAATAAAAGCATTATTATTATTATTACCTATCCATGCTGCAGGGCTCCTCTTGCGCTCTTCTTCTCCCCAGTCCCGCGCGCTGCAGCTTCATAGCGGTCTGTCTTAGCCCCGGACAGTGATTGGCTTAGCGGCCTCTCAGCTCAGACAGGCCGCTCTGAAGCTGCAGTGCGCAGGACCCAGGGAGGCGCAGGAGGAGCCCTGCAGCATGGATAGGTAATGTAGCACTTTGCAAATCATCAGCCCCCGGTTGCGCACTGCTATTACATGAGCGATGCGCGGTCAGTGCCCGACAATTATAGGTCCAAACCTATATCAACAATCAGTCAATGATCGTTGTGATTGGCTGATCATTGTGTTTATTACATTGAACTATAGGGCCGATTCGGCCGATTATTGTTCCGTGTAATAGTACCCTTATAAAGAATGGGACGTAGCCTGGGACGACGCCTGGTAGCCAGAGGGCGCTGTCACTAACCATCTCCATCTAATCATTAATTGTGCCGATATGGTTCCCTGCAGCAGAGTATAGAGCTACTGTGCAGCTTCCTGAGCACACCAGCCGCGGCTGCAGCAGGAGCTTTATAAAGGTGAAAAAAGGGGTTTTATTAGGCCCCATGAGGCCATGAGAGGGGCGGCAACTAGTCATCTGGGCAAGGAGCCGTCTGTGACTAGTCACAGTTCTCTGCCTGTCAGCACACAGTGTGGGGATGATTGACAGGCAGAGAGACCAGTTAGTGGCTCCCCTCCCAGATGAGTAGTTGCCGCCCCTTTCCCGTCCTTGTGCCGCAGAATAAAACCCCTTTGTCACCTTTGTAAAGCTCCTGCTGCAGCTGGGGCTGGTATATGCTCCGCGAGCTGCACAGTAGATCTATACTCTGCTGCGGGGAACCATATCAGCACAATCATACTGACTAGTTCCCTTTAAGAGCAGTGTCATGTGTATGGATCTTTTATAGTGGAAGACAAGTGTCTATAGGCGGTATTATTCTGATACTGGAGGTGTAGTACAGACGATTTTAAGAAACTTTGTAATTGGGTTTATTAGGCAAATATGCCATTATCTGCATTCAAAAAGACTTTTCCCAGGTCCCCCCCTCCCTCCTCTCATCCACTGCTCATTATCAGGAACCACGTCTTGCTGTATCAGACGTGCCCTGTGTAATCTATGGAGAGGAAAGGGGGGAGGAGGCAGATTATTCGGCAGCAGAGAGCAGAGAACAAAGGATTACATAGCGGGACCTGTGTGAAAGCCGGTATTCAGAGGTCAGAGAGGTGAGTGCTGACTTCAGAGGAGATAGCCGGTGATGTAGCTCTTTGTTGTCCTGTTTTGGTTCCTCATCTCCCATCACCCCTCCCCTCTCCATAAGAGAACCATGAAGACAGGGGGGAGAGCTTCAAACTGCTTTCTCATGATAAAAACGCATTTTTCGGCTAATAAACCCAATTACAAAGTTTCTTAAGATCGCCTGTACTATTGATTTCTGCAAAAAAAAACATTTATTAAATGACAGGTACACTTTAAGGGTATGTGCACACTGAGGAATTGAAGAGGAATCTGCTCTTAATTTCTGCGTGAAATTCCTCCCGTAAAATATGAACAGACAAATGTCTTATTGTGTTTAATGGAATTTCCATTCTGTTGATCACACTGCAGAATTTTCTGCTGCGGTTAGAGGAATCCAATAGAAGTCAATAGGGCTTAAATTCCGCTTGTATTCCACTCGCATTTCGTTCAAATTCTGCTCCTATTCTGCCAGAGCTGAATAGGCGAGGAATTTCAAGCAGAAAACTTTCGTCTTCAATTCCTCGCTGAATACTCGCCTATTCCTCAGTGTGAACAAACCCTTAGGCCCAATAACATAAAGCAAATATCGTTCAAAAACCCGCTAAAACGGTCGATCATTAGGTATAAACAAGCAAAGGTGCAAACGACAAACACAAAATTGTTATATTCTCATTCATCATTGAAAAGACTCCTTTATCTAATCAGCATCAGACTTTATTCCATAACATCATTAGATAATAGAAGAGAAGAGTGCAGCTAATCCTGACCTCTGTATATGCTGTAAAATTGCATTAGACCGGGTTGGATCCACCATTGGACCTCAGGCACCCCTCTAATCCCCAAATGGTCAGGCTGAATATTGGGGCACACCATTTTTTTTTTTAAAGCCATTAGAGAGGAAGTCCGTTGACTTAAGACTTCACTTTAACACTGGAACTCGTAGAAGCTTTGAATATGTAAAGCAGAGGAGATGCCGGTTACCTGAGAGAGCATAAATCTATATCAAAGTAATGTGCGTAATGAGATTTTCCAAGGGGGGGGGGGGGGAATCTATTGATAGCCTATCCAATGCTGACAACTGGCACCAATAGTTTTTTGTGGAAAAAAAAACTCTTTAAGCTTGCCATAAACTCGGTATAATACACAGGTGCAATTAACCATCATCAATAGCAGAAATGGAAACAACAAACATTACTCAAAGGGGGACGAATCTAACCTGCTGATATGTTCTTATTGCACAGGAGGGGCTGAGGAGGATGATATGTCCCTTACCTTCATCCTCAGTGTGATTCTGGTGCAGTTAGTCGTGTGCTCCACAATCAGGTGAGACTGTTAGGAGCAGTGTCGGCTGGGGGCGGATCAGCGATATAGGGGCGGGCAGTTCTCCTAACAGTCTCACCAGACCGTGGAGCACATGCCGAACTTTCGGCATTTGATTAGCGGTGGCTGCTGAAGTTGGATAAAGCCCTAAGGCTATGTGGAAAACATGGGTATAGTCATTGGCTGTATCCATGTTTTCCAGACAACCTTAGAGCTTTATCCAAGTTCAGCAGCCGCCACTAATCAAATGCCGAACGATCGGGTTCGGATGGACTCCAGCATGCTCCAGGTTCGCTCATCTCTAGAAAATACCAATATGCCTGAATCATACTGAATGCTGGAAGTGCTATAAAGAACCATGGGCCACAGTTCTACAACAGTCATGTGACCGACTCTTGGCCAATCAGAGAAAATATTCTTGTCAGCCCTTTTTCCCCACTTTTCTTTTAGGCTATGTTCACACTATGTAAGTTTTCGGCCGTAGCGCATTCCGTGAATAAGATTTCCGTAGTTTGCATACAATGGAAAGTATAGGATCTACGGCTGCACAGTTCACACTACGTAAGAACTTACGCCCGGATCGTACGCGGCGCCGTAAAAAATTAACAAGACCATTGTTTGAGGACGGAAATGCTGTAACTTACGCCCGTAGCGTAACATGCGGTCCAGTACGTAGTGGTGATTTCTTCATTTTATCACTTTGATTTGCCGATCCAAAAGGTTCTGTGGGGTGTCCGGGGCTAGCCGAAGATATCCAAGTAAAAGACCGCTGTCAGATCGCTAGTAAGTAGACTACGGGCGTAAGTTTGCGGACCGTACGTAGCCGTCCGCAACTTACGTGAATCCCCGGACGGAGTTTTACACGTATATGTCGGCCGGACATACAGTATACGTAGTGTGAACATAGCCTTAAAGTGCAAATCTGACCTTTTCCCGTCTTGTTCGTTCAGAGAAAGTAGAGTTTATTTTAAATTACATGGTAAATTCTCATAGATAGATAAGCTGCCGTCTTACATCAGTGTAGCATCCCTACATCTGGATTATATTGATATTAATACATGTATATGAAGTGTATAATTTATCATAGGGAATCCGAATCATCAGAAAATGGCCTATTGTTTGTAGAGTTTTTATGTTAAACGTAATTTCTTAAGAATTTTTGAGGATGGTCATTTACCATGAGGATTTAATTTTCCATGTCACTGTCCATCAAAAAATAATCCTGAGGTCTTTCAGTTTTCACTTTGGCCACTAATCCTAATAATAAACTGACTATATGATCCTTACCTTTCCATGATCCAGCGATGTTCTCTTTGGCGTCTTGACCTGACTTCTCTTGGACTGTGATTCTGTACTTTTGCTGCCCATTTGGTTTGACCCCGGCTATTGGGCCCTGTCCCTTCTTTGGATAGTGGTTCTGAACCTCTGCTGCCCAGTTGGTTTGACCTCATCTTTCTAACTATTCCCTATGTGTAGTTTGTCTTGTCTATGTTCTGTAGTTTCACATATAGCAAGTCAGGGGCTCTCACCCAGTTGCTTGCAGGGCTGTCCGAGGCAAGTAGGCAGGGACAGTGGATGGGGACTATTTCAGGGTTCACAATCTGTGTCCATTCCGACACGTGACACCTCCTATTGTGTAGAGATCTGTTCTTAGTAGTCGGGGCGATAGTACAATGAAAGGTAACGCCTATATATAAATAATTCAGGTACAGTATAGATCATAGTCACAGCTTACCTTCTCCCTGTACAGATTAGAATTGTCTTCTACAAGAGAGTTTTTGGGCATGCTTTGTATAGTCTTGCTCTTTTCAAGCTGCCCACTATGCCTAATATTATGTTGTAACTTTCTATTATGCAGAGATCATTTCGTATGGGTGAGATTACAATGACAGTATAGGTAATAGTTACGGATTACTTCCTCCCTGCACAGTGAACTCTGCACAGGTTACAATGCATGCCTAGAAAACTCTCCTGTAGAAGACAATGGGGGGGATGAATAAAAACTGAAAACCCAAATTTTCTGGTTTTGTTGATAGCAACCAATGACGTCTCAGATTCATTTTTTTAAAGGGGCCAGTTAAATTAAATTTTTAATTTTTTAGCAGGCTCTCTCTAAATGAAACCAAAGCTCTAATTTGTTGCCATGGGCAAAATAGGACAGTGTTGTGCTTCAAACTTTGAGCTTCAAATTACTCCTTTCTACAGACCATGTGACTGCCGAAAAGTATCATGTACCATGAAAACAGTTACCCCTATAATCAGGTACAGAATATAGAACCTCATAAATGTTTAGTTACAACAATGACCCACTCGCATCTCTCACCTTTCCCTTCCAGCCATGAGCTCTACCTATCGATCTGTGTTTGGACGAGGATAGGCTATTACAGAGCATTTAGAGCTTTGTTATAGAAGAACTGAGGATCTAGAGAAAAAAAAAAGATGAAAGTTCCCAACTTCAAGCTCTATATATGGGACTGTGGTCTTTACCAAACTCATGGACTGGCACCAATGGCATAATGGGAGAAAGCGTCATTGGGCGGATATCATTTCATGGCCGGGCTGAGTTTAAAGATTTTAACTGGAGTCGGAATTAAATATGAATGAAGAATAGAACTGATGCACATAGAAGATCATCCGATGAGCGCAAATCAAATTAAACCAAGAAGCCGACGTCTTCATCTTCCAGTTGTTGGCATTCATCACTCCGTCCGCAGATCAAACACTTAATATGCCCAGGCTGAGACGCTAGCATCTTCTATGGCTGTAATTAAACCTTTGCTATCAATTATTTAGAGGTAATCAGTGAATCCACCTTTGGCTGGATAACCATGTTGCAGAACTGACATAATGGCTACACGGCTGATGTCTTAATGTCGATCTCAGCATCTCACTAGGTCCCCCCCCCCCCCTAAGTAATTGAGCGAGTATTATATATAATATTCTATGAATAAATAAATAGCTGTATTTGAACTATGGCTCAGTGTTGAGAGCTCGCCTGTCTCACGCACATAAAAAAGCCTAATAAGCATTCCGGGGACGTGAGACTTTTTCATTACAATCAACAAATCCCTTCTCTTTTATGGGGGCTCGACGTGTTTACTGCGCAAAAGTAAAACCAAGACGTAAAATATTTCACCTCTTCGGTGACTCCTCTATAGGATTTGCATGTGATTACTCACACAGATTTACATCCTTAAATTTATAGTCACAATGGCTGCAAATCCTCTGGTCTTCTGTCCAAGGGATTAGATCTTTTTAACCATTTTAGTTATAGTTTGATGCTCATCAAATTTAGTTCAAGTTCACTCAAGTACAGCACCTGGATATCTACGGGGGTCTTCTTGTAGACCACTTTGGAGAAGATGCTGATGGCCGATCTATCAAACTACCATTAAAGGAGCCTGCCATTACTTTCTCCCATTCCCCCCCCCCCCCCCCCATTCTGGCAAACTTGGGACATCGTTGTGTTGAATGGACAGACATTAATTTTAAGGAATCCTGCCATCACTTTCATACTGCCTGAACCACAAGTCATTGGGGCTTGTCCCCCCAGCCCACCGGACTTCTTCAGGTATAGGGAGAGATCTGTCAATCAAGATTAATGGGACAGGGGACCACCCCGATGATTCGCGGTTCACACAGCGTGCAAGTTATGACAGGTTCCCTTAAAGTGAATATCTATCCATATAGCCCATGAAGGTCTAAAGTTTTCAGGAATAGGAACTACTCTTATACCTGCCATTGGCTTACAGTGTTTCCCCGAAAATGAGACAGTGCCTTATTTTTCCTCCCAAAGAAGTACTATGTCTTATTTTCGGGGGATGTCTTTTTTTTGTCCCCCCAGCCTCCCCCCCTCAGCTCTTCCCCCTTGGCTCTCTCCCCTGGCCTCCCCCCTCAGCTCTTCCCCCTTGGCTCTCTCCCCCCCCCGGCCTCCCCCCTCAGCTCTTCCCCCTTGGCTCTCTCCCCCCCCCGGCCTCCCCCCTCAGCTCTTCCCCCTTGGCTCTTCCCCCCCTCCGACCTCCACCTTGGCTCTTTCCCCTCACAGCTCTCTCCCCCCTTGGCTCTCCCCCTCTCCGACCTCCACCTTGGCTCTTTCCCCTCACAGCTCTCTCCCCCCTTGGCTCTTTCCATCCACAGCCCTCTCCCCCCTCGGCTCTCCCAGCCTTACTTTTGTGGGGTCCCTTAATTTCAGGGGGTGCCTTAGTTTGGGATGGGATTGCCTTATTTTTGGGGGGATGCCATATTTTTGGCTAGTTGGTAGGCTACCTGGGGTGTCTTATTTTAAGAGGATGTCTTATTTTTCAGAGAAACACAGTATATAGAGGGGATAGAATGGGGGACCCACTCTATCATGTGGATTTTTTTTTCACGGCATATTGACAGGCGTTGTCTTAATGATATAACCCTATAACCCATTGGCGCTCTTTGCAATATAGTGGAAGTCCCAACAGAGTTTATGCAGCGGGTTCAGATGCTGAGTCGGCACCTTGTACAGTACTGCATACATAAGCACTGCAATAAATTATGCAGGTGATCGACTAATCCCATGGCAAACTCCTCAAGAGGAACAAAAAAACATAAATGGAATGAAAAGGCATCATAAAAATGTATGCACCCCTAATGGTGTTGGACTTACCTTTTGGTAATTGCTGGGATTTGGTAATTTTGGGATTGCTGACTCTCCAGCATGCATCCTCCTTCTACCATTGGAATCCGCTCTCATGGTGTTGCTGTTGGACCTTCTCCATTGGTCACATAATGTAAGTCTACGGGACCAAATATGTGCTTCTCCTGTTACTCATTCTAGTGGTTTTCAGGGGCCCAAACACACAGACACTGACCAATAACAACTTTTTACATGTCCCTAAAAAAATCAATCAATTAACCGTATGACGGCCACACAGTGTGTGAACTGTCAACTATTTGTAGCCACTCTTTTGAAACAACGGCCGGAAATAATTGACATGTCAATTAGTCCTGCTGGCCAGAAGTGGTACTGCAGCAGCTGTGTATTATATTTATACAGCCTAGTTTTAGTTGATTACCATAGTATGGGAACCTCTGTATCTCCAGTCCGTCCTTCCAGAGCTGAGTTAAACGCAGTTACACAGTATTTGATCTGTCAGTTAACTCCTGAACGTTTCGTTCTCCCAGGCTTGTAGAATCAGTCATGCGTCAGTCACTTTGTATTTCACTAAAGTCTGCGGCAACGTCTCATCCTTCACCAGAGAAATGAAAACACTGTTTGTAACCTTTAATTTCAAAGAAAAGCCTGAGAAAACATTTGTGCTTCTCTTAGCGGACGACGATGATACCTCCTGAAATAGAATACACAATGAAAGAAATGAAGCCTTTCCCGCACAATCTCATGTTCCGCAACATTATATTTATTTGTGCGTCTTTTTGAACATCTTTAAACACAGTCATTCGGGATAATGATGATGGTTGATAGCGGGAGCATCCAATATTAGTTTTGGTTTTCAAAAAGGAGGTTTATAAAGGTCTTGAGGACGCACCATGTGCATGTATTTAGCTCCATTTAGCTCCATGTATTTAGCTCCATTTACACAATGGAATTTGTGTGGAATTTCAAGCGGAATCCACAGCGTCTGTCCCATGTCTCACGTGCACTCCACCAATCCGCCCAAAGAATTGAAATGTCCCTTTTAATGGGCATTGTCATTGAGAAAAGTTTTGATATGTCGCAGGAACATGAAAACTGGAGAAATCCCACAGAATCCATAGTAATTAATGAATCCAAGTTTTACTTACATCAACTGCGTCGCTTCAACCTATTTGGGTCCTTATCACTCATACAACTGAGAAGTCAGGCGGAAATTTTTATTAAAGTATTGTATTGCCCCCCAAAAGTTATACAAATCCCCAATATACACTTATTACAGAAAATGTGCATAAAGTGCTTTTTTCCCTGCACTTACTACTGCATCAAGGCTTCACTTCCTGGATAACATGGTGATGTCACTTCCTGGATAACATGGTGATGTCACTTCCTGGATAACATGGTGATGTCACTTCCTGGATAACATGGTGATGTCACTTCCTTGATAAAAATGGTGATGTCACTTCCTGGATAACATGGTGATGTCACTTCCTGGATAACATGGTGATGTCACTTCCTGGATAACATGGTGATGTCACTTCCTGGATAACATGGTGATGTCACTTCCTGCATAACATGGTGATGTCACTTCCTGGATAACATGGTGATGTCACTTCCTTGATAAAAATGGTGATGTCACTTCCTGGATAACATGGTGATGTCACAACCCGACTCTCAGAGCTGTGCGGGCTGTGGCTGCTGAAGAGGATGATGGCAGGGGGACACTGAGGGACACAGGGCCCTGGAGGGACACTGAGCATCCCTCTGCCATCATCCTCTCCAGCAGCCACAGCCGCACAGCTCTGGGAGTCGGGTCGTGGCATCACCATTTTATCCAGGAAGTGACATCACCATGTTATCCAGGAAGTGACATCACCATGTTATCCGGTGACACCACCATGTTATCCAGGAAGTGACACCACCATGTTATCCAGGAAGTGACATCACCATGTTATCCAGGAAGTGACATCACCATTTTTATGCAGGAAGTGACATCACCATGTTTATCCAGGAAGTGACATCACCATGTTATCCAGGAAGTGACATCACCATGTTATCCAGGAAGTGACATCACCATTTTATCCAGGACGTGACATCCCTATGTTATAAAGGAAGTGACATCACCATGTTATCCAGGAAGTGACATCACCATTTTATCCAGGAAGTGACATCACCATGTCATCCAGGAGGTGACATCACCATGTTATCCAGGAAGTGACATCACCATGTTATCCAGGAAGTGACATCACCATGTTATCCAGGAGGTGACATCACCATGTTATCCAGGAAGTGACATCACCATTTTTATCCAGGAAGTGACATCACCATGTTTATCCAGGAAGTGACATCACCATGTTATCCAGGAAGTGACATCACCATGTTATCCAGGAAGTGACATCACAATTTTATACATGACGTGACATCCCTATGTTATAAAGGAAGTGACATCACCATGTTATCCAGGAAGTGACATCACCATTTTATCCAGGAAGTGACATCACCATGTTATGCAGGAGGTGACATCACCATGTTATCCAGGAAGTGACATCACCATGTTCTCCAGGAAGTGACATCACCATGTTCTCCAGGAAGTGACATCACCATGTTATCCAGGAAGTGACATCACCATGTTATCCAGGAAGTGAAGCCTTGATGCAGTAGTAAGTGCAGGGAAAAAAGCACTTTTTAAGCATTTCCCGCAACAAGTGTATATTGAGGATTTGTATAAATTTTGGCAGGCAATACAGTATTGTAATAAAACATTTCACTGGACTTCTCCTTTAATAAAGACCAAGTAGGTCGAAACGTTGCATTTGCTACACCAGTTGATGTAAAAAAAAACTTAGATTCATTCATCACTACAGATTCTGTGGGATTTCTCCAGTTTTCATGTCTTTTCTGTGTCCACATCAGAGATTGTAAATTGGTGAATACACCTCGGGGCTGTTGGACCTTTCTACCGTTTTGTATTTCACAGGAACATGTCAAAAGTTTTTCTTAGTGACAGATGCACTTTAATACGTTTATACCCCGGCATAAGATTTATAACATAGACCCCTTAATAAATTTACATCCCAGACTCTTGTTTGTGTGTGCGGGAGGAAGAGCCCCTAATCCCCTCCTGGATCCCCTGCAAATTGCTGATCCCCTGTAGCTGGGAAGTGGTGCTGCCTGAGGCAAGATGCTCAGCTCTCCTCATGGTGGAGCCCTGGCTGCAGGAACAGTGTGCAGCCTATGACTAACTGCAGATTATCTCTATAGTACAATCCACTATAGTGTAGTTAACAGCATCATGTCCTTGGCATTTCCTGTTGCATCTGAACTACGACTGACCAATAGGATTGCTGGAATAGCAATCACATGGTGAAGGTGAACGAATGGGACTTCCTGCGTTATATACGGTACAATAAGTAACATATACAATCAGGGAATTCTTCTCAGATTCATTGGGGCTGATTCAGGGGTCCGGCAACTGAAATCAGCTGTTACCACCGGGGAGCCGCGGGTGACGGCCCATTACAGCATAAATGTATGTATGGGTTACAGGGGGGGGGCATTATATCTGGCTACAGAGGGCATTATATCTGGCTGCAGGGGTAATTATATCTGGCTATAGGGGGCATTATATCTGGCTGCAAGGGTAGTTATATCTGGCTGCAGGGGGCATTATGTCTGGCTGCAGGGGGCATTACATCTGGCTACAGGGGGCATTATAT
The DNA here is from genome assembly GCF_027789765.1 of Dendropsophus ebraccatus. Classification (NCBI taxonomy): domain Eukaryota; kingdom Metazoa; phylum Chordata; class Amphibia; order Anura; family Hylidae; genus Dendropsophus; species Dendropsophus ebraccatus. Next base: position 140,934,942 of record NC_091459.1, on the reverse strand, counting down.
CTGGCTACAGGGGGCATTATATCTAACCATAGATTATTATACGTATATAACTATAGGTTATTATAGATTGTTGGCCCCAGAACTATGTCCTCCACCAAGATCAAGGAACGTCCATACAAACTTTTATACATTTTTATGCAAAGCTACAGATAAGATGACAATGTTATTATCAATGGACACTGCAAATCTTCTAACAGTGTCTATGGTCAGCTCCACTACTAGGAGGTTCAGTCTTCACAGTCTTCGGAACGTCACCATCTAAATCCATGAAAAAATTTACCCTTGGTGATTGCTGACCTGCAAGTTACCCCCAAAAACTTTTGACAGAACAGAGCTGCACATTATCATTCTATAAAAGAAACCGAAGTAAACCGATGTCAAGCAGCCTGGAAGCCTTCAGTCATCTTATTTTTATACTCATGGTTCGCGACGCTAAATTTAATACGTAACAAATCAAAAATATTGTATACAATAAGAGTCCACAATCTACAGAACATTTAGTGCAATGCTGGGGATGATTTGCAGTGATTGTAAATTGCATGAAATTGCACGGTGATAACCAGTGAGACAGCCATTCCGAGGAGAGATAATTGTATTGTTATGTTACTGTACGCGAATAGAACGTTCTCGGCACAAAAGAGGGAAATAACTATGTTACCAAGATACTCAGGTGCAGAAAAGGCGTATAATGGAACGGGGGAAGAGTTCTGCATCCTTCTTATATGGTGTAAAAGGTGCAAGGGATGGTGGTTTAAAGCGACTCTGTACTGGCATGTAGCGGCCCCCCCAAACCGCCATTACCACGTTGTACAGGTCCTCGCGATGTGTCCGGTTTCTGCTTTTCTCCGGTATTTTGAAGGAAAACTACTTATATTGCTGCGTCACGATGGGGAGTCAATCTGGCGTGGCCTAGAGTGTCTGTGCCCTAGGCCTCTGCCGCCTCTCTCCCCACCTCCATCCAGCCCCAGGGTGAGCTGAAAGTGAAGGGTGGTGGGTAGAGAGGCACCGCAGGCCTAAGGCACAAACGCTGTATCAATAAAAGTAGTTTTTGTTCAAAATACCAACACTGGGAGAAAGGCCGACCCCCGAACCGGACACGGCGTGAATACCTGTACAATGCCGGTTGGCGGGTGGCTACATGCCAGTACAGAGTCGCTTTAATACGTGCACTTTAATACAAACTCTTGATATTTTTATAGAAAAGAGACAATAATGGAAACTATTTCCAAAATCGGTTGGTTAAAGAGTTTATAAACTGCAAATAAACGGATGCAGGCTCGAGAAAACCCGCGTCTTATCTCTGTGTATTTTACTCCTGAGCAGAAAGGTAAAGACTCTGGGGAGGAAAAGATAAGGAAAGGATGGACAGAAAAAGAAGAAAAAAATGGGATGTGTGTGTACACACACACACATGCACACACACAAACACACACACGCACACACACACAAACACACATGCACAAACACAAAAACACACACACAAACACACACACGCACACACACACAAACACACACACACACATGCACACACAGAAACACAAACACACACACACATGCACACACACAAACACACACACACGCACACACACACACAAACACACACACACATGCACACACACAAACACACACACAAACACACACACATACACGTAGTTTAACCCCTTCATGACCAAAGCTCATTGAACCGCTGTTCCTCTTCCCCTTTTAAGAGCCATAACCTTTTTATTTTTCCTCCTACAGGGATGGTTGGGGGCTCATTATTTGTGCTATGATCTCTAGTTTTTATTGGTATCATATTGGTATAAATGGTAATTTTTGATTGCTTTATTTATTTTTCACTGATAAATAATAAACAACATAAAAAATCAGCAATCCTTTTTTTCCCCTTTTTTCTTTTACGTTGTTTATAGATTGTAATAGATTGTACAATTCTGCATGCTACGGTACCAAATATGTTTATTATCACTGTTATTATTATTATTTTTACATATTTTTATTTGTATAATGGAAAAACCTTTTTTGGGGAGGAGGGTTTTTTTAAATATATTTTTAAAAAATTTTGGGGACTATTATAAGCAATCATTAGATTGCTTATACCCTGTTTCCCGAAAAATAAGACATCCTCCGAAAATAAGGCATAGTGGAGGATTTACAGGATAGCTTTAAAATAAGGCATCCCCCTGAAAATAAGGCATCCCCCTGAAAATAAGGCATCCCCCTGAAAATAAGGCATCCCCCTGAAAATAAGGCATCCCCTAAATCTCAGTTCTCAGCTGCTGCTATCTGCTGAAGACACAATAATCTGTATGTGAGCCTTTAAATGTTGCATATAAAGCCTGCTAGGGACTTGTTTACATCAGCCGTGTCAGAAGGAAGGGGGAGACAGAGAGAAAATCTCACACACAGATTTTTGTGTTTTCAGCAGAAAGCAGCAGCTGAGAACTGGGGCAAGGAGACTTAATAGATTATAACAAGTATGGAAGGAATTTTAAGTCTCACCATAGGCAGCAACATATCAAAAGTTATGTTTCAGTGGAATACCCCTTTAAACAGTAAACAGCATGATTGATGTCATCTGTTATTATGGCTGGCTCCTGGGACATTAATATGTGCTGGGCTGACCACACTAACGTGGTTCCCCACAAATCACAACCTCTCCACGCCAAGAACACATATATATACATTGTAACTGCACGAGGCATCAGCAATGTGGAATATTTGCAATATAACTTCCATTATTTTAAAAAAAGTGGAATGCAAAAATAATATTAGAAAATTGAAAAAAATTTGGGAAAAATTTTACGTGTACTAACATGTACAGACCCCATTTGTTTCAAGATGCTGCCCAGGGGCGTAACTACCACCATAGCAGCCATAGCGTCTTGAGTTAAATTGATCAAAAAAGAAAAATTTCAAAAATGGTATAAGGATTTTACCCTTATATTTCTAGTCTTACATAGTAATACCCATACGCTTACATTGTTTGCCATGGACTATAAAAATATATTGTGAACGCGTTTAAATGAGCTGAAATCCACAGCCGTTTGCACTCAGCCACAAACTAATTGTTAGAGCAGCATTTTATAACAATGAGAGAGAAGTAATTGGTATTGTGGATGCGTCTCCCAGATGTTATTCCATTTAATTATTTGCCGCAAAGCTCGGAAAATAAAAATCAATTATGACTGGAGGTTCAGAATGCTTAAAATGCCACAACCATTTCCATTAAGGCGCTTGCTGACAAAAACATTACTTATTGCTTACTTTACATTATTTTCAGGGCCACTGGGAAAGTCAGGCATCCATCTCGCCTTCTGAAACATTCAGGTTACTTAAAATGTCGTAACCGCAAACTTATAGCTTAGACCGTTGTCCTAGCCGTGTGTCATGTTGGCGTGCTGCCAACTCCCAGCACCCCACTGCCCATACCTACAATGTCCTCTGAGCAGGCAGATATGGTACTGGCTTAAAGTGTCCCTTTTGTTATGACTTTCAAAATGTAAATCAACAGTAGATGTGATAAAGCAAGTTTGCAATATACATTCATTATTTTTTTTTCTGTAGGCAGCTATATAACAGCTATACTTACTGTATCCAGGTCCAGTCTTCTGAAGGCAGCTATATAACAGCTATACTTACTGTATCCAGGTCCAGTCTCCTGAAGGCAGCTATATAACAGCTATACTTACTGTATCCAGGTCCAGTCTTCTGAAGGCAGCTATATATCAGCTATTCCTACTGTATCCAGGTCCAGTCTCCTGAAGGCAGCTATATAACAGCTATACTTAATGTATCCAGGTCAGTCTCCTGAAGGATGCTATATAAAAGCTATACTTACTGTATCCAGGTCCAGTCTCCTGAAGGCAGCTATATAACAGCTGTACTTACTGTATCCAGGTCCAGTCTCCTGAAGGCAGCTATATAACAGCTATACTTACTGTATCCAGGTCCAATCTCCTGAAGGCTGATATATCACAGCTATACTTACTGTATCCAGGTCCAGTCTTCTGAAGGCAGCTATATAACAGCTATACTTACTGTATCCAGGTCCAGTCTCCTGAAGGCAGCTATATAACAGCTATACTTACTGTATCCAGGTCCAGTCTTCTGAAGGCTGCTATATAACAGCTATACTTACTGTATCCAAATCCAGTCTCCTGCAGGCTGCTATATAACAGCTATACTTACTGTATCCAGGTCCAGTCTTCTAATGGCAGCTATATAACAGCTATACTTACTGTATCCAGGCCCAGTCTCCTGAAGGCTGATATATAACAGCTATACTTACTGTATCCAGGTCCAGTCTCCTGAAGGCAGCTATATAACAGCTATACTTACTGTATCCAGGTCCAGTCTCCTGAAGGCAGCTATATAACAGCTATACTTACTGTATCCAGGTCCAGTCTCCTGAAGGCAACTATACACCAGCTATACTTACTGTATCCAGGTCCAGTTTCCTGAAGGCTGCTATATAACAGCTATACTTACTGTATCCAGGTCCAGTCTCCTGAAGGCAGCTATATAACAGCTATACTTACTGTATCCAGGTCCAGTCTCCTGAAGGCAGCTATATAACAGCTATACTTACTGTATCCAGGTCCAGTCTCCTGAAGGCAGCTATATACCAGCTATACTCACTGTATTCAGGCCCAGTCTCCTGAAGGCAGCTATATAACAGCTATACTTACTGTATGCAGGTCCAGTCTCCGGAAGGCAGCTATATAACAGCTATACTTACTGTATCCAGGTCCAGTCTCCTGAAGGCAGCTATATAACAGCTATACTTACTGTATCCAGGCCCAGTCTCCTGAAGGCAGCTATATAACAGCTATACTTACTGTATCCAGGTCCAGTCTCCTGAAGGCTGCTATATAACAGCTATACTTACTGTATCCAGGTCCAGTCTCCTGAAGGCAGCTATATAACAGCTATACTCACTGTATCCAGGCCCAGTCTCCTGAAGGCAGCTATTTAACAGCTATACTCACTGTATCCAGGCCCAGTCTCCTGAAGGCAGATTTTCTTACTTGTGCTGATTGAAAAAACAGACTAAACACAGGAATTCCGGCCAGTACAGAGAGTCACGGCTCTATGGGGACATTTACTAAGGAGTCTATTAAGTGCAATGGGGATTGGTGTGTATTTTGCTCTAATATCTTGTGACTGATTCATTAAAATGTAGCACTGCCATAGTAAATGTATCTAATTAAAAAGGCGCAAAAAAGGGGGAAATATGAAAAAATTGCGCAGTTTTGTTCACCTGGTATTGACTAGACGTCAGCTTGCGCCTGTTTATGCGACTTTTTAAAAAGTCGCAAATGATAAATTGGGCGCTAATCCCAGATTACGCAAACTTTTGGGTGAATACTGAAAACAGGCAGATTAAAAAAAAGTTGCATCTAAAAAATATTCACCTGTCCAATACTGGTTCATAAATAGAACTTCAGGGGCAAAACCATTGATAAATGCCCCCCTATGTGTCCATCAATCACATGACTGCCTTCTCTCTGTGAGCGCTCAGATGGCCTGGGATACACAGGACTTCCTGTTTTCTGACTGTTTCCTCTACTTTGAGGATAAAAGAGTCAGAAATCAGGAAGTGCCGTGTTCTCCATGATAACTAGAAAAAAAAAATAATGAATGTAAATTGCAAACATGATTTATATCACATCTACTGCTGATTTAGATTTTGAAAGTCAACTGGTGCCAGAGATTTGTAATTTACTTCTATTGGAAATGTCAAGCCTTGCAGTACTTATCAGCTGCTGTATGTCCTGCAGGAAGTAGTGTATTCTTTCCAGAAGTTTTCTATGGGGATTTGCTGCTGCTCTGGACAGTACCTGATATGGACAGAGGTGGCAGCAGAGAGAACTGTGTCAGACTGGAAAGAATACCCCACTTCCTGCAGGACATACAGCAGTTGATAAGTACTGGACGATGAGATTTTTTTTTTTTTAAAATAGAGGTAAATAACAAATCTCTGGCACCAGTTGATTTGAAAGAAAAACCTTTTTTTTTTTTTTTTTGTGAACTACCCCTTTAAGCTTGCCATGTGATGCTGTTCTGATGCATCATGCGATGGATAGAAAATTTTAAAGGGAGAGGTTGCAGTTTTGAATCTAAGATGGTGGCTGATCAGAGGTAATAAAGATTTAGTAATTAAATGTATGGATGCCGCAGAGTTGGGATGAAACAGGTGACACTGCATGTAGCAGTAAGTGTGCAATATATGGGGGGCAGTAAGTGTATATGTATATTTTCGTCAAAGTGCTGAGCCATGTGAAGCCACCCCCTAGCTAAACCTTGCCCACTTTACAAGGGACTAATAATACCACCACACCATGACCACTGCCAGTACCACCATACTGTTACTGAAAAAACAAAACCCATTCTATACTAAAAACACGACCCTACTATACAGTAACTATATACTGGTAGATATCACTTCTACACAAGCTCTGCAAATGATGACTGGACTTATATCAAGGGACTCATAGAAGTAATTCACTTACCTATGCATTTGGCCTGGAACATGACTCTTCTTTGCAGAATCTGTAAGGTTTCTTGCTCCAGCACATATACTATTGTGCCCCTCTGTACCACCATAACGTAGTTAGGTCAGCTCTGTACTCTCTTGAAGTTACATTCCTGTGTACCACCATATAGTAGTTAGGTTCCTTCTGTGTCCCCATATAGTGGTTAGGTCTCCTCTGTGCCCCCTGTATAATAGTTAGGTTTCTCTGTGCCCCCATATAGTAGTTAGGTCTCCTCTGTGCCCCCTGTATAATAGTTAGGTCTCTCTGTGCCCCCATATAGTAGTTAGGTCTCCTCTGTGCCCCCTGTATAATAGTTAGGTCTCTCTGTGCCCCATATAGTAGTTAGGTCTCCTCTGTGCCCCCTGTATAATAGTTAGGTCTCTCTGTGCCCCCATATAGTAGTTAAGCCACTTTGTTCAACCATCTAATAGTTAGACCCCTCTGTGCCCCCTTGTAGTAGTTAATCCCCCTCTCTACCCTAGTACAGTAGTGAGTCCCTATTTGCAGGCAATCCCCTGTTGGTTGTATCCAGGGGCCCAGTGATAAGTGGCCCCGTATATAAATAACTCATGATAAGTGGGGCCCTGTATAGACTTTCCATCAGCCCCAGGAATTACATAGTGTCTAGCACTGAAAACACTTGTGGCTCACGTCATGATGATATGCCAGCAGCAGTTCCACTAAATGATATGTCACACTAATGGATATGGTATTATCATCCATCAGCCATTGTCTTGTTGCTAAGTAACAGTCAGAACATATTAGTCCTGCTGCTTAGCAAATCATGTTTGTTAAAACTTGTAAACACAACTGAATTCGGTGTCACAAAAACACCATAAAGCATGGTATAAAAAAGGGCAAAATTATATTTTTTGCTTTAAAAGTGATCCGTGAGATGATTATATATATATATATATATATATATATATATATATATATATATATTTGTCACCAAATAGCAAAAATTCCCATCAGACATGTCAATCCTGAGATACAGCCATGAAGGGAGTGCGGTAGTGCGCTCCACTCCTCTGCTGGACAACTCTTTACTGGTGCCAGAGATTTGCAACTTACTTCTATTAAAAAAAATCTCAAGTCATCCAGTACTTATAAGCTGCTGTATGTCCTGCAGGAAGTGGTCTTTTTGGTCTGAAGAGCAGGAGAGGTTTTCTATGCGGATTTGCTTCTGCTCTGGACAGTTCCTGACATGGACAGAGGTGGCAGCAGAGAGCACTGTGTCTGACTGGAAAGAATACCCCACTTCCTGCAGGACATACAGCAGTTGATAAGTACTGGAAGACTGGAGATTTTTTAATAGACATAAATTAGAAATCTATATAACTTTCTGAAACCAGATGATTTGAAAGAAAATGATTTTCTATGGAGTGCTCCTTTAACAAAATGCAGATAGGCAGCAATATTCTTTTAGAGGGCAGCTGCTTTCTCCTTGCAGTCCTACCTGCTGATGGTGGATTCTAATGATGAGCATTAACATTGGCTAATGTGAGGATAACCTGTGACCTCGTAGATTATTATACAAATGTTCTGAAGATCAGGCCTAGATAGATCTTAGCTCTTTAAAGGGGTTATCCAGTGCTACAAAAACACGGCCACTTCCTTCCAGAGACAGCACCGCTCTTGTCTCCAGTTTGGGTGCAGGTTTTGTAACTTAGTTCCATTGAAGTGAATGGAGCCTAATTACAAACCCCACCTGAACCAGAAACAAGAGCGGTGCTGTCTCTGGAAGAAAGAGGCCATGTTTTTATAGCACTGGATAACCCCTTTAAATAAAACGGGCTACTCCCTCCCACCCATTGATCGGATTCCACCTTCAAATTGCTAATCCTAAAGGTTCACATACTTTTCCCACTCAAGGTTATGCAATATGGAATGATTCACATGCACACATCCCATCATACATCACTGAGCCAATGTGATGTCTCAGCAGAAACATGGGCAGAAGCTGCAGCCGCATCCCCCTCCACCCCTTCTCTGATGCTATTGACTGTATTACCGCTGACAGATTTTCTGAGAAAGAAGAGACTTTGCGCATTTACAGCCCGCAGGCAGGAAAAACGTCTTCCATGTTTTATGTACAATATTGATGGACGCCGATACAGCGGAGGACTGTGCATACTTTGCTTTCCCTTCCAGGACTCTCCCCCTATCCCTGCTGATGGGACCGGTTTCCTCCCTAACACATTGCTCTGATTTACCTAATGAGCCCAAATGGGGAATCAAGTGAGACTCTTACTGTGTAATGGTTCCCATGCTCATTGCCAAAAGAAGAACTGCATCCTGCAAACACGTCCCTCGGCACGGCCGGCCCTAAATGGAACAAATTGGGATAAATGAAAAGCTTTCTGCTATGTTAGAGACCAGGAGATGCCGCTCCTTTCTGCATTGGGAATCACGGCTCCCTTTAAGTAAACAATAATATTCTCAATCATGCGTGCCCGAAACCTAACAAGCTCTAATGGCCTGAGTCATGAGAGTATATATATATATATATATACTGGAGAATATCACATTGTTCATTGCAGATCCCTGCAGTGTTCCGCACAACTTTCCCTTTATGAATATGAATGATATTATAGTTCCCAATGGTTGAATATTATTACTGTTCGTATCATTTGCATTCAAGAATCATTTGTACTTGATGAGAGAACCTACTTTTATATAAAGTTATTACACTGCCTTTCTGTGGTCTTTTATGCTTTCTTTATGCCGTTAATGTAAACTGTTTGTTCTGTTCTCTACATTAGCCTGACTTTCTGTCTAGTTTATAACCTATAATGGGCTTCCTGTTTGTGCTGTACAGTGTAGCTGGCAATTCAGCCGACTCTATCTCCTGTTCACTACACCCACTCAAAGATAGATTTGGCTGAAATCCCAGCTAGAGTGTACAACAGAAACAGGAAATTTATTACAGGATGCACCAGACTAACCAAAATTGTCCTCCCATGCATTGCCTATTGACTGTGGTCCATCCTTGCCCTGGTCTACTCTTTTTATATCGTTCCTGTTTGACTAACTGACCCTTATCCTGACCTCGGACTTGTTTCTGGATACTGTCCTAGCCACTATATAGGACTGGTATCTTTTGTTCCGCTCCTGGTTCTGACCCTTTGCCCCTTTGCCATCATCTGGCCCATCGCATTCTGATTCATATCCTTGTGATAACCCCCTCGCTCCATTCCTTTGCACGGTAACACTCCATCAGCAACACTGCTGCCTATTCTTGACTATTCTTTAGACATTGACCTGGGGATCTTCTTAAAGAAAAATTTACACCTTCTTTTGGGGGATAAGGGGGAATACCATGGGATCCCTTAAAGGGGTATTCCACTCCCCTGGCAGAGAACATAACAAGCAGGCTATTCTTACCTTTCTCCTTTCCCCTTGGTGTCCTCCTGCTTCATCTTCAACTCAGCAGCTGAATGATTCCACCTCCACTTCTGAGATGGACTTGTCTGGGCAAAGACAGCCCACTCAGCCAGTCAATGTAAGGGAACAGGGCCGCGACCAATGATTGGCTGAGCAGGCTGTCACTACGGAGATGAATCTTTCTCGGACGTGGAGAAAGGGCAGAAAGATAAGAATAGCCGTGTTTTAGGTTATTCTCTAGGGCATCAACATAATAAAAGTTTACAATGGGCAGAGTACCCCTTTAAACGCCTTAAAAGAAAAGTGGGTTGCCGTGCTTCATGCCTTGTGAACAGCATGAGACGTTGTTGTCTTGTGGCTTATAGAAAAGGCGTCGCTGGCCGGCTGTTTCTGCACTCTGGGATGCCAGGACGGTTAATAACAGTGAGGTCACCAGCAGCTTGATCTCAAATTAAACCTTCTGGCATTACAGAGAGCAGAGACAGCCGGCCAAGGGACACTGTTCATACAAGGCATCTCAGGAGGAAAGGGCTCAATTATTTGTCTTCTCGGCTACAAAGTCTAATTAGAATTATAACTAAATGTTTATTTCTTTATGCAGAAATATGCTAATAAAGTGTGAAAGTGACTGCCCACAAGGACATCCGAGGAATCACTGTGCACAAAAAAAAACTGGTGGCAGAAATTTATATAGATTTGTAAATTACTTCTATTAAAAAAAAATCTCCAGTCTTCCAGTACTTACAAGCTGCTGTATGTCCTGCACAAAGTGGTGTATTCTTTCCAGTCTGACACAGTGCTCTCTGCTGCCACCTCTGTCCATGTCAGGAACTGTCCAGAGCAGAAGCAAATCCGCATAGAAAACCTCTCCTGCTCTTCAGACCGAAAAGACCACTTCCTGCAGGACATGCAGCAGCTTATAAGTACTGGATGACTTGAGATTTTTTAATAGAAGTAAGTTGCAAATCTCTGGCACCAGTTAATCTGAAAGAATTTTTTTTTTTGTGAAGTACCCCTTTAATGACACATCTTTAGATTTGGGGTTTAAATGGTCTACAATTGAGACTATGTATCGGTGTATATATATATATATATATATATATATATATATATATATATATATATATATATATATATATACACAGTTTGTAGCACTAGCATATCCCATTCTTATAATTGTTGTATTGGATAATTAATGGAAGCAGATAAGGGATTGAGGGGATCTCCCTGATGTGGGCTGCACCTCCAGTATAACCCCCTGTATTGGTTTATATAACAGGGCGTTCTAGCACCTTACAGAGCGGCTGATATAACATGCGGCACAGAGAGAGCCTGTCTGACCCCTGATGTACACCATGGGTTCCCTTGTATTTTCCCTCTGACTAGCTGTGACCATGATCCTCTTCTCCTGTCATGCTACAGATAATTGAGCTGGTGCGCCATCACTAGCAAGGTCACAGATCTACTGCAAAGCTGCTTCTCTGGCGGAGAACATGACGTGTTCAGTGAGCAGGGAAATGCCGCATGTTCTCTTCTACTATGAAAGCTGATGTGATGCTCTTCTATGTCCTTCCCAACAAGGTGCAAAGGAGAAAACCACACAACGTTTCAGCATTTAGGGGAAATCATATCCACAGGTATGTAACACCGAGATTAGCTCATATCCGAGCGGCCACTTTGGAACTTTAGGAATATTTGAAGAATTAAAGTGACTCTGTACCCACAATCTGCCCCCAAAACCGCTTGTACCTTTGTTCGGCAGGTGATGCAGGTATAAAACAGCTTACAAACTTGCAACCCTGTGTCAAATTGGCGTGGCCTAGAGTGTTTGTGCCCTAGGCTTGCACCGCCCCTCCGTCTCTCCTCCCCACGCTCCTCATCATTAGGAATGCCCCAGGCAGGATTTCTCCTAATCATCACTTGTCTGAACACTGCACAGGGGCCCTAACTGCTCATTATCAGGAAATCTCAACTCTTTTACACCAGTTGGGCCGTGTCTGTTCTATGGAGAGGGGAGGAGGGAGATTAGTCACCAGCAGAGAACAAAGGATTACACAGTGTGAGCTGTGTGAAAGCCGGTATTCAGAGGTCAGAGAGGTCAGTGCTGCCTTCAGAGGAGATAGCCCGGTGATGTAGCTGTAAATTAACTCTTTGTTGTCCTGTTTTGGTGCCTCATCTCCCTCCACCCCTCCCCTCTCCATAGAAAACAATGAAGGCAGGGGGGAGAGCTTCAAATTGCTTTTTAATGATAAAAATTTATCTGGATGCTGAATATTACCTGCATCTAAAAAAGAGGTTTTTTTTTTTTTTTTGTTTTTGTTTTTTTTTTTTGAGGGGGAGTCGAAAATGATCTTTGAAATATTTTCCTTCAAGCAAGCATAGCCCTCAACAGTCATAAGCGTGTCTTTGAAATCTTCACACGCAGAACCAGACCAAACATCCATTGAAGTTCTCACCGATTCGGCACCAGCGGTGACATCTGTAACAAAATATTTACTTTTCACTTATTGCATTCGAATCAATTTTCAATCTGAGGCTTTGAAAAAAAAATCAATTCTTGCATCTTCCCGTAAAGCGTTTCATGGAACACAGATCCCTTCTTATAATGTTAGGATGAGCTTTAAATTCTCTCCAGGCAAAATATATATTTCTATCAAATACCAAAAACAGATAACAAAAAGGCAGCGACTCAAATCTAGGAATCTCTGAGCATTTTGGTTACTCACAAAAAATAATTATGTTTTTATTTTTCTGAACTTTCAGTTTTTCTTTTATTATACAAAACTCCATTTACTACTGGGGCATTGATCCATGAACTATTTTATGAGTATTCCAGTTATCCCCTATCTACAATGGAGCATGGACTACAGCTGGTACAGTGGGACACTATTCTTATGAGCGTAAGCATACGAGCAGGACTAGCTTACTGTCAGCGAATCTAACCATGAGGTGCTGTGCAAAAGCTGAAGAGTTATCACCAAACATAACAAATCAATAGATACCTGTCTGCCCTGATGATTTGGAACCTAGTTCCTAGATAAATTATTAGGCTATAAATATTCTAAAAATATAATAAGCCAAGTGTCAAGGAGGTGGAGATGAGCTGCTCAAGTGCCACAGTCTGTCATGCCTCCTTGTTCCCCCTTGATTGCTGTAGAGATCCCTGTATGTCAATCAAGGAGAGGATAGGTGATGAGGGAAAGTGTAAGACGCGCCTGATGGTGACACCTGGGCAGCTCGGCTCCGCCACCTTAATACTGAGAATTAAAATGGTGACTTTATGGTGATGTCACTTCCTGGATAACATGGTGACGTCACTTCCTGGATAACATGGTGACGTCACTTCCTGGATAACATGGTGATGTCACTTCCTGGATAACATGGTGATGTCACTTCCTGGATAACATGGTGATGTCACTTCCTGGATAACATGGTGATGTCATGACCCGACTCCCAGAGCTGTGCGGGCTGTGGCTGCTGGAAAGGATGATGGCAGGGGGACGCTCAGTGTCCCTCCGGTGCCCTGTGTCCCTCAGTGTCCCCCTGCCATCATCCTCTCCAGCAGTCGCAGCCCGCACAGCTCTGGGAGTTGGGTCATGACCACCATTTTATCCAGGAAGTGACATCACCATGTTATCCAGAAAGTGACATCACCATGTTATCAAGGAAGTGACATCACCATGTTATCCAGGAAGTGACGTCACCATGTTATCCAGGAAGTGACATCACCATGTTATCCAGAAAGTGACATCACCATGTTATCCAGGAAGTGACGTCACCATGTTATCCAGGAAGTGACATCACCATGTTATCCAGGAAGTGACATCACCATGTTATCCAGGAAGTGACATCACCATGTTATCCAGGAAGGGACATCACCATGTTATCAAGGAAGTGACATCACCATGTTATCCAGGAAGTGACGTCACCATGTTATCCAGGAAGTGACATCACCATGTTATCCAGGAAGTGACATCCCCATGTTATCCAGAAAGGGACATCACCGTGTTATCCAGGAAGTGACATCACCATGTTATCCAGGAAGTGACATCACCATGTTATCAAGGAAGTGACATCACCATGTTATCCAGGAAGTGACTTCTCCATGTTATCCAGGAAGTGACATCTCCCTGTTATCCAAAAAGTGACATCACCATGTTATCCAGGAAGTGACATCACCATGTTATCCAGGAAGTGACATCACCATGTTATCCAGGAAGTGACATCATCATGTTATCCAGGAAGTGACATCACCATGTTATCCAGGAAGTGAAGCCTTGATGCAGTAGTAAGTGCAGGAAAAAAAGCACTTTATAAGCATTTCCCGTAATAAGTGTATATTGGGGATTTGTATAACTTTTGGGGGGGGCTATACAATACTTTAATAAAAAATTTTTGCAGACTTCTCCTTAAATAATTCTTTCAGTATGACAAATATTAACCCACATGGACTGATGACCTGGTCCCATTTTAACCCATGGCCGGGGATATGTAACCGCGGTGCTTGAACTACTGATATTTACCATTAAAGTCTCCATACTGCCCATGCTTCCTTGCAATACGGAATATCAATGGTCGCCATGGATTTGCAATTGGATCCAGTAATTGGTTTGACCAATGTTGTAGCTGAAACATTAGGATGTAATTGGATCCAGACTGGTGTCATTTACATTTGTGGGAATTCAATCACTTTGAATATTCGGCCTAAGAAAAAAAGAGACTAACGTTTAAAATGTCAAATATGTCGTGAAAGGTTAAATTAAATCCTATTCTTCTATTGACATTCTGCTGAAGAGGTAAGCCATGAGGACGTTTGGGTTCGGTTTTTGTGGAAGAATTTTTTCCCATCATAGTACAGTACTTGCATGCAGTGGCAGATTATTATAGGAGGTTTTTTCTGGTCTCCGGACAACCCCTTTAATCACAGAGGTAATAGTATAGGGGGAATAAGGGGGGCACAGGGAGCATAGTAATCATATAGGGGGAATGTGGGGGCACAGGTGGCATGGTAATCATATAGGGGGAATGTGGGGGGCACAGGGGGCATGGTAATCATATAGGGGAAATGTGGGGGGCACAGGGGGCATAGTAATCATATAGGGGTAATGTGGGGGGCACAGGGGGCATGGTAATCTAATAGGGGTAATGTGGGGGGCACAGGGGGCATGGTAATCATATAAGGATGTTGGGTAAACAGGGCATGGTAATCATATGAGGGTGTGGGGGGCACAGGGGGCATGGCAATCTTATAGGGGGAATGTGTGGGGCACAGGGGGCATGGTAATCTTATAGGGATGTTGGGTAAACAGGGGGCATGGTAATCTTATAGGGGGAATGTGGGGTGCATAGGGGGCATGGTAATCATATAGAGTGTGGGGGGCACAGGGGGCATGGCAATCTTTTCGGGGGAATGTGCGTGGCACAGGGGGCATGGTAATCATATAAGGATGTTGGGTAAACAGGGGGCATGGTAATCTTATAGGGGGAATTGGGGGGCACAGGTGGTATGGTAATCGTATATGGGTGATGGGGGTACAGGGAGCACAGTAATCTTATAGGAGGAATGTTGATGGGCACAGGAAGTATGGCAAGTAATGTGGGGCGCACAGGGGGTATGGTATCTTAGAGGGGATGTTGGGGGCACAGGGAACGTGATAATTTTATTGGGGCAATGTTGGGGCACAGGGAGCATGATGCTAAAATGCTAATTTTGCATTTGTGGTTTAGACTGTTATCATACTATGGCAGGATAATGATATGGGAAAAAGCCCAGGGACAATTGCCCACTTTAAGGGGTACTCCAGCGATTTTTTTATTTTATTTTTTTTCAAATCAGCTGGCATCAGAAAGTTAAATAGATTTGTAATTTACTTCTATTTAAAAATCTCCAGTCTTCCAGGACTTATCCTGCAGGAAGTGATGTACTCTCTTCAGTCTGACACAGCGCTCCCTGCTGCCCCCTCTGTCCATGTCAGGAACTGTCCAAAGCAGCAGCAAATCCCCATAGAAAACCTCTCCTGCTCTGGACAGTTCCTGACATGGACAGAGGTGGCGGCAGAGAACACTGTGTCAGACTGGAGAGAATACACCACTTCCTGCAGGACATACAGCAGCTGATAAGTACTGGAAGACTGGAGATTTTTTAAATAGAAGCCAAATACAAATCTACAATATATAACGTTCTGATACCAGTTGATTTAAAAGAAAATAGATTTCGCTGGAGTACCCCTTTAATCCGCCACTGTTTCCATGCCACTCATAGAAAAATATACTTACATTTGTTTGATTTTCATGTTGCTTTTCTCCTTTTATCCAATATGAATTAAAGAGCTAGACCTCAGTATATGTTGATGGGCTTTAAGTGTAATTAATTTGTCAAGTTATACCAACATTTTCACAAGTTTTTTTTTATTTTTTATTTTTAAACTCTTTAGAAAACAATTACCATAATTGATATTGCTGTGTATGTAACATTACTCTGAACTAATTAAGTGTCAAGTTACACATACAAAAAAAAAAAAAAAAAACAGGATAGAAATTGATATTTTGGTCACGGTACCTTCATTTCACCCCACCTAAAAATGTTTTTCAGTATGTTATATAGTATATTGACTTGCACCTTTAAAAACAATACAGATTGCACCACAAAAACGAGCCCACGTATGACTACATTAGTGAAAGAATAAAGCAGAAATGGGGGTAAAAAAAAAAATATACAGATTGCACCGCAAAAAACGAGCCTACATATGACTACATTAGTGGAAGAATAAAGCAAAAGTGGGGGTAAAAAATACAGATTGCACCACAAAAAACGAACCCACATATGACTATGTTAGTGGAAGAATAAAGAATTTAAAAGTTGGGTTAAAAAAATAAAATAAAATACGGTCAGGAAAGGGTTAAGTACAACCCATTAAAATGACTAACAAATCTGCAGTTTGACACAAAATCTGCGAGACGCTCACAACTCACAGTAACAAGACAATAATAGTCATTTTATTAGGATGTGCATCTCCCGGCGATGACAGCTGAGGTCCAATTCTCGCCTCGTTTTTGGCAGGAGACGGAGTCTAATTACAGCCGAATAAACCTCATGGTGGGAAGGAGCCTTGATTGATGGGGAAGAAGTTTTGCATCGTACCATGAATTTTCTGCTGGAGATATGTAAAAACATGACTCCATACAGGAAGTCAGACGAGGAGAGCCCCCCCTCCCCTCCCCCACCACTCGCTGGGTAAATAAGAATTTCCAGGTAGAACAATCACCCACTGAGAAAGCCATCTTATAAGAATCCCTCCATAGACCTTAAGGAGCCTCCCTGTGGGTTATGTAATGCTGCGTATATTCTCCGACACTCGGCTATAATTTTAGAAGTGTCACGAGAAGTCACTTGCTGCATAAGAGAACCCAGCGAGGAGTATGAGTATTAAATAAAGAAGCCGAAGGGGAACAAACGGTTCAAAACAAACAATGGGGGAGATTTATCCAACATGCTGTAAAGTGAAACTGGCTCAGTTGCCCCTAGCAACCAACCAGAGTCCACCTTTCATTTTCCAAAGAGTCTGTGAGGAATGAAAGGTGGAATCTGATTGGTTGCTAGGGGCAACTGAGCCAGTCTCACTTTACAGCATGTTTGATAAATCTCCCCCAAATGTATTCCGCACCTAATGGAGGAGGAAAAGGTGCCAGAGATTCACAATGGGTCCTCATGGAAGATTGGGTGCACTTCCATCTTCACTTCTCATGAGGCCTTTGGTGACACTGGGTGTGTATTTTCAATGCTGTAGCTATGTACTTACTACAACATACATGATGGTGCAGGCTGAGGAGTAGCTATTGGTATCCCATTATACAGGCCGGGATCAGGGATAACTCTGATCCAATAGTTCAAGGCTAATTAGCCACACTGCCCTCCAACGTCATTGATATTTGAATGGGAGCCTGCTTTCCCTTTATGCAATCTAATCAGGAAAATACACACTACCACATGGATAACTTGCTTAACCCTTCCCTCCCGGGCTAATATTCACTTTTGCGTTTTCATTTTTCCTTTTTTTCCTCCTCGTGTTTAACCCCTTCTGGATCAGGCAAATTTTCGTTTTTGCGCTTTCGTTTTTTCACCTAGAGAGCCCTTATTTTTTGCGACACTAATTGTACTTTGCAATGACAGGCTGAATTTTTGCATAAAGTACACTGCGAAAGCAGGAAAAAAATTTAATGTGTGGTGAAATTGGAAAAAAAAAAAAATAAATTTAATTTCGGGAGGTTTTGTGTTTACACCATTTGCCCTAGGGCAAAACTGACTTGTTATATAAGTTCCTCAAGTCGTTACGATTACAACAATATGTAACTTTTGAAACTTTTATTTTATTTGATGGCTTTTAAAAAATTAAAACCTTTTAAAAAAAAATAAATGTTCCTTAAAATCGCTCCATTCCCAGGCTTATAGAGCTTTTATCCTTTGGTCTATGGGGCTGTGTCAGGTGTCATTTTTTGCGCCATGATGTTTACTTTCTATCGGTACCTTGATTGCGCATATGCGACTTTTTGATCACTTTTTATTAAAATTTTTCTGGATTTGATGCAACCAAAAATGTGCAATTTTGCACTTTGGATTTTTTTGTGCTTACGCCGTTTACTGTGCGAGTTTAGGGATGAAATAAATTAATAGTTTGGGTGATTATGCACGCGGCGATACCAAACATGTTTATTTTTTTACTTATTTATCTATTTTTATTTATAAAATGGGGAAAGGGGGGTGATTTAAACTTTTATTAGGGGAGGGATTTTTTTTATTAATAAAAAACATTTATTTTTACACCTATACTAGAAGCCCGCCTGCGGTTAGGGTTATTCCCCCTGGGGTTAGGGTGATTCCCCCTGGGGTTAGGGTTATTCTGCCAGGGGGTTAGGGTTATTACCCCTGGGGTAAGGGTTATTTCCCCCTGGGGTTAGGGTTATTTCCCCTTGGGTTATGGTTATTTCCCCTGGGTTAGGGTTATTCCCCCTGGGGTTATTCTCCCTGGGGTTAGGGTTATTCCCCCTGGGGTTAGGGTTATTCCCCCCTGGGGTTAGGGTTATTTCCCCCTGGGGTTAGGGTTATTCTCCCTGGGGTTAGGGTTATTCCCCCTGGGGTTAGGGTTATTTCCCCTGGGGTTAGGGTTATTTCCCCTGGGGTTAGGGTTATTTCCCCTGGGTTAGGGTTATTCCCCCTGGGGTTAGGGTTATTCTCCCTGGGGTTAGGGTTATTCCCCCTGGGGTTAGAGTTATTCCTCTTGGGGTTAGGGTTATTCCCCCTGGGGGACTTCTAATATGACTGCTCTGATCTCTCATTGAAATCTATGCAGTATAGCTCTATAGATATAGTATAGTAATACTGCATAGATCGATGAGATAGGCGTTCCATTGCTCTTGGCTGCTTCAGCCGAAAGTAATAGAATGCCTAGCCGGGATCAGCACCATTACGGCGCAGAACCTGGCTGGGTGAGGATGTGGGGATCGCTCCTCCGTGACCACGTCACGTGGGAGGGGGGCGATCACCACACTAGACCACTAGGGAATGGGAAAGGCAGCTTTTTAAATGCAGCTGTCAACTTTGACAGCTGCATTTAAAAGGCTAATTAGCAGGCACAGCAATCAGACCATGCTTGCTAATAGCCGCGCGGTCCTAGACTGCAGCTAGCACCCGAGATTGCGACGGTTCAGAGCGGGATTGCCGCGCGACCCCTCTCTGAACGCGCCCACCCGTATGAGGACGTACAGTTATGCCCTTATGCGAGAAGGGGTTAAAAGGCCATAGCACTTCTTTTTTTTTTCACCTACAGAGCCACATGAACCCTCATATTTTGCGGCACTATTTGTACTTTGAAATGACAGACTTCCTTTTTCCATAAAATATGTTCCTCAAGTCAGTACAATTACAACGATATGCAACTTGTGTAACTTTTATTTTATTTGACGGCTTTTAAAAAATTAAAACCTCTTTAAAAAAAGGAGGGAAAGCACCTGCACCTGTGAATGGTTGAAGAACAACATGTGACATACAATAGTTAACCCTTAGTCTCCTTTAGCTGTGCACAGTAAACAACAGACACTCTACTGACACCTAGTGAGAAAAACATTAACTGAAGTGGATACTTCATCCCATTTGTGTGAACTCCAGGGAGTTACCTTACTCAGGTGCAATAAAGGTTTAGGGGCCCCTACCGGGTCACTACACAAGCGCTCCTTATGAGCACTGTCTATGCCTCTGTCTACATCCTCCGAGGTTCCAGCCGTGGACAAACTGGTCAAGGACTTTGTCTTCATTTGGGAACAGACACGCCAATCTCTGATGCATGCATCCGGTCCCAGGCAGACAGGACAAGGAGATCTGCCATAACCTTTGCTCCCGGTGACAAAGTCTGGTTGCCTGCTAGGTATGTGCAACCGACGATCCCAAGTAACAAGCTGGGCTCATGGTTTCTTGGACCGTTTACAGTGCTGAAGCGCATCAATCCGGTTGCCTACAAACTCCGTCTGCCACCCACCATGTGGATACCACGTTCCTTCCACTTCTCCCTCCTAAAGATGATGGTCCTCAACCATTTTTTCAAGGAAGCCCATCTCTCCTCCTCCACAAGCAGTCTTCTCTGATGTCTATGCTGCCAAGGACATCCTAGCCATGAAGACTGTTAGAGGAAGACGTTCCAGTCCTGAAGAGTGGTCCTGGGAGCCCAGAACCAACATTCACGATTGGGAGCTCATCAAGGGATTCTTACATGCAAGAATGAGAGGAGGGTACTGTCATGGCTGCATCGGCATCCTGTGCTCCGGGCCTAGGAGTCGCCTGCCACAGCAAGTCCATCCCACCCTGGTGCAGCTTACCCCATGTCTAGTGGATCCACGACTCCAGCCATTACAATTCCTCCCTAAGAGCACACCTCAGCTTGAAGTTGCCTATGGAAGTGTAATGTGACCAGAGTCCTCACTTCCTTGACATGAGGTCTCTCACCTTCCTCCGTGCGGTCCGATCGGCGCTCTGGTCACTGAGCCTGCACAGGCCGGCTCAATGAGCATATCGCCAATAACACTGATCAATGCTATGCCTATGGCATAGCAATCATCAGTGTATAAAATCAAAGTATTGTATGTACAAGTCCCCCAAAGGGACTTCAAATGTGTAAAAAAAAGTTAAAAACACTAACACACTACCCCAAAGCCCCTCCCCCAATAAAAGTTTAAATCGCCCCCCTTTCCCATTATATAAATAAAACATATAAAAATAAACATATAATATACCGTAGCGTGCGTAATTGTCCGATCTATTGAAATATAACAAGCGTCATTGCGATCGGTGAACGGTGTAGACAAAAAGAGGGAAAAAAGTGCGCGGATTACCGATCTTATGTTACATTATATATAAAAAAAAATTAATAAAAAGTGATCAAAACGTCCGATCTTCACACATATGGTATTAATAAAAACTAGAGATCATGGCGGAAAAAATGACACCACATACAGCCCCGTAGGTGAAAAAATAAAACTTATAAGCGTCACAATAGGGCTATTTTATTAATAATTAATTGCCAAAAAAAAAGGATTTCATAAAAAAAAAAATATAACATTAGAGAATCTGTGTAACCTGCATATGGTTGTGTTCGGACTGACCTATAGAGTAATAGTATCATGTCGCTGTTACCATATAGTGCATTGCGTAGACACAGGAACCCCCAAAACGTTACCATATTGCATTCTTATTTACGATTTCACCTATTTATATCTTCATAAATAATATATTTGGGATTCCATCATACATGTTATGGTAAAATGAAAGACGCCATTACACAGTACAACTATTCCTGTAACAAATAAGCCCTTACATGGCCTGTAGATAGAAAACTGAGAGTGCTGGAGCTCTTAGAAGGGGAGGAGAGAAAAACGAAAGCTCAAAGATCAAAATTTGCGCGGTCCACTGGGTCATTTTGGGCCTGGTCCTCAAAGGGTTAAAACCATACCCCAGATCTACACGCCTTCCCCGCTGACTTTGCAGCAACAATTTTTAACCTCTGACAAATTGACTTTGGAGCCGTCGCTTGGTGATTGCCCATGAATGACCATAATCTCCGGGGATTCTGGAGAAACGATGACCCTTAAGACTCCAATTTCACAGGTTACATTGAGATTGGCTTCAGAAGAGCAGTCACTATAACCTGCGGGTCAACCATCCAGCCGGCAGTATTATACATGGTGTATATGGAGGACTATCCACCTGCACTGCTGCTGATCTATGACTGATCTCTAATAAACTAGAAGGCTGAATAGACCTTATTTTTTTACTATTTTTTTTATTTTTTAAAAGGTCGGATCAGAACCCATTTCCCAAAATGTGTTAGAAGCGATGAGTATACAGCAATCCTGGATATATAACCTCTCCTAAAGCGCCGGCTCCCTCCATAGCACAAAATGCTGCAATGCAGCAGCACAGGAAGCTCCCAGCCCCTCCGCCAACTTGGGAGCAGGAGATACATAATTCACTGCTTTTTTTTTTTGTTTTTTTTTTACAAAGCCCTCAATGAATCAAGTGACAGCGACTAGATGGCAAAAGCGAAGCAATTCCAAGAATGCAATGGCTTCTTCATTATTTCATTGTGCCCATCCTATGATAACATGGAAATATGCAGAGACACAAACACGCAGAGGTTTTGTATACAGTGATTTGTAGCGGCGGTGACTCAGCACTGCGGGGCCATTGTTTGTGTATAGAGAATGTATTGTTCACGGCGGCCATGGACTGCACGCTCTCTCTATATATATAATCATTTATAACAAGGCTTATTATTGCTGGGGAGCAGGTACGCCTGGCTAATGCTGACGCAGCCGCCCGGGTCTATAATCACCGCTAGGAAACGTTCCCCCGGGAATAATGCAGCATGTAACCGAGAATTCCCTTTGTGTTCTTATTTATTCCCCTCAAAGTCTGACATTTTACAAGGGAATTGATGATTATGTGTAATCGATCGGTGTTGTTTGGGATAAAAGAGGGAGGGGGGGCAGGGGGGGAGTGGCGGGAATCAATTAAATGAAATATATCCTGCTTCTATATGATTGTATTTCAGAGGCGATGTTAGGTGCGCGGGCCCTCCGCGAGGCAGACAAATGTTGGCTTGAGTGACATCGGGTAATAGGTTTGTCACAGGAGTCGGAGGCTGGAGGGGGCAGGAATTATTCATCGTGATCACTTTACAAAGCTCCCACATATAATGATAGCCACACGCCGCTGATATGCAGTAATACCAACGTTCTCAAACACAGAAGGCTGTTCCAGATCCGAGCACTGTGCACCACTACTTACTGTAAAGGAGCGGGGATTCCTCTCATAATGATAGGAATCCCTGCTCTAAACCAGTTGCTGGCTCCAGGCTGGCTCCACACTCCTGCTCAGTGATGTCCTTTCTCTACAGGCCTGGGGGGGGGGGCTATGTCACTTTGCACAGAGATGGGGTCATCCTCAATACACCAACATCATCCCCCAAGTGCAGTCCATCAGTCTTGTGCAGGAGGCATCCATTGCGTCTCCTATCCATCTGAACGTGACAGCTGCCTGGAGAGGGGGGACATGGCTGCTCTCATTCTTCTCCACCACAAGACTGACGGACTGCCATGAAGGGGGATGCACTTGGGGGATGCTGTTCATGTATTGGGGTGAGCTGAGCTCTGGGCACAGCGACGTCCTCCCTCTCAAGGTGGCCGGCGTGTCCTATGCAGCTGAGCCCGTCGCTTGGAGAAGGAGGACATCATTGTGCACGAGCTCTGGGTCACCAGAAATGCCCAGCGCGGAGTCCTTCGCTGGGTCTCCAAATTAACTATCCCAGCAAGTGGCAGAGATTTGTAATTTACGCCTATTAAAAAATCTTAAGTCTTCCACTACTTGTCAACTGCTGTATGTCCTGCAGGAAGTGGTTTATTCTTTCCAGTCTGACACAGTGCTCTGACACAGTGCTGCCACCTCTGTCCATGTCAGGAACTGTCCAAAGCAGCAGCAAAAAACCTCTCCTACTGTCCATACTGGAAAGAATAAGGAGAATAGAGATAGGTGGAAAAGAGAAAAGAGCTCTTATTGGTGCACAAATCACAAACAACAATAACCCCTTGAGTACTACAGCTGTCCAATACATAGGTACAAGACATATCCACTAGCGACATCAAGTGGCAAAACTTAGGTACTACTTCATTACCACTTTTACAGGCTTTTGGGAGGGGTGTATAAATCAGTAACACCCGTAGTGGGACACCACTTTTTTTTTTTTTTTTTTTTTTTTTTGCTGGAGTACCCTTTAAGGACAAAGAATCAGGCATCTCAAAATACAAAGTGCTGGTTCTTTTTTCCCTGACATACAGCACCAAATACACATATACATATACACTGAGCAAACATCTCCTATACATTAGACCAGTGCTTCCCAACCTTTTCCACCTCGGGGCACACCTTGGAAAAAAAAATTTCCTCGGGGCAACCCTACAAAATAATGTTCCACAAAATAAGAAAAGTGTCATACAGTGACTCACAGGTGACGTCTTCTTTGATCTGAGGCGTCACTTTCCCTTTTCCTCTCCATCCGGCCCAGACCTCCAGGATGATTCCTTCCAGCTACTTTTCATCTTTTCAGAACCTGCGAGACAAACAATTTAGGCTCCGCACATTTCTAGCAGCTTCCTTTCCTTTCTCCCTCCTGTCGGCTCCCATAGTAACTGCGCTGTTTGGGATGCCCCCTGTATGTAGGATCCCCTGCTTTGCCCCCTGTATGTAGGATCCCCTGCTGTGCCCCCTGTATGTAGGATTCCCTGCTGTGCCCCCTGTATGTAGGATTCCCTGCTGTGCCCCCATGAGCTAATAATGCCCCCAGAGGTGCCCCCATATACTAATAATGCCCCAGAGTTGCCCCCATGAACTAATAATGCCCCCAGAGGCGCCCCCTGTATGTAGGATCCCCCGCTGTGCACCCATGAACTAATAATGCCCCCAGAGGTGCCCCCATGAACTAATAATGCCCCCAGAGGTGCCCCCATATACTAATAATGCCCCCAGAGGTGCCCCCATATACTAATAATGCCCCCAGAGGTGCCCCCATGAACTAATAATGCCCCCAGAGGTGCCCCCATGAACTAATAATGCCCCCAGAGGTTCCCCCATGAACTAATAATGCCCCCAGAGGTGCCCCCATGAACTAATAATGCCCCCAGAGGTGCCCCCATATACTAATAATGCCCCCAGAGGTGCCCCCATAACTAATAATGCCCCAGAGGTGCCCCCATGAGCTAATAATGCCCCCTGAGGTGCCCCCATGAGCTAATAATGCCCCCTGCTCTGCCCCTAAAAAAAAAAAACATCCTACTCACCTAATCCGCGCTGTGGCTGCAGGCAGCAGCTCCTCCTCCTCTTCTGGCTCCATCTTGCGAGCCGCAGGGACGGGACGTCCGGCAGGCGGGATGACGTCACATGATCACGCCTGCCGGAGAGGTCACGTCCCGGCCTCCCATAGACTGCTGGTATTAAGTGCCGGCAGCCTATGGGAGTGAATGTAGGAGCAGGATGCCGACACTTCCTGCTCCTACATTCTGCTCACTTTAATGTTCCGCCCGCTCACTGTGCGGGCGGAACATCAAAGCGATCTGTGCATCCTGAGAAGCTGCGCAGCCGCAGCTTCTCGGGATGCTTAAAGTGACAGCGCACATTTCCCACCGGGATCCCGCGGCACCCCTGGCAGGTTCTCCCCGTACCCCAGTGTGCCACGGCACCCCGGTTGGGAAACGCTGCATTAGACTGTGGGCTGGAGCTGCTGAAATCATCTCATTTGGCCAACCCTAACTAATACTGGAGTTGGACCATCTAAGTATCACACTGTATAGGTAGGCGCTGTATCACTGCAGTCAATTTACCCTCTTAATGGAATAATTTATCATTCTGGTAGGATCAGTATAGCAGAGAGTCCCAGCGCTGCATGATCGGCCATAGTGAACAAGTCTCACCTTTTGGTTTGACGGACAGGAAAGGGCAGAGGATTAGTTTCCATTGCTTTATTCTTGCAGGATTTTCTTTTCTTTACATCCAGCTGACATATAATGTACATATTACTGCACATGGTTATATATATATATGTATATTAGCAGGTTATATACTGTCCCCTTCACATCACAGCTGCAGTCGTACAGCAATGTGTAAGAGCTGCAGTGTGTGGCCACAATGGGATGTGAGTGTGAAGCACGCTGCGCTATCCTGTGCCCCGGCCGCACGAAAAAAAAAAGACAAGACAAGAAATGCCTGAAGCATCGCTGGAGCGGAGGATATAAGGGCTCCTGGGAAAACATCACACCTTCTTATTTCGATGATTCTTTAAGGACAAAATGTCAAAATATCAACAAGGAAAATCCCACCATTCAGGTAGATGACAGAGACGTAGATAGGATGGCCGGATTCTTAAACAGTGTAAACATAGACTAGACAGTCTATGAAATGATAGACATAACACAGCGGCTCAGACTGTTTGATAAATCTGGTGCATCTCTGGACTGTCTAGTCTAATGGGGCATTTTCACAGATTATCTGACAGATTTTTAAAGCCAAAGCCAGGAACAGGCTATAAACTGAGACTGAGATTTCTCCTCTTTTCAAATCCGTTCCTGGTTTTGGCTTCAAAACTCTAAGATAAATCTCTTTGTGTTAACATAACTTACAGGGGTTGTCTAGCGAAAATCTTTTTCTTTCAAATCAACTGATATCAGAAAGTTATAAAGATTTGTAATTTACTATTAAAAAAATCTCAAGTCTTCCCATACTTATCAGCTGCTGTATGTCCTGCAGGAAATGTTCTTTTATTTTCAGTCTGACACAGTGCTCTCTGCTGACATCTCTGGCCGAGACAGGAACTGTCCAGAGCAGGAGAGGTTTTCTGTGGGGATTCATAGAAAACCGAGACAGAGTTCCTGTCTCGGCCAGAGATGTCAGCAGAGAGCACTGTGTCAGACTGAAAATAATACAACACTTCCTGCAGGACATACAGCAGCTAATAAGTATGGGAAGACTTGAGATGTTTTAATAGAAGTAAATTACAAATATATTTAACTTTCTGACACCACTTGATTTGAAAGAAAAAGATTTTCGCTGGACAACCCCTTTAATACACCGACTATTTGTAGACTCTAAGGCAGGACCTCAAGTGACGGACCGCGGTCCAAACCCGGACCACGGAGACCAGCTGCCGGACCCCTGCTGCAGCTCTGCTCCCTGCACAGTAATTACGAGCGCTCGTATTCACTGTGCGGCGGCACTGACAGAGAGAGCCATTGACTCCTTCCCGGTCAGTCTCTCTTGTGGCCACAGCGATCAGAAGAGGCCGCACTCCCCTCCTGGTGTCAGCGCTCAAGTGACGTTACTGCGCCGGCGCCAGGACAGGGGAGAGCGGCCTCTTGTGACCGCTGCAGTGCGACCACAAGAGGGAAGAGAAGAGGAGATGCTGGAACAAGGTGAGTAAAAGTGTTTTTTTTTTAATGTCACATGCTCTATGGGAGGGGGAGAGAGCACAGGGGGGCTATATACTACTGGGGAGAGCGCATAGGGGGGCTATATACTACTGGGGAGAGTGCACAGGGGGGCTATATACTACTGGGGGAGAGCACACAGGGGGCTATATACTACAGGGGGAGAGCACACAGGGGGCTATATACTACAGGGGGAGAGCGCACAGGGGGGCTATATACTACAGGGGGAGAGCGCACAGGGGGCTATATACTACTGGGGAGAGCGCATAGGGGGGCTATATACTACTGGGGAGAGTGCACAGGGGGGCTATATACTACTGGGGGAGAGCACACAGGGGGCTATATACTACAGGGGGAGAGCACACAGGGGGCTATATACTACTGGGGAGAGCGCATAGGGGGGCTATATACTACTGGGGAGAGTGCATAGGGGGGCTATATACTACTGGGGGAGAGCGCACAGGGGGGCTATATACTACAGGGGGAGAGCACACAGGGGGGCTATATACTACTGGGGGAGAGTGCAGAGAGGGGCTATATACTACAGGGGGAGAGCGCACAGGGGGGCTATATACTACTGGGGGAGAGCGCACAGGGGGGCTATATACTACTGGGGGAGAGCGCACAGGGGGGCTATATACTACAGGGGGAGCGCACAGGGGGGCTATATACTACTGGGGGAGTGCACAGGGGGGCTATAAACTACTGGGGGAGAGTGCACAGGGGGGCTATACACTACTGAGGGCAGTCACCCCCTTTGTACCTAATTTCAAAGGGCTGGTGAGAGAAAAAATGGCAGTTTTCCCGCTAATAAGCAAGTGTATGTAAATAGTTCAACAATGTGTGTGAAAAGTTAGTAAAACACGTTTCCTACTGATGTTCAGCTCGGACCTTCACCTGACAATAGACCCCGGTAAGTGGCCCCTCACTAAAAGTTGTTGAGTACCCCTGCTCTAAGGGATATTCCAGTGCCAGAAAATTGTATCTTAAAGGGTACCTATAATTGAAATAAACTTCTGACAAGTCATAGCGACACGTCAGAGGTTTCTATCGGTCGGGGTCCGGGTGCTGAGACCCCCGCCAGTTATTAGAATGGAGGGGCAATCACTCTGCCTCTTCATCGCTTTCTCACTTCTAATAATCGGCGGGGGTCTCAGCACCCGGACCCTGACCGATACTACAAACCTCTGACATGTCGCTTCATTTTCATAGTGGTGATGCATCAGCAGTTTCCAGACTCCACCCCCCTGAGACGACGCATCGTCCTCTGCTGTTTTGGAGGTTCGGCTGTGTTTTGTATTTTGAATTCTGAATTTAATTAATTGGGACAAGCTGCTTTGTATTGAACATCGCCACAGACAGAGAGAGAATACATCAGTTTCTGCAGACTGTTCTGCTTTGAAGAGCAATGTTTTGCAGTATCTCCAGGCAGGTGGAAAAAATGGGGTTTTAAAGGGGTACTCTGGAGAAAAAAAAAATTCAAACCAACTGATGTCAGAAAGTTATATAGCTTTGTAAATTATTTGTATTGAAAAATTCAATTTAAAAAAGTCTTCCAGCACTTATTAGCTGCTGTATCTCCTGCAGGAAGTGGTGAACTGAAGTACTGTGCAAATTGTTTTTACTCGGAGTACCCCTTTAAAAGGGTTCTCAGGAAGAAAAAAATTCTAATCAACTGATGTCAGAAAGTTATACAGAATAGTAAATTACTTCTATTTAAAAAAAAAAAAATCAAGTCAAGTACTTATCATTTGCTGTAAGTCCTGTAAGAAGTGATGTATTCTCTCCAGTCTGACACAGTGCTCTCTGCTGCCACCTCTGTCCATGTCAGGAACTGTCCAGATCAGGAGAAGTTTTCTATGGGGATTTGTTGCTGCTCTGGACTGTTCCTGACATGGGCAGAGGTGGCAGCAGAGAGCACTGTGTCAGACTGGAGAGAATACATCACTTCCTGCAGGGCATACAGCAGCTGGTAAGTACTGGAGGACAAGAGATTTTTAAACAGAAGCCATTTACAACTTTATATAGCTTTCTAAGAACAGTTGATTTTAAACCCTTTTTTTTTCTTTCCGGAGTACCCCTTTAAGAAGAGTTTTTCCCATTTATTCTGTACTGTTATCCTCCGAGTCAATAGTGTCAGAACATCCTTTGTAATGCGGCTAAATGGCGCATGACGCGTTGGTTAATTAAAGGTGCGTCGTAAATTCATCTGCCGCTGTTTGCAAGGTCAAAGTCCTTCAGATGAGGATGTCGCTTTAATTATTGGGAGATTTGCTGGAGGAAGACTGCAAAGGGGGAGGACGCCATTGGTTCATTCCGCTGATTTATTGCCGCTCCAAGACACGGTCAACACCCGAAAAACAACTTTCCACCAGAATTGAGATGATAATAAGATGAATGTATTCTGTGCACTATGGACGGGAAGTGAGAGGGTCGAGACACAGTCAAGTAGGTCAGGATATGCCCTTAAAGTTGTTGGCACAGGAACGAGAAAAGATGTAAAAATAAATTTATCTTGTGATGCGGAAATGTTCAGGATAGGCGGGAATCCGAAATGTTATCTCCTCGACTTCTCGTTAAAAGATATACATATATATATATATATATATATATATATATATGGTAAGCAACCAGAGAGCAAAGGTTGTCAATCAAATGCCTAAGGAGGAGGAGCAACAATGAAAATGATGGGCTCTAGAGGTGATGCTCATTTGCATATGTAAATTACTCAGGGGCGACAAGAGGAAGCAAGCGAGCACCAATCTGTCAGGTAAGAGCGAGGGGGGGGGGGCTGCCCATAGAAGATAGCGGCGGTCTGCCACCGCCGCTCCTATTCCTCAGAGTGATCAGCCGACATTGTTCATGTTCTTCTATTATGCTGCGTTTACACGAAACGATAATTGGCCCAATCGTACGATTAACGATGTCGGAGTAACGTTTTTTTTTTCATAACGATCAGCATTTAGACGGAACGATACATCGTACGGAAAAGCCTATCTCACACATTGGTTAAATCGGTGAACGACTATTTACACGGAACGATCTGCGAATTTTTTCGCGAACGACGATTTGAGAACATGTTGTAAGATCAAAATGAACGATTTCTCGTTCGTCGTCTGATCGTTTGCTGCGTTTACACCTACGATTATCGTTCGAATTCGATCGTTATCGCGCAAATTCGCAGGATAATTGTTACGTGTAAATGCAGCATTACACAAATCAATCATCGGCCGTAATGGTCGGTATCAGACGAATGCGGACGATAACCGCTTTGTGTAATAGGGCCTTTATAGTCTGCTCTTGGCTTTGGCTTTAAAAATCTGTCAGATAAATCTTTCTATGTAAGCACACCATTACCCCTGGCCCTCTGATTTGTTCTACTATGTGAAAACTCCAGGTTAAATTCCAGTAAATTACTTCTATTTAGAAAAGTGAAGTCTTCCAGTACTTATCAGCTGCTGTATGTCCTGCAGGAAGTGGTGGATTCTTTCCAGTCTTACACAGTGCTCTCTGCTGCCACCTCTGTCCATGTAGGGAACTGTCCAGAGCAGGAGAGGTTTTCTATGGGGATTTGCTGCTGCTCTGGACAGTTCCTGACATGGACAGAGGTGTCAGACTGGAAAGAATACACCACTTCCTGCAGGACATTCAGCAGCTGATAAGTACTGAAACATTTAAGATTTTTTAACAGAAGTAAATTACAAATCTCTAGTACTTTCTGACTCTTCTGACAGTTGATTTGAAAGAAAAAAATTTTGGTAAACAATCCCTTCAAATGTTAAGGCAATCAAGATGGTGACAACTGGTAAGATCAATCACTTCAGCCTTGATGGAGAAGAATTAGACAACAGCTACAGCTTCCAGGGATCATTGATAAAGAACGTAAGGATGAGCATCCAAGAAATCCACCAACAAATTGCGATGGGTCTGAAAAAAAAACAGGTCAGAAAGAAGAGATAGATCAAAGCGACGATGTCCGTGGAGGCTCAGATGACAAAGCCGCAACTTTCACATATTGGACGTATGATGAGAAGAGGAAGATCATTAGAGAAAGAAATCCTGCTGAGGAAGTCGGGGAAATCGCAGGAATGGAAGACATGCCACACGTTGGCTTCACACCATAACAACAGCTGCAGATAGGAAACTATCACCGCTCAGTCATCTGCCCCCAGACGGAATACACCGCAGGGAGGCTCCCCAACCGCTCGCCAGAAGACCCCAAGGACCATACAGCACGTGACAACAACACGACTGTGGGGGCAATATTATATAATGCTATTTGGAAAGTAAAGCATGCACAAACATATATATATATATATATATATATATATATATATATATATATATATATAGTAAATTGCTTGAGTGCTTGAGATTCCTTTCCTTGTTGATTTTATTCAGTTTTAGGCTACAATGCCATGACATACTGATAAGCTAGGAAAAAATTATTTTTGCTTAAAGGGGTGCTCCGCCAAAAATCTTTTTTATTTTAAATCAATTACTAGATCTTCTTACTGAGCCAATTTCACGGCTCAACTATTGTGCAGCAAGGATTGTATATATATATATATATATATATATATATATATATATATATATATACAGTGGTGCCTTGGATTACGAGCATAATACATTCCAGGGCCGCGCTTGTAATCCAAATCCACTCTTAAACCAAAGCAAATTTTCCCATAAGAAATCATAGAAATGCAGACAATTGGTTCCACATCCCAAAAATAATGATTTATTATTCTGAATAACATGTAAAACAGACGAAACAAAGATTCAGAAACAGCAGAATATGTGATATCATAAACTACTGTACAGTAATGGAGAGGATGGGAAACACAAGGGCGGACAGAGACTGCAGGGAGTATGAAGGAATGAGCAGGACAGATGTGGGCACATACATGCAGCACTCTCTGTCCTGGGAGAGAGGGGTTACAGCTATGGAGAGATTACCTCCACAGTCCTGTCCCCTGATGCAAGCCCCAGCCTGAAGTGGATCTGCTATGATTTGGAAGGTGAGGGAGACTTCCTGGGACAGAGTACAGTGCTGTAGACCCCGCTATACAGACCATGCCCCTCCTCCACTTGCGTTCCCACCCAGTCCTGGGAGCTCTTAAACCAAAGCAATGCTCTTAAACCAAGTCATAATTTTGAAAAACTGTGAGCTCTTAAACCAAAACGCTCTTAAACCAAGTTACTCTTAAACCAAGGTACCACTGTATATATATATATATATATATATATATATATATATATATATATATATATTATACCTAACATATATATCATTAGCGATGTCTGTGCAGGCCTTGACTTTTAGTGTAAAATAATAAAATTTATGCATACACAATATATATGCCTGCTCTCCGGTGTCTTCCTGGCTTCTGCCCCCTAGCCACAGCCAACGGGAGAACTGTAGAGCCGATCTCTGAAGTGACAGACCGCTCAGCCAATCACTGGCCAAGAGATCACAGTTCAGCAGGAGTGGACAGAAGCCAGGAAGATAACGGGGATCGGGCAGAAGCCAGGAAGATAACGGGGATCGGGCAGAAGCCAGGAAGATAACGGGGATCGGGCAGAAGCCAGGAAGATAACGGGGATCGGGCAGAAGCCAGGAAGATAACGGGGAACGGGCAGAAGCCAGGAAGATAACGGGGATCGGGCAGAAGCCAGGAAGATAACGGGGATCGGGCAGAAGCCAGGAAGATAACGGGGATCGGGCAGAAGCCAGGAAGATAACGGGGATCGGGCAGAAGCCAGGAAGATAACGGGGATCGGGCAGAAGCCAGGAAGATAATGGGGATCGGGCAGAAGCCAGGAAGATAACGGGGATCGGGCAGAAGCCAGGAAGATAACGGGGATCGGGCAGAAGCACCGGAGCGTGTGGACAGGTACGTATTATTTTCTTTACAGATTGGTCAGCCGCGCATCACATGTAACAATGCGTGGTCAATTATTTTAGGTCCAGGACCAGAAGACACGATCGGCCCTATGACTGCTGTCATCGGCTTATCACTGCCTGTATTACACAGAGCCATGATCTGCCCAATCAGCCTGGTTCAGCAGATTATAGCTCCATGTAATGGGGCCCGATGTCAGGATACCTGCTCCCATTGGCTTTAATGGGATACCAGAAAATAAATGAAAAAGAACTGGCATGACAATTCTTTCCTGTCTGCTCTGGGAGCTTCAATTGAGGTCAATGGGAGTTTTAGTGGTGTAGCCGCATTAGCCGTGGTTCAGAGGTTACCATGGTGCAGCGTCGCACACAGATACGGGTTTCGCCCATGTGAACGCACCTTAGACTCCGCACACAAGCTGCCAGAAACCTATCCGTTCACTTTGACTGAACTCCTATTAATTTCACGGCTGCTTACTCCCTGCTCTTAATCTGAAATGGTTTCATTTATGTCCCGTCAAACACCGAAGAATTAGTCTTTTGTCTTTTTTCTTAATGTATTCATCATCATTTAGTAGTCGTTACAGCCAAATTACAATGTACAGGTAAACGATGTCCGTGCGGTTCCTAGGTTTAAAATAAATTTACTAATGAAA
The DNA here is from genome assembly GCF_027789765.1 of Dendropsophus ebraccatus. Classification (NCBI taxonomy): domain Eukaryota; kingdom Metazoa; phylum Chordata; class Amphibia; order Anura; family Hylidae; genus Dendropsophus; species Dendropsophus ebraccatus. The sequence continues at coordinate 140,900,941 of NC_091459.1, read as the reverse complement.
GTGTTGTGGGGTTTATTATACTGTTACACACTGGAAGAGGGGGAGGGCGTTTATTTGCCACCCCCTTAGTTACAGAGAAAACAAACTGCAAGACATCTAGGCATCCCTGAGGAAACTGTAGCTGACAGTAATACACGTCGGGAATGCATGGAATTCATTTCTGAACAAGGGGGGGCATTCTCTTATATTATATGAAAAGGGTTAGGTAAAATACATGTGGGACTCTCCCCCCTCCTGGAGACTAACACTTCCTTCCATACTTGTCATTTCCCTATTAGTCTCCTTACCCCAGTTCTGAGCTGCTGCTTTCTGCTGAAGACACAAAAAAACTGCTGCTTGTCGAAGACACCGAAAACTGTATGTGAGCTGTTCACTCCATTTCCCCCACTTACCCCCTCCCTTCCAAAGTGACTGACATAAACACATGGAAAGCAGCTGTTTCTGCACTCTGTGATGCATGTAGGGTTAATCACAGTGAGGTTATCAGAAACTTATTCACCCATCAATCGCGACGTTTTGCGATTCTTTTGTGGACTTGGGAGCCTTGGATCTGGCGACCTGGGACTTGTGCACCCACCTGAGCCTTTGAGCCACACAGTGCCGTCCGGCAATCAATTACTTAATTTATAAATATATATATATATATATATATATATATATATATATACTGTATATATATATATATATATATATTTCTTTCAGATCAACTGGTGTCAGAGATTTGTAATTTGCACCTATTAAAATATGGTCTGCCAGTACTTACCAGCTTCTGTATGTCCTGCAGGAAGTGGTGTATTCTCTCCAGTCTGACACACTGCTCTCTGCTGCCACCTCTGTCCATGTCAGGAACTGTCCAGAGCAGCAGCAAATCCCCATAGAAAACTGCTCTGGACAGTTCCTGACATGGACAGAGGAGGCAGCAGAGAGCGCTGTGTCATTCTGGAGAGAATACACCACTTCCTGCAGGACATACAGCAGCTGATAAGTACTGGAAGACTGTAGATTTTATAATAAAAGTAAATTACATATCTCTCTTTCTGGCTCTAGGTGATTTAAAAGAATTTTTGAAGCTATTGTGTGTGCCTATTATCACTACCCGCTCAATAATGGATTCCCTATGGGCTGCAATAGAGAACGCAGGGAGGGAATGTACAACTGCCGGAAGCTCTTTGCAACTCGGTTTATTTTAAACCTACCTAGCTGTGAGTATGTATGAAGAATAGCAGCAATAGCAGTAAAGATTAAAGTGTAAAATACTGCCCCCTATGGGCACAAACATGGCCCACGATTGCTGGAAGAATTTAGAAGAAAATCCATGCATGATGTAGTATGTTGTGAAGGATTGGAGCAGTGCAGTCCCCAGCTGAGCGCATTGTGCAGCCCTTTGCTCGGTGTCCTTGCATGCACTGTATATTTCCATGATATAGTGTCGGTGAAGCGATCAAGATTTCAGCTGTAGCAGAATAATGTGATTGAGTTCACAGAGCATCTACCCTCAGGGGGGCCATCTATCACTGGGATCAGGCTTCTCCTCATTACATAGTCACAGGGGATTTGCTGCCTTTCTCTTCTTTAATATAAATGGTCCTGATCAATAATTTCATATCAATTCATTATTTGTCAGAGAAATTACCGTTATTTGACTCTTTAGCCTGAAATATACACGGTCGTAACTTTATTGGGATTTATATCGTACTTACAGGTAAAATAAAGATGTGTGTCTTGTAACATTGCCTGCGGGCCGGCGTGCATGGAGTTTGTGCCATTGAACGTGGAGTCCTAGAAGCCCCTTAGCCACATGCCGTACCAGGGAGGATAGCCTTAAAGGGGAACTCTCAGCAGGTTAGACGAATCTAACCTGCTGATATGTCCCTACTGCACAGGAGACGGCAAGGAGGGGGGTATGTCTCTTACCTTCATCCTCTGTGCGGTTCCTGTGCTGTTAGCAGTGTAATCCTTGGTCCGGAGCACCATTAGGAGCACAACCCCGCCCCTACCTGGGCCGGCTCGCATGATGGGGCGGGGCAGTGCTCCTAACACCCAATTCTTTGGGCAGATCGCGGAGTGGGTGAGAGACATCCTATTGAATGAATGAAACAGGCAGAACTTTAAAGGAGTTAAGTGTGATTAAACTGACATTATCTCTCTATATTATATGGGTGCATCACAACTCTTCCACAACAGGAAAGAAATGGGATGAGTATTTTGGATTTTAACTGCCTGACCCTTTTGTTCTTGGAAAAATAAGCTGTCGTCATATTGTCCGGTAGCAGATTGCTTTTTCTCCACAAGAACACGTGAACGTTCTGTGTCAGCTGCTGCAGCTTGTTCTACTTAGGCAATGAGGCAGGAGCTGCTCAATGCCTACATCTCCCATGGTCCCTAGTGTACTTTATAACCACCGCAACTGTAACAAACCTACTGTCTGTAGATGGAAGAGAAGTGCGTCTGGACTGTACGAGTCTGTCCGTCTTAAATTAGGCTGCGCCCCCTATTAGCCTGCCGGATTCACAAGGATTTCTCCCAGGAGGTCTCCTCCCTGCCTTGCCATTCAGTGAGAGGGGGTTACAGCAAGTGTATACCACCGGGAAGGTAAATATCTGCTCCTTCTCCATGGCGTACGTCAGTGGCAGAAGTTTCATAAATCTCCCCCCCTATGTCCGCCTGGGCAATGACTGCTGAAGTAATGATCACCATTCCCTGGTCTTACCTGGCTGGTGACCACATATCATAAATGATGGAGATTTCTCCAGGCACCAGTTTCACATGTTTCAGCAGATCGGCACCAGACAAAAATTCCAGGATCTCTCCTTGGCCAACTAAGAATGGTGACAAATCACAAATCACTTAAAGGAGAAATCCGGCAAAAGTTTTTATAAAAGTATTGTATTGCCTCCCAAAAGTTATACAAATCACCAATATACAAGTATTACGGGTAATGCTTATAAAGTGCTTTTTTCACCTACCCTTACTGCTGCATCAAGGCTTCACTTCCTGGATAACATGGTGATGTCACTTCCTGGATAACATGGTGATGTCACTTCCTGGATAACATGGTGATGTCACTTCCTGGATAACATGGTGATGTCACTTCCTGGATAACATGGGGATGTCACGACCCGACTCCCAGAGCTGTGCGGGCTGTGGCTGCTGGAGAGGATGATGGCAGGGGGACACTGAGGGACACAGGGCACTAGAGGGACACTGAGCATCCCCCTGCCATCATCCTCTCCAGCAGCCACAGCCCGCAGAGCTCTGGGAGTCGGGTCGTGACATCTGTTATCCAGGAAGTGATATCACCATGTTATCCAGGAAGTGACATCACCATGTTATCCAGGAAGTGACATCACCATGTTATCCAGGAAGTGACATCACAATGTTATCCAGGAAGTGACATCACCATGATATCCAGAAAGTGAAGCCTTGATGCAGTAGTAAGTGCAGGAAAAAAGCACTTTATAAGCATTTCCCATAATAAACGTATATTGGTGATTTGTATAACTTTTGGGGGGCAATACAATACTTTAATAAAAATTTTCACTGGACTTCTCCCCCTCAGCCAATCCCCCACTCTCCATGACTCTTCCTTTGTAGCAGGTTTAAGAACCGTCTGGGATGATCTTCAGTAACACTGGGCGTTCTGTGATCTGGCTGGGTCACAGAATGGCCGGTGTTTTACTAATGTGAACATGGCCTTAAAGTGCGATATAGAATGTCTAATATGGCCTTAATGGGACTTTGTAATTAAGAAAACTAGGTCTAAACAGACACATCATGTAAAATTAAACATAATTCCAACGTACAATTAAGTGCACTGTTTGAGAGATATAGATTTACTAATCCCCCATGTCTCTGCATTGTTTTGATAAACTGTTGCCCTTGGTTACAAGTTCTAGCGATGGTCCGAACCGAGTTCGTACGAACCCGAACCATCCGCAATGATTACCGCTGTCTGCCCGCTCCGTGCAGCGGGCGGATCCAGCGGGAGGACCGCCTGGAAAACTGGGATACAGCCATAGCCATAGGCTGTATCCCAGTTTTCCAGGCGGTCCTCCCGCTGTATGCGCCCGCTGCACGGAGCGGGCAGACAGCGGGAATCCGATGCCGAGCGTTCGGGTTCAGCTGAACCCGCTGAGGGTTCGGACCATCCCTAGTTACAACCCACTAAGGCGGACCGGGCATGCTCGGTTCAAATTGCAATCTCCAGAAAATACTATGATTTGGCCTCTAGTGAGCCTGGAAGCAAGAGTGTGTGCTCTGTTGCATGGTAACAGCAGGGTCACAGTTCAGAGAAAAAAAGAACAGGAAGTGATTAGATCCATGGAGGAGAAAAACAGTACAGTTACTTTACTAAAACCAGCACATTTGTACTTCTTTACATATATTTGGTATACCTAATATACCAACTTTTCTTCAGGGGACAACCCCTTTAAATCCTGGCCTGACCACATATCCTATGAATTAACTGACAGCTGTCAATACAGTCATTGGGAACAGAGTCAGGCCGAGCTTTGTGGCCGTAATACAGATGCAATAGTGTGTCCATATTACGCTTAATCAGCATGACAGAAACAGGAGGATGACTTAGTAGAAAAGTAGAAGTTATTCCTTTCAGATGATGATGTCAGAACGCTCCAGTCTTGTAAAGTTTCAATTATTGCCCAATGCTTAGACAACATAGAACAAAGCGATGCAAATGCAATTATTCCTCATTCTAGAGAGGCAGCCATGCAATTTGCTAAAATAAAATAAATGATTTCATATGCCATAAATTACCAATTCTTTGACTTTCTTAGAAGTCTGAGCAGATTTTCCCCACCACTAGTCTCTCTTATTATTCAGCTGACGTATCGGTGGAGGCTTCGGCATCCTTAATCATTACCGAATATGTATTATCTGGGACTCGTCATGTATATCAATAAGCAGAATTAAGAGGCAACTTCCCGACTCATCGCATTAATGCAAAGTTACTCTATTCCCATTCTGGGCTATGCAAATCTAAAAAAAAAAAAAAGTTACATATGGACAGATGCAGACCAATTCATTTCTATGGCCCCATAGACGCACATCTGGGATCTGGACAGCTGAGGATGCACATCAGTAGTCCCACATGTAGTCCGTGGCTACTGGCAGGACAACGTATGTGTAAATGTGGCCTATGCCATTGTGGCTATGCAAACAACATTGTCCCAGAGGTCAGACCCCCAGCCAGGGCCGGCTCCAGTGGGCCCTTCATCCATTCACTATGCACTTATCCCAGGTGACGCCAGCCCTGCCCCCAGCAAACATTGAATTGTTTTCCTATCAGTGTTAATAGTCCTTGAGAAGCTCTGTAAAGCAGGGGCATTACTACCACCACAGCAGCTATAGCGACTGCTATGGGGCCCGCCGAATCAGGGGGCCCTGTGGGCCAATCCTGCAATACACTGGGCCCCTGAGCTGTCATCATTTGCAGCACCCGGTGGCCGAGCTGGCCTTCAGGTTGCTGCATATATCCTGACAGGCACTCGCAGGTAAATGTTATGACCACACTTGATGGGTTTGTGGTCAGTCGGGGGGAGTAGGGGGGGGGGGGTGCAACCAAACGTTTGCTATGGGGCCCAACCATTTTAGTTATGCCCCTGCTGTAAAGGTCCCTGCTTGCGTCAGATTCAGATGACAGTCTAGCGTCTGTTCCGAACAGCAACAACCTACATAGGATTTCAGTGGTGATAGGGGACGGCTGTGATTGGAAATGACAGCCGACCCCTTTGTTCAGAGAGAAATAAGCTGCAGCAAGAGCGCTCTCCCCCTTCTTTCCCCATTGACAACACAATGGCGGGCGTGGGACATAACTAATGGCCGAATGATCGTTCAGGTGTCGGTTATTGAAGGTGTACAGGGACCTAAAGCTGCGTTTACACGGAACGATTATCGTGCGAATAGTACGTGTAAACACAGCGAACGATCAAGCAATGAGCGAGAAATCGTTCATTTTGATCTTACAACATGTCCTAAAATCGTCGTTTGCAAAAAATTCGCAGATCGTTCCGTGTAAACAGTCGTTCACTGATTTTACCTATGTGCGAGATGGGAGCCACAGGGAGATGATGGGCATTATGAATCTGCTGGGAGTAGTAGTATGTTACGTGGCAGAGTGGTGCACCTAACCAGGTGTTTCCTCAATGCTATTGTTTCAGTGATGCATTAGGATTGTGGGAAACAACTTTAACTCTTTACTGTGTCTCTGTACAACAATCTGTGATAAGATGCTGGGAGCAGGGGGAACTATACATATATGCGCCGGCGCATATCTTTACAGTTCCCCCTGCTCCCAGCATCTTATCACAGATTCTGCCCGCCCGGGGGGGGGGGGGGGGGGGTATTGGGGTTGAGAAGTCCGTTACAGAAAAAAGGAGTTTGAAGGACAACAAAGAGTTATTTTACAGCTACATCACCAGACTATCTCCTCTGAAGTCAGTGCTGACCTCTCTGACCTCTCAATACGGCTTTCACACAGCTCCCACTGTGTAATCCTTTGTTCTCTGCTCTCTGCTGGTGACTAATCTTCCTCCTTCCCCCCCTCCCCTCTCCATATATTACACAGGGCTGACTGATGTAAAAGAGTCGAGATTTCCTGATAATGAGCAGTGAATGAGAGAGGAGGGGGGGGGGGACCTGGGGAAAGTCTTTTGAATGCAGATAATGGTATATTTCCCTAATAAACCCAATTACAAAGTTTCTTAAAATCGCCTGGACTATTGATTTCTGCAAAAAAAAAAAAAAACAACAACAACAACAGTGACAATTACTATTTAGGTTCAAATAGATTCTGAAACATTGCACAAAAGATAAATGATAAATTAACACTTTCTGTATAGCAGTGTGGAATTCAATGGAATCATATAATTCATAGACTTTTATTGGTAATAGTATCATTGAAAGGTAAATAAAAAAACAACAACTTTTTTTCACTTTCACTTGGACACAGACCGAAGTATAACATCAACCATAACTAGACCTCACTTATCTGTGTCCATTATGGTCTATGGATAGGGGAGGGGTTGAGGGAGCACAGAGAGAAGACAAAGAGCTCATGGATAGCAGAGAGCACAACACATCATCCTGCAATCTTATCTCACCAATTTCCAAATAAGCACTGGCATTTCTGACCAGTGAATCCAGTGTTTCATGTGCCAAGACAGTCTCCAAACTGTACAGCTGTTTCTCTCCTCTGCTCACTCATCTCCCTTGGTCCCTCCCCCTCTATAGGTTATAATGGACCCAGCAGAACCCATCTTCACTTTGCTCCTCTGTAATGAGGACAGAAAGAAACTCTTTTTGCTTAATAAAAACCTATTAAAGAGTTTTTTTTTTAATCGCTTATACTATTGATTTCTGCAAAAAATAAAATACACTTTAAATAGAAACATTTACTTTCTGCCCGCCCGGCAGCATACTCTATAATTAGAGAATTTACATTGTTTGCTCGGCAGTCGTCTTATACGCCAGCTGCCTTTGACCTCTGTGCCGCTCTGTTTCCCAGGACTGGATCCAGCTTTTCCCGGCACCTGGGGAGGAGCGGCAGAGAGCGACACAGAGATCAAGGGCAGCCAAGGTATAAAACGACTGCCGAGCAAACAGAGGTGTTCACTTCGTTTGTAAAGTAAATTCCCTCATCTCTATATACAATCCTCAGAAGCTTTACAGATCCTGTCCGTTCCTAGAAATCATTAAGAAATCTATCTATATAAGTAATGTCAGGGAAGGCCGCGTTCTGACCCCATGAGTAATGCTGCTGCCACTTTGTCATCCGCCCAAGCTGTTGGGCCCTTGTCCCAGCGAGTCACTGTACTGTTCTGTTGCTAAACGGCTTTGATGCTGAACATTTAGAGCAATATGAGTTATTAGGTGATAATAATAGTCACTGCCCATCCCCCTGTGCTAGACTGAAGGCAATGTCTTATGACAATTTTTGACTTTTTTTAATTTTATTCTATTTTACTATCCGTAATATAAAATACAACCCTCACATTTTTCAGTTTTTATTCTCTCCACCAGGACTAAAACTAAACTGGGACTTCTGTTTCTGTCTGTGGTGATAAGAAGGGGGCAACTGTAAAGTGATCTGCAGAATATTATGGTGAAAGGTTAGATGAGAGTTCAATATATGGCGCTCGGAGCTCAGCCGCCCCCTCCCTGTGGAATATTCACCGTAAAGGTCACAGAGTATGCCCAGTAATCTTTATCAATGGGACAGCTTCTGTCTATAGTTACCTATGTCCATGACCATACCACTAAATACTGTTAAAAACAGCTCAGGCAACCTGGCTAGCCCCATAACAATCTACAAAAAATTGGGGGAAAAAAAGAAAAAAAAACAACCCCCCCCCCCCAAATGTATCTGCCCTTTAAAGCTTGCATAAGTTGTTTATCTAAGATTGGAAAAACGTGGGTGCTTTCTTCCAAAAACAGCGCCATACCTGTCAACAGGTTGTATGTGGTATTACATCTGAGCCCTATTCGCATTATTGCAGCTGCAACACCACCATGCATACAACCTGTGGACGAATGTGACACTGTTTAGAAAGTAGCAACCCATGTTTTTATGTCTTTATTATTACTATTATTATTATTATTATTATTATTATTATTATTATTATTATTATTATCATCATTATTATTATATTATGTACGGGAGGCACATAGTGCTGCACATTGTAAACTGCTGTATACTGGTATAAGAACACTGCAGGGAAAACCCTGTGTTATGCCTCATGCAGACTGAAGGGTTGTACAGATCCCTGTGCCATGTTCCACCTCGGGAGACGCTGCAGGTCTGAATAGAGTATCAGTTTCTGGAGTGTTTTTTTAAGTACATGAGAAGAGAGATTACAAGCTTAGAATAATTATAAGGTAGAATGAGAGAGCTGCAAATTAGTGAAAATCAGATATATATATATATATATATATATATATATATATATATATATATATATATAAAAATTGGCATACATACATAATACCTTTATACCTGGATAGTTGCTGTCATTATGTGAAAACCTTTAGCTGCCTGTTTTATACTGAAAATACACACTGGAGGAGATCCTGTTCCACTGTATCTCTATACTATCCCTTAGTAGCAGCAGCATCATTGAGGACATTATAAAGCAGTGCTGAGCAGTGTAAGCTGAAAATGAAGTAAAATTTTCCCATAACAAATTGATTCCACACCCCAAAAATAATGTTTCTTTTTTTATTCTGAACATGTAATACAAATGAAACAAACATTTAGAAATCTGGTATGTGATATTATAAGTTACTGTTACTGTACAGTATAGCAATCAGCATGTGGAGTATAATGTATAGTAAGTGCATTAGAATGGGGGGGGGGGACAGCACCAGTTTGTAGATACAGGATGGAGCTGCAGATCCACATAATGTAGTAGTGTAGTACAACAGGCTAGAATAGAGAAGCAGGGCTGCTGTAAGAGGTCTGTGTGGTCACATGACAGCAATGAGAAAGGGGGGGTGTTTAGCATGGACCAATCAGGAAATGAGAATCACAGAGTTGTGCAGGAGGACAGTGACAGAAACTTTTCTATACAGCAGTGTGAATGACTGAGTGTAAGTGCAGGCACATTATAGCTGCAGTGTGTAGAGCTGAGTGTGAGTGCAGGCACATTAAGGCAGAAATGGAGAGGATGGGAAACACAAGGGCTGACAGAGACTGCAGGGCGGAATGAGCAGGGCAGATGTGGGCAAAGCATAGCAGCACTCTATCCAGGGAGAGAGGGGTTACAGCTATGGAGAGATTACCTCCACAGTCCTGTCCCCTGATGCAAGCCCCAGCTTGAAGACGATCTGCTATGATTTGGAAGGTGAGGGAGACTTCCCGGGTCAGAGTACAGGGCTGTAGACCACGCTATGCAGACCATGCCGCTTAATTTTTACAAATATTTAAAAAAAAAACACACACACACACTTTTAACACCTTTCTGACTACCTCACATTAAATCACTATGGGCTAGGTAAGAGAAGGATTGTATTGAGGAGGAAAAAACAAAGTGTAAAAATATTTCCAGTCCTCAAGGGGTAAACGTAAAAATTAAATAAATAAAAAAGTTCTTTCTTCTTTATAATACATAGGCTTCGATAGCAATCTATTCTGCTTACAAACATGCAGTACAACAAATCGGTTTTCCTCTCAGTGTTCCCTATTGTCCCTTTTAGCCATCCCATTTATCTCATTATTCAAAATATCCTAAATTGTAAAGCAGAAGAAAATAAATCAATGTTAAAAGAGCTGCAGAGGGACAAAATGATGAAGGATGAATATTACTGAATATTACTGGCAGCTGCAAGTCCAGATGTCACAATTTATAGAGTTTTCTTCCTTGCCTGCAAACTATTTTGCATGGTACATTGACAATGAGCCTTCTGGCGGGAGCTCATTCTGATTCCACGTGCTGCTGATAAGGTTATATTCAGGTTGTTACTGGATCTTGGCTTTCCAAAAGTAAATTTAAAGGGGTATTCCTCTCAAACAAAAACTTTCATATGTTGCTGCATATGGTGAGACTAAGAATTGCTTCCATACTTGTTATTATCCATTCAGTCTCCTTCCCCCAGTTCTGAGCTGCTGTTTTCTGCTGAAGACACAAAAATCTGTGTGTGAGCTTTTCTCTCTGTCTCCCCCTCCTCCCCCCTCCCTTCTGAAATGGCTGATGTAGACAAGTCCTTATCTGCATCTTTGTAGCTTCTTTGTAAGGGGCTGTTCACACAGTAAAATCGTGAGCATTCGTCTGTCGACTGTTTCGATGGGACGGCTCGCACGCCTCTGCTTCTGCCTCTTTCCACTCAAAGAATTGACGTGTCAATTCTTTGAGCGGAGAGCCGCGGGGGCACGCGAGCCATCCCATTGAAACAGATGGCAGGCGGGATTCTGTGGCGCAGATTTTACTCTATGTGAACAGCCCCTTATGCTGAGAGGATTAATCAAAGTGAGTTCATTAGCAACTTGACCTTAGATTTACCCTCCCAGCATTAAAAAGAAGCTACAAAGTTGCAGACACAGCCGGCCAGGGGTTTGTTTTCATACTATTAGGAGTTTAATCTTTATGTAAATTAGGCATTTTTGTGCACTAGGGGTGGAACTACTACCCCCAGTGCACCAATCTGCCCCAGTCAGCTTTCACATTCTAATGAATATTATGGGAGCGGGGCTGGGTGGTGGGTCAGATTGGTGCAGTGCCCCAAAATGCCTAAGTAGCATAAAGATTAAACTCCATGTTCACACTTGTGTTGCTTGGCGGCAGCTTTCTCCGCTTCTGGGCTTCTGGGTTTGGTCCTGTGACATTGGGATTGCAGGGCCATTCTATGGCCTTCCTTCCCTGCCTGTGTTCGCTTTGCGGGGTTTGCAGTCGCTGACCGACACAGTGTTGAGTTAGTGTAGGGACTTATGTCATCCAGGGGACCTGCACGTGGTACATGGGGCAATATGGTTTGATCAAAAAACATATCAACATCCTGGCGTTGGTTTTTCAGCCATACTCTCCATGTCAGTATTAAACTCCTAACAGCACGGAAACAGCGCCAAGAATGCGACCCGCGTGCAATAGGCAGATATTAGCAGGTTACAGTCTTCTAACCTTTCCAGATTTTGGAAATAACCTGGGCATAAAATGGGGCAATTCCTTATACAGTGGTGCCTTGGATTACGAGCATGATTCGTTCTGGGACTGTGCTTGTATTTCAAATTTACTCTTAGGCTATGTTCACACTACATAAAAGTATGGCCGTTGTTGCCTTACTTTCAATGGGATCCCGGCCGGAACGTATACACATCGTATGCGCTCCGGCCGGGATCCCGTACGGGATCACACTCCGGGCTCCAGCCGCTTGCTTCATAGTGTGCAGGGGGAAGCTCTGATGCAGGCGCGCGCCGATGCGCCCGCATCAGAGCTCTGCAGCCATACAGATCATCCGCGATGATCCGGGCAGAGACCGGCCGTTACGTGACCCGACCGGGGTCATGCAACAGCCGGTCTCTCACTCTCACTCTCGTGTGAACATAGCCTTAAACCAAATCAGATTTTCCCATTAGAAATCACTAAAATGCAGACAATTAGTTCCATACCCCCAAACTATTTTTATTCTGAATAACATGTAGAACATATGAAACAAACATTTAGAAACATTTGAATATGTGATATTATAAGTTACTGTACAGTATAGCCAATCAGCATAATGGTGTATAATGTATAGTAGGTGCATATGTGGTGTCCTACCGCAGGTGTTACTATTATATACACCTTTCGTAAAAGTCTGTACTTATTGTACTTGTGTGGTGATGAAGGTAGTATTAGTTTCACCACTAGATGTCACTGTATTGCATATGTGTATTCAGAAGCTGCACAGCTGAAGTATATAAAGGGTTATTGTTTCTTTGTATGTCCCATGGATCTGTGGACCTATAGGAATCTGTTCTTCTTCTCTCCTATGAGCTCTCTGTTTACTTCTTCCATTGCACTCTTCACCCACTCACGGCACACATTAGTTACGCTGAGTAAGGAAGCCACATGGGTATAGGAAGTCTTTAACCGCACCCTCAAAAGTCAGTCTTAGCTAGAACCTCGTATGGGTAGGAAGCAAGACAGCACACAGCTAACAACTTTCTTCTCAGTAATGCTGTACCACACAAGTCAGAGATAACCTCAACCCACACCGTGAACAAGGAGAGTCACAGAGCAGGACAGTATCCACAGACAGCAGTAAGCTTGGAACTAATCCGGGTAGAGCAAAGTCGCAGTAAGCCTATGAACTCTAACTCTCAGCGCCGGTGTCAGCAGAAAATCCTCAGCATTCTGCTCAACCCAGGTAACAAGGTCTTGGGCGTTGTGTGACCCTCTAGGACGGTTCAGCCAAATGTAGTGGGCATTAGGTGGTGTGAAGACTAACAGGTCAATACAAGTACAAGGCACAAGTATTCTTCTTCTTCTCAGTGTTTATCTACCTCATCCTCCAACATCCCGGCAGAGCACAGTCCTACTTGGGTTGAGACTCTTACAACATCCTCCTCTCTGCTATTCTGCTTCTCTGTATCGCTCACGCACGACTCTATCCTACACTGTATTCCTACTGGAGATTTGGTTGCTGTATTGTCAAGTACTTGTCTGGAACTATTGTCAAATGTTTTATCAAGTGCTTTATCAGGAGAAACCTCATAATCATGTAACCTTGCCTCAAGCACGTATTTTCTCAGTAAAACAAGCTTACTTGTAATATAAAAGCAGGCGTGCCATCACACTTGTGTGCCTACCCAGCATTGGCGTCATGAAGTAGCACCCCAAGGTCCGTATATATCTCGGCCAACCACCACCAGAGTGACCGGCCAATCCTCCGACACAACATCTACCGGGGGCTACACCACACATAAACCTGAGAAAAACAGCTGCAGTTTGTAGATACAGATTGGAACTGCAGAGCCCCATAATGCAGTAGTGTAGTAGCTAGAATAGAGAAGCATGGCTGCTGTCAGAGGTCTGTGTGGTCACATGACCACAGTGGGAAAGAGAGGTGTGTTCAGCATGGAGCAATCAGGAAAATAGAATCACAGAGCTGTGCAGGAGGACAGTGACAGAAGCTTTTCTATACAGCAGTGTGAAAGGCTGAGTGTAAGTGCAGGCACATTATAGCCGCAGTGTGTATAGCTGAGTGTAAGTGCAGGCACATTATAGCCGCAGTGTGTATAGCTGAGTGTAAGTGCAGGCACATTATAGCAGCAGTGTGTAGAGCTGAGTGTGAATGCAGGCAAATTGGAGGAATGGAGAGGATGAAAACAAAAGGCTGCAAGAAGCATGAAGGAATGAGCAGGGCAGATGTGGGCACATAAAAGCAGCACTCACTGTCCGGGAAGAGAGGGGTTACAGCTACGGAGAGATTACCTCCACAGTCCTGTCCCCTGATGTAAGCCCCAGCCTGAAGTGGATCTGCTATGACTTGGAAGGTGAGGGAGAATTCCTGGGTCAGAGTACAGGGCTGTAGACCCCGCTATGCAGGCAATTTCCCTCCCCCACTTGCTCTCCCACCCAGTACAGGGCTGTAGACCCCGCTATGCAGACCATGCCCCTCCCTCCCCCTCCCACCCAGTACAGGGAGCTCTTAAACCAAAGCAATGCTCTTACACCAAGTCACAATTTTGAAAAACTGTGAGCTCTTCTTGCAAAACGCTCTCAATTCAAGTTACTCTTAAACTGAGGTACAACGGTACTTGCTAATAGAAAGGATCCAAAGAGGAAAATCTGTGAAACCTTTTTGTAAAGTCTATATGCACCAATGCAGCTCACATATTTAGACATTTACCCCCCCCCTCCCTTCCCTTTTCCATAGATTTTTTGAGCAGCATGAAACCTGATTCCTCAGAAGGACTTGACGGATGTTTTTAGCACAAAAGATCAGTTGGGGGACAGGAAAGAAGCCTGGTAAGGAAAGGCTTTTTTTTCTGATAAGATATGTTACAAAGTCTCCTACAATACTCTGTGCTATGTATTTATGCAAGTTTGCTGAAAAAACACTGACTATTTCAAATCCCATCCATGTGTACGGGTCCATGGAAAACCTTCATACTGGCATACTCTTTTGCTAATATGAAATATGTTTTGTTTTGTTTTTTGTTTTTTTATTACTATCTTTATTAATTTTCCATAATACAAAATCAAGTTAAAACATTCTTCAATTATCCACGTCCTACCCCATAAAATATCCATTTGCTAAATTTACCCGGTCTAGTTCCAGGATCGCAGGCATCCCAGGCATTGTAATTGAGCGAAGATGCCATCAGACCAAAAGTCCGACGGTTCGCTCATCTCTAATAACTATATCTCAGTGTACTAAGACCATCACTATATCTCAGTATACTAAGACCATCACTATATCTCAGTATACTAAGACCATCACTATATCTCAGTATACTAAGACCATCACTATATCTCAGTATACTAAGACCATCACTATATCTCAGTATACTAAGACCATCACTATATCTCAGTGTACTAAGACCATCACTATATCTCAGTATACAACCACCATCACTATATCTCAGTATACAACCACCATCACTATATCTCAGTATACTAAGACCATCACTATATCTCAGTATACAACCACCATCACTATATCTCAGTATACTAAGACCATCACTATATCTCAGTATACAACCACCATCACTATATCTCAGTATACAACCACCATCACTATATCTCAGTATACAACCACCATCACTATATCTCAGTATACTAAGACCATCACTATATCTCAGTATACAACCACCATCACTATATCTCAGTATACTAAGACCATCACTATATCTCAGTATACAACCACCATCACTATATCTCAGTATACTAAGACCATCACTATATCTCAGTATACAACCACCATCACTATATCTCAGTATACAACCACCATCACTATATCTCAGTATACAACCACCATCACTATATCTCAGTATACAACCACCATCACTATATCTCAGTATACAACCACCATAACTATATCTCAGTATACAACCACCATCACTATATCTCAGTATACAACCACCATCACTATATCTCAGTATACAACCACCATCCCTATATCTCAGTATACAACCACCATCACTATATCTCAGTATACAACCACCATCACTATATCTCAGTATACAAACACCATCACTATATCTACCTGAACTAACCGCAAAAATCCAGACCAAGCTGGGAGAAAGCATTAAACTAGCTCAATTTAAAGTGTCACTTTAATTTTTTTTTTTTTTTTTGCAGAAATTGATAGTACAGGTGATTTTAAGAAACTTTGTAATTGGGTTTATTAGGCAAATATGCCATTATCTACATTCACAAAGACTTTCCCCAGACCCTCCCTCCTCTTTTTCATTCACTGCTCATTATCAGACAATCTCGACTCTTTTACATCAGTCGAGCCCTGTGTAACCTATGCAGAGGGGAGGTTGGAGGAGGGAGATTAGTCGCCAGCAGAGAGCAGAAAACAAAGGATTACACAGCGGGAGCTGTGTGAAAGACGGTATTCAGAAGTCAGAGAGGTCAGTGCTAACTTCAGAGGAAATAGCCCGGTGATGTAGCTGTAAATTAACTCTTTGTTGTCCTGTTTTGGTGCCTCATCTCCCTCCACCCCTCCCCTCTCCATAAGAGAACAATGAAGACAGGGGGGAGAGCTTCAAACTGTTTTTTCATGATAAAAAAAAGCATTTTTGGCTAATAAACCAAATTACAAAGTTTCTTAAAATCGCCTGTACTATTGATTTCTGCAAAAAAAAATTACACTTTAAAGATTATGAAGTTAAAGGGGTTATCCAGTGCTACAAAAACATGGCCACTTTCTTTCAGAGACAACACGACTCCTGTTCAGGTGTAGTTTGCAATTAAGCTCCATTCACTTCAATGGAACTGAGCCGCAAAACCCCACCCAAGCTGGAGACAAGAGCGGGGGCTGTCTCTGGAAGAAAGTGGCACTGGATAAGCCGTTGAAATCTTAGCCAGTTGTCTCGGTTATCCCTCAGACCTCTGCTCCTCTTGCGTACAGTTCACCCCCAGAAGAAGCACATGAGACAGTACTTACATGGGACACCATACAGGACTATATATGTTTAATAATAAACTATACATTTATATACAGTACTCACTGTACTAATATTTGTGTGCGCAGTATCGACAGACGTCACGCCACTTCTCCATAGAAGTATCCTTTGATTCTAAGCTATACATTTCCACATTCTGTTCCATAATTCGATCCTGTGCCATTAAAATAATTAAAGGAAAGTACAAAACGTGAATAAATGTAGTGTAAAAATAGAGCGGCTCTGGGTTATACATTTACCCATCCTTTTTATATTTTGATATGCGTCGGCTAAATTCGGTATGCAGGAGGAATGAAAAGAACATTTTCCTAATTATCACTTTGGCTTTGTAGAGATGTATTATTCTCCCTCTTTGAGAGACAGATACATTATTTATGGCGGCGAGGCATTCCAGCGCTGTCTCGTCCTTCCACAGCTATCATTTCCTACCACCGACTTTTAGCTGACTTATATTCCTGCATGTTCCGGATGTATCTTAAATTTACTCCACAAATAAGGAGAAAAAAGGGGCGAGAAAGGCAGAAACGTATTTCTTGTATCCTCAAATTGAGAGCACGTTTTCTGTTATTATTAATGTTATATTGGCCACTAGGGGCGCTGTTTAATTGCATGAGGTCTTGGCCTAATCAATTAATTAGGTTATTTGTCATTGGTTGTATCCATTATTTCCAGGACTAGGGCTGCATCCAACTTCTTCAGCCACCAGTAACCAATACCGAACAATCTTATCTCTAGCTTAATGTAGGCAGTGAACATTGTATATCTCCCAACATCTCCCATAGAAGTGAATGTAAGTCAAAAACTTTGGTTCATCCTTGGTCTCATCAGGCCATATAACGTTTTCCCGCATGCTTTTGGCAGACTGGATGGAGGTTTTTGGCAAAACATGGCCGGGCTGGGATGTTTTTCTTAGTAAGTAAAAGATCCCATCTTGCTATACAGGAAAATGTTGTCACATGCAGTACACAACCAGTACTTGCCAGAAATTCCTGCAGCTCTTTCGATGTTGCTGTAGCTTCTTGGCAGACTCCTCATCCAATTTTCTTCTTGTCTTTTCATCAAGTTTTGTGGACTGGATAGTTATCCTTAAAGGGGTAGTGCACCAAAAATTTTTTCTTTCAAATCAACTGCTGCCATGAAGTGCCAGAGATTTGTAATTTACTTCTATTAAAAAAATCTCAAGCCTTCCAGTACTTATCAGCTGCTGTATGCCCAGCAGGAAGTGGTATTATTTCCAGTCTGGAGAGCAGGAGAGGTTTTCTATGGGGATTTGCTCCTTCTCTGGACAGTTCCTGACATGGACAGAGGAGGCAACAGAGAGCACTGTGTCAGACAGGAAAAAAAACACCACTTCCTGCTGAACACACAGCAGCTGATAAGTACTGGAAGGCTTGAGATTTTTTAATAGAAGTAAATTACAAATCTCTGGCACTTCATGGCAGCAGTTGATTTGAAAGAAAAAATTTTTTTGTGCACTACCCCTTTAAACCCTTCCCCCATCCCACGCCCAAGTCATTTTTTGTTTTTCTACGGTCACTTCCCATGTGGTATAAAAATTTTATTTTTGTGCAAACGTCAAATCAATGTTCATGACAATTATTTTGCAAATAGATGTTATGTTAACTTGTTCACACATATTTTATTCACCGCCTTTCCACTGTCTTTACTATTAATTTTAATGGACCGTCAAAAAAAGAACCACGGCCTGAACAGACGTCATAGCTCACAGGTGGAAATGAATTTTAAAGGGAATTTGTCATCAGAAAATGAATTATTGTATAAATAAAGTATTTACGTTAAACAGATTTTAAGATTTTTTTGTGACATTTTATCTATATTATAAAATAATCCTGATATTTTGCAGTTTTCCTTCTCACCACTGGGGCTAAAACTAAGCTGAGACTTCTTATTGTGTCTGTGGTGATAAGAGGAGGCTGCTGTAAAGTGATCTGTACAGCATTGCAGCGTCATGTGACACCAGTAGATAAAGGAAACAATAGCAGCTACCTGTGGAATGACAGAGTATGTCTGTGGGGGCAGAGTGTGTCTCTTGCCATCTATGTCCATGAGTCTTGCTGTAAAGCATGTCACTAAATGTTGTTAAAAACAGCTCAGCCAATATGGATGCCACGATAACAACGTTTAACCCCTTAACGACATTGGGCGTAAACTTACGCCCTCGCGCCCTGGTACTTAGCGCATCAGGGCGTAAATTTACGCCCGATGTTTCCCCGATCGCTGCGTGTTCGCACACAGCGATCGGGGAAGATGGCCTGCTATAAATCATAGCAGGCCATCATAGCTTCTCGGCACGGGGGGTGGTCAATTCAGATCAGCCAATAGCGGCGATCGGAAGCTTTCCGGTCATCGGTGACCCGATGACCCGGAAAAAAATGGCGGTCGGTGCTGTCCAAAGACGGCACCGACCGCCATTACTGTAAAAAGTGCAGCATCATGTGATGCCAGTAGATGGAGGAAACAATAGCAGCTCCCTATGGAATGACCTCTTCACAGGTCATAGAGCTCGCTCAGTAATGTCTCACACTCATCCCAAGGGGACAGAGTCTGTCTATTGTCATCTATGTCCATGAGTCTTGCTGTAAAGAAGGTCACTAAATGCTGTTAAGAACAGCCCAGGCAATATGGACATAACAATGTACAAAAAGGGAAATAAAAAAATTACTGTCAGAAAATAGAAACAGATTAGAATAAAAGAACAAGTTTTAGTATCTGACTCTAAATATAATTTAGGTGACACATCCCCTTTAAATAATTTGTAAACAGTATTTATTAGCCCAATATCGAATCCTAAAGAGAAAGGACTATCTTTGCAGGTGATACCAAACTATATGTTTGGCAGCTGACATCACATCACCAAGGGGATAGGATGGATGGGAGCGGCGAGCAGGGAAATGTCAGATGAGATGTAATATGGAACCATGTACCGGAATGTAATTAGACTGGGAAGAAAATCCGCTAATTACACATCCTGAAGAATCCAGTTGGGCAAAACTGACATAGAATGAGAGTGATAGACTTCCCGCTGACTGTGAGAGACCAGCGCCAGGGAGCTGCTGCCAAGGCTTTTATCATTATTGGATGCATATCATCTCCTCTGCTCTTTACTGTTTTGAAAATTACCAATGTAATAATCTGGTTTTAAAGCTTGGACCTGTCTGCCATAAAGGCCTATAGAATTAGATTTCTATTAGATGTATTCAGAAAAGGCTTTCTGCATCTACTGCCATTATATATGAAAAGAACAGATATAAATCGTACTCGGTTTTAGTACCTAATAACTATATAGAGAGATCTATAATATTTTTTGTAATTATGACAAATGGGAAGTGAAGAAGGACCTCTGGGGACCATGAAAGGGGCTGTGTTATAAAAAAAAAATTAGATCGAAACTGATGCATGATGGGAAATTAAGCATATTTCAAAGCATTTCTGATAATATACTGGAAGAGAGTTATAGGCTTACTAGTCCCCCATGTGCCTGCATTGTTTTGATAACCTGTTACGCTTGCTTACGACCTTATAAGGTGGTCGGGCATGCTCAATTCAACTGCAATCTCCAGGAAGTACTGGCAGTTGGTCTCCACTGAGCCTGCAAACAAGGGGTGTTGTGGGTACGGGGTGCACTCATGCAGGGTTGGAAACCAAGAAGTGATTAGATACATGGGTAGTGTTAAACAAACCTGTACAAAAAAAGTTTGGGTTCTTCAACATTATCTTAATCTGAACGCTCTGCATTTGATTTACCATGGCTGCAGAAGTTGGATGCCGCCCTAGGGAGCCCTGGAAAACATGGATGCCACCGTAGGCTGTTCTGCAGCCACAGGGAATCAAATGCTGAGCATTCGGGGTTGGGATAATGTTGCAGAACCTAAACATTTTCACAGGTTTGCTCAACACTATCCATGGGGGAGAAAAACAGTACAGGGAAGTAAGTAAGTTTGTTATCCTGTACATTGATGTATGTGTTACACATCCGATTTTACTAATATTACTTCATGACATATCTTCTTTAAACAGGTAGTCCAGAAAAAAAAAATTCAGCTTCAACATCTGTGCCCAACAAAGTGCAATATATGCAAAAGAAGAGCCCGTGGAGCCTCATTGAAGAGTCTCGAAACTTAGGACTAGCCAGATATCCCTCCGGGAATGACCCAGCCATATTAAGTGGCCCTATAAGTCAATGTAATGACAAGGGAAAAACCAAGGCCAGGTATCCATCCACATACAGCTGTTTCGAGGTGTTGCCCCTCATCAGTGTGGAGCAGGATTCTGGCTAGGTGGGAGCAATGCCTAGTAAAGCCATAAGAGAAATAGATCGCTGATCTCAGGGAGACCAGCCAAAGATAACACTGCCGGCTGCTAGTGAAAGCGCTCAATGCAATAAAATCCTAGGTGCTTTGCGCCCTGGGAAACATGAATATGCAAAAGAGTCTGTGGAGTCTTATTGAAGAGTCTCAAAAACAGGATCAGCCAGATAACCCTCCAGGAAGGACCCAGCCATATTAAGTAGCCCTATAAGTCAATGTAATGACAAGGGAAAAACCAAGGCCAGGTATCCATCCATAGACAGCTGTTTCAGGTTGTTGCCCCTCATCAGTGTGGAGCAGGATTCTGGCTAGGTGGGAGAAATGCCTAGTAAAGTGCGATATATGTAAAACGAGTCATTTCGGTGGCAGACAGCCAACAACTACAACCTATGGTGGTGTTGGTGGTATAGGTGGCACCTAATCCTCACATTACCTTGTTACCCTGACAATGACGCTTACCAGACCCACCATAACTCCAATGTAAAAAATAGGTTCAGGAAACAGGGAGGGGGGGGAATATTATTGCTTCAGTCATTCTGCTGCTAAGAATCATAAGTATCATAAAATCCTATCAAATCTTAAAGGAGTTATCCAGGATTAAAAAAAATCACAGATACTATCTTGAAAAACAGCACCCACCACCCCTGTCCTCAGGTTGTGTATAGTATTACAATTCAGCTCCACTTCAATATAACTGATTTGCAAAACCCAGACCCAAACTGAGGACAGGAGAGGTGCTGTTTCTAGAAGAAAGTGGCCATGTTTTTCTAAGCCTGGAAAACCATTGTAAAGTAACAAGATGCTGTTACTCTTCTTCATCATCACCGGCACAGAGCAATGTATTGATAGAGTGATAGAAATATAGGCAAGGGAGGTTCACACTGCCCCAATGCATGGGGAAAGAAGAGTAAATGGTCCTTGGGGATCTCGTTGGTGACTAATGATCCTATCCCTGCATTATAAGGTCATTAGGGATAGTGCAACGGCCGCCGCACTGTATGGTCACTAGTGATTTGTGGAGTCTGACATTGAATGGGACGGTGATTTGTAGAGCTTACTGTTGCTTTGTGACCATTACATCGATTCTCTGTAAATTACTCTCCTTTCCCTGTGTTTACTACTATTGTATCGTATCTGTTACTGCATCATATTCTACCTCTTCTTTGTAGCATCACTTCTCTATTTATTATTCATGGTACCCAGACTTCATCCTGTACATCTTTCTTAAAGGGGTTCTCCAGTGCTACAAAAACATGGCCACTTTCTTTCAGAGACAACAGGACTCTTGTCTCCAGGTCAGGTGTAGTTTGCAATTAAAGTGACTGTACCACCAGGCCCAGGCTGAAGCACTGGAGGCGGACGACCCACCCTTAGTGGGAAGAAACCCCAGCCCCTCCATGACGTGGCTCCATTAGAATCAATGGAACCCTATCATAGAGGGGCGGGGTGGGTTGGCCCGCCTCCAGTTCTTCAGGCTGGGTCTGGTGGTACAGACACTTTAAGCTCCATTCATTTTAATGGAACTGAGCAGCAAAAACCTGCCCAAGCTGGAGACAAGAGTGGGGTCTGTCTCTGGAAGAAAGTAGCCATGTTTTTGTAGCGCTGAATAACCCCTTTAACCATCATTTACTTGCTTTCTTTTAATTCTATGGTTTCATTCTAACCTCCCGGACTATTTTATTGGTAGTAGACCTGTGATAGCTAGCCAGCCACCAGGCAGAACTCACCCAACACTTGGTAGTGGCCCGTCCGTGATAAAATCAGAATCGTCAATCAGAGCTGTCTTTCCCATTGGGCAGGGTAGGCTGCCGCCCGGGGCCCCTGACTCATAGTGGGCCCCTCTGTGTTTTGAACCGACTGTACAACACTGACTCTGACAGACAAAGAAGTGAGGAGCAATGTGTTCCTGTTGGTCAATGTCATTCTCCTTTGCAAGAACCGCACCGGAGCTGTCTCTCCCAGCCCCCGCCGCACCTACTAGAGAGTGCGCTATGACGGACCCACACATAGTACATTACTTCATCATAATGATCGTGTGTGTGCGCCAGGTAGGGCCTCAAAAGCAGGGTCTAGGGGTGGTCCAGGGGAAGGGGTACGGGGGGCTTCAGAGGTAGCTGGGAAGGCAGGAGGGGTTGCAAGGTTGTGGGAGGGTTGGTCAGGGGGGGGGGGGGGGGTTACACAGTTCTGCCCTATAATCTCCACTATCTGGGGCATTCAGCTTCCTTCACAGAATAACTCACAACAGGGCCCAGCAGTAGAGATAAACCTCTTACATTGTTACTTGGCCCCTGTGGATTCCTTGTTGCTGCCATTTTTTCCATCATCGTAAGGAAAAAAAAGAATCTTCTCAACCTCAATCAGATGAAATCCCCAGATGACTGCCTCTTCTCCACTGGGTTCAGGCTGCGTTTTTACAGTCGTTTTTTTCCATCTGTTGAAAAACTGATGAAAAAACTGATGTATTTGTGTGCCACCGTTTTGATCACTTTTTCCATTAATTTCCATGACAAAAAAAATAAAATAAATGAATAAAAAAAAAAACAGATCAAAACGCATCAACTTTTTTTAGCGTACAGAAAATCATGGTCAACCACATTTGTGTACAGAAATAATGCGTTTTTATCCTTTTTTTTTTTTATACGTTTTGTTTCATCACGGAAGTCACTGGAAAAACTGATCAAAACAAATGCATACAAATACGCAGTTTTTTTTATAGTTTTTTTTTTTTTTTTTAAAGGGTGAAACAAACAGACTACAAAAGCCGAACATAGCGGAATTATATATGGGAGCAGTAACTCCTCTTTCTTCATGCACTGAGCAGCAATGTAATACGCCCATGGATTTTCCTTTCCCAAACAGTCAATACTGTGTAGAGAAGCGATAAACGTTCCATCTTATGAGAACAAAGAAATCAGCAGCGAGTTAAATAAAAGAGCGATAAGAATACATTATGCGGCAGGCAGCTACCGTGACGGTCAGGGGCCATTTACTGCAGCGAGGTCAAACGCATTGCAAGTATAGGAGGAACCTTTGCTGCATACAACATGTAGTGACACAGGCAGGGGAGCTGTCCAGCTGCTGATCTTTGTGGACGGAGACTTGCAGAGTGGCGAGCCCACCCTAAGGCTTCACTATAATGAAGGGCTTTTTAATGAGTAGATACTTGACCTAACGAAACCTCAGACATCACCTTGGAAATAAGACATGCGTAAATAGCAGCTATGGATTTCTGATGTGGGACCTTTGGACGCCCATTGCAGGGGTAATGTAATAACCAACCATGTAGCACATCATATAGATTAGAACGCCAGAAGCCACCATGGCTCATAAAGCAGAGGACCCCGCCCTGTAATGTGCATATGACCCAAAAGGGTCCATGGAAATGGCTTGTCTCTATGATTCTACCCTTTTAATGTTAATGGTCGCGATACATATAGCTCAGGAGGCAAACAATACAGTGACTAAGGGAGCTATAAGTGGGTCCCATTCCCCTGACATTTACTATTACAGTTTGAAGCATAGACCCCCAACGTTGATCCAGACCTCTAAAAACTATACAATTAAAAGGAAACATTTTCACTTCACCAATTGGTAACAATTTTATTCAATAACCACTTACTGGTGTTAAAAACTCAGCATCCAACCAACACTAGAATGGCAAAACCTGTCAGTTAAATGGGGAAACCCGTCGGGCACTTTTATGTCACTTGTAAAGTTTTAAAGGGGTACTCCGCCAAGGCCGGCCCATACCCCATTGGGCATACTTACCAATCCCCCGCAATCTTTTTGCTACCTCTTCCTCATTCCTATGCTGCTTTGTTTGAAACTGATCTTGAAGAGCATAGATTTTAAAGATGGCGCCGCCCGGGAAACTATATCTCTCTGCATGCCTCGCGCCTCCTTTACTACCACTGATCCACAGAGACAAAAGTCACATGACGTTTCCGACCTAAAGCTAACCCACAGAGACGACAGTCACGTGCTCCTTCTAGGAGGGGCGTGGGGGAACGCGATCAGAGTGAGACGGAGAGGAGCACCAAAAGCAATTAGATGGCGCAATAACAAAAAACTATGTATATTGCAAATGGGGTGGGGGGGGATTTAGAAATGTGCTAACAATTACCTGGCCGGAATACCTTTTAAGGATATGTTCAGACGTTGTAAGGGACCGGTCGTTCTGTGACCAGATCATCCCGGCTGGTACTGCAGTAGCGGCCGGATGATCATTAGCGCCGCTGAATTCTGATGCGGGCGCATCCGTACGCGCCCGCATCAGAATGCCCTGCCGCACACAATGGAGCGTGCAGCCGTAGTCGCACCCTCCATTGTGTGAACTGACAGGGTTTTCTACGGCCGCTATTCAATGTGTGAACATAGCCTAACTCTGTAAGTGTTTGGACCTCCCGGGTCAGCTTTTGTATATACTGTACCTACTATGTGCAACTTTTATTACTAAGAAACCCATAAATTATTATAGGAATTGTTCTCATACCATTGACTTGAATGATCAATTCACTGAATTCCGGCCGCAGAAAACTGACATGTCAGTTATTTGCGGCCCCGTATGGGATTGAAAGTAAGGCATTGTTCCACCACACCAAAAGAACGGCCGTTGTTGCCATCGGCAACAATGGCCATACTTTTACGTAGTGTGAACATAGCCTTACAGCAAAAGTTTGGTAGGTTTAGTAGTCAACATAAAACTTTACTATGGCCTTCTTATAGATTTACCTTGCAAGTAGTGAGGGAAGAAAAAAATAAAAAGACTTTAAGGGCTTTACCGAGCTTCAAGGTCGAGGAGAACTCTATTTGGAGGTGACTTAGTAGCCAATCACTTGTCACCTGAGGCTATTTCTGTCTTCGTTGATTCACAAATAACCTATTAGATCTTATTGACGATATGTTGTTTTACAGGATTCTAAGATGCGTGAATACATAGGTCTGGAGACGATAGCTAAGAGAAAATACAAAGTTTACTGTAGTAATAAAGTGACTTTAAAAAAAGGCTAGAGGGTATACAAAGAAGTAAGAATAAGATATACATAGCTACAAATACAGAATACAGCTGTTCAGGGGAAGCCCCCCCCCATTGGATGGATAGCCAACACACCCAGCTGGAGAGCAGTTTCTTCTGAACATGGCCAGCAGACAAGTATGATGAACATAAGGCCAAGATAAGGAAGGAAAACAACAAGGAAGACCTTGAAAGGTGTCTAGAAGCTAACAAAGCAGTCATAGTGAGAACAAAGTTAAAAGGAATCTGCCACTAGGTGTAGGATGCCTGAAATGAGGGCAGCATGAACTAGTGGCCAAAATGCTGAACAGATCGGTGTATTACTTACATCATTCTGTGCAGCCGTTCTCCTAATATGCAGGAGAATAGGATTCTTGCTGTACCCCTCCCCCCCGCCCTCCAGCTGCTGATTGACAGTTGATTCCCTATACACGGCATGGATAGATAACTGCCAATTAGCAGCTGGTTGGCAGAGTTTTCTGCTTTTAGGGTGCCTTCACACCTACCGTATCGCAGCAGAAAATCCGCTGCGGATCCGCAGCAGATTTGTAAGTGCAGATTTGATGCTGTGTTCATTCATTTAGTTAAATCTGCTGCGGATTCGCAGCGGATTTTCTCCTGCGATACGGTAGGTGTGAAGGCACCCTTAATGAATATCCAGGTCTGCACATTGCAGGGGCTGCTTGTCTCCTCTTCCTGCTCACCCATTAACCTCGATCCTTCCCCCGTCTAGCTACAGTATACATATATATATATATATATATATATATATACACACACATCCCAGCATACTAATATATATACAGTATATACAGCCCATCGTACAATTATTTATATTTATATGTGTGTGTGTATATATATATATATATATATATACAGCCCAGCATACCATTATATATATATAGCCCAGCATACCATTATATATACAGCCCAGCATACCATTATATATATATAGCCCAGCATACCATTATATATACAGCCCAGCATACCATTATATATATATACAGCCCAGCATACCTATATATGTATACAGCCCAACATAGCATTATATATACAGCCCAGCATACCATTATATATATATACAGCCCAGCATACCTATATATATACAGCCCAGCATACCATTATGTATACAGCCCAGCATACCATTACATATATATATATATATATATATATATATATACACAGCCCAAAATACCATTATATATATACAGCCCAGCATACCAATATCTATATAGATCCCAGCATACCATTATATATACAGCCCAGCATACCATTATATATATATATATATATATATATATATATATATACAGCCCAGCAAACCTATATTTATATATACAGCCCAGCATAGCATTATATATACTGCCCAGCATACCATATATATATATATATATATATACACAGCCCAGCATAGCATTATATATACTGCCCAGCATATCATTATATATATACAGCCCAGTATACCATTATATATACAGCCCAGCATACCATTATATATATACAGCCCAGTATACCATTATATATACAGCCCAGCATACCATTATATATATACAGCCCAGTATACCATTATATATACAGCCCAGTATACCATTATATATACAGCCCAGCATATCATTATATATACACAGCCCAGCATACCATTATAAATACAGCCCAGCATATCATTATATATATACAGCCCAGTATACCATTATATATACAGCCCAGCATACCATTATATATACAGCCCAGCATACCATTATATATATATATATATATACACTCACCGGCCACTTTATTAGGTACACCATGCTAGTAACGGGTTGGACCCCCTTTTGCCTTCAGAACTGCCTCAATTCTTGGTGGCATAGATACAACAAGGTGCTGGAAGCATTCCTCAGAGATTTTGGTCCATATTGACATGATGGCATCACACAGTTGCCGCAGATTTGTCGGCTGCACATCCATGATGCGAATCTCCCATTCCACCACATCCCAAAGATGCTCTATTGGATTGAGATCTGGTGACTGTGGAGGCCATTGGAGTACAGTGACCTCATTGTCATGTTCAAGCAGAAATCGAGGCTCATCAGACCAGGCAACGTTTTTCCAATCTTCTACTGTCCAATTTCGATGAGCTTGTGCAAATTGTAGCCTCAGTTTCCTGTTCTTAGCTGAGCGGAGTGGCACCCGGTGTGGTCTTCTGCTGCTGTAGCCCATCTGCCTCAAAGTTGGACGTACTGTGCGTTCAGAGATGCTCTTCTGCCTACCTTGGTTGTAACGGTTGGCTATTTGAGTCACTGTTGCCTTTCTATCAGCTTGAACCAGTCTGCCCATTCTCCTCTGACCTCTGGCATCAACAAGGCATTTCCGCCCACAGAACTGCTGCTCACTGGATGTTTTTTCTTTTTCGGACCATTCTCTGTAAACCCTAGAGATGGTTGTGCGTGAAAATCCCAGTAGATCAGCAGTTTCTGAAATACTCAGACCAGCCCTTCTGGCACCAACAACCATGCCACGTACAAAGGCCCTCAAATCACCTTTCTTCCCCATACTGATGCTCGGTTTGAACTGCAGGAGATTGTCTTGACCATGTCTACATGCCTAAATGCACTGAGATGCCGCCATGTGATTGACTGATTAGAAATTAAGTGGTAACGTGCAGTTGGACAGGTATACCTAATAAAGTGGCCGGTGAGTGTGTGTATATATATATATATATATATATATATATACAGCCCAACATACCATTATATATATATACAGCCCTGCATACGATTTGCTTTCCCTACTGCCTGGTTGCACTGGTGACTAATTTTAAGGCTGTCAGAAATTACTGCCCCTAAATCCTTCTCTTCTGAAATCTTTACTAACACAGAACGGCTGATATCAGGGATTCCCCGTTTCCGAGTGCATTATTTTACATTTGGAAACATTGCTTTGTAGTTTCCATTGTTTTTACCACTTACCTAGTAAAGCTAAATTATTTTCCATGTTACTGACATCTCCAGGAATTTTACTCTATACATATATCCTGTGTGTACTACGTCCACAATTTCTGTGTAGATGGAGAGTAAATCATTCCCTCTACTGTGCTCAAGGGCCCTGAGTTGATTTATTAGATTACATTTATTATTTATGGATTTTCCCCCTTTTTTATGACAACAGAGCCATTGATTTCAGACAACTTAAAACTTATACGCTATATTCTCAGTTGTTGCTTAGTTATAACCGGTTTATTAGTACCTGGAGTAAAGTCAGCTACAGATTTCTTCCATGACCTCGATGTTACCATTCTATCAGCTAGAAACATACGTTGACTTTGTTTTCTTGGATCCTTAAGACGTTGTGGAGAGAGGAGGCTAAAAAACACCTCTTCAGCTATATGTTACTAGTGTTGAGCAGAGAGGTCAAACTGCTTTGGGCTGTATCCATGTTTTTCAAGACTCCCTTAAAGGACAACTCCGGCGGGACTCCCCCCCAAAAAAAACACAGACACACACAGACACCATACTCACCATCCCTCCGGTGACGATCGCCACTCCATTCGCCCGCCGTCCGCCTCACCGTCACCTGCGTCATGTGCACCAGCAGCCTTTTCTCTCCCATTCACTCTCAATGAAGATGCCGAAGAGGAAGAAGACCCGGACCGCCCCCCAGCTCTGACGTCACCCGACACCAGAGAAGAGGACCGTGACGACCGTAATAGGTAATGTATACATTCTTTAACTTCCGGGGTGGGGGGTCGGGGGTCAGAAAGTGGGGGAAGGGGGCCAGACCGGGTATTTAACCACTTTACAAAGTTATATAACTTTGTAATGTGTGTTAAATAAGCCAAAAAAAATTTCCGCCGGAGTTGTCCTTTAAGGGTGCGTTTACACCTACAGGATCCGCAGCAGATCCGCAGCAGATTTGATGGTGCAGATTTGATGCTGTGTTCAGTTACTTAAATGAAATCTGCTGCGGATCTGCTGCGGTTCTTCAGCGGATCCGCAGCAGAAAATACGCTGCGGATCTGGTAAGTGTGAACGTACCCTAAGACTAAATCCAACTTCTGCAGCCACGGGAGTTAAATGCCAAGCTTTCCGGTTTAGAGAACGTTGCAAAACCTGAACAGGCCTCTCTGTTCGTAACCAAACATATCACCCTATAAAAACAGTCCCAGATTGCTGAAAGTCCACCAGATATGACTTAATAATACCCCAGCACTACACCCTCATAAACCACAATCTAAAACTCTAACTACTCCAGAAGGAGCCTAGTGTAGTGTCCCACTACATGTTTTCTTTTCTTCTTCTTACACCTTGGTAATGTCACAGGTTTGGACAGGTGGCCGCTGTTCCTTACTCCAACCACTAGATGTCGCACTCTCACAGCACAGGTGCATCTAACCTTAGGTCTAGCTACATACACATTGTCTTTACAGTGACAACTTTCTTTTGTAGTTACTTACTTAGTGCCTGGCTACAGGCCAGGCAGGACATGTGTATAGTTGTTCCTGCACTAGTCACCCAACCACTATGGGTAACTAGACAAGACCCCTAGGGAAACCAAAGACAAGGGAGTCTTCATCCTTGCCTACACCGAGAACTTACTCGCTAAAACAAGATGTCGACCACCTTAGAGAAAAGGGATGGATAACTCAAGACTGGAGCTGCAGTAGAGCACAGTGCCAACAAGCCGCTCTCTACTGACAAGAAACTCAGTTTTGTAGGAAGGATTCTACGAGCCAACTCCACCCAGAGCAGAGACCCGGGCTTCGTACTACCCCAGAGGACGGAAACACGACCTGTGGGGCAGAAGGCGGTTAGGTGAGATAACTGGGACTCATCCATATGTGACTATGAGGACAAGGAGAATCCTTCGACTCTCCATCTCAGTTTAGCAAATAAGTGAATTGCAAACAAGAATCAGATCATTGAAAATCATCTAGAATCAGAGAAACAAAGGTACAACATGTACTTGGTACCCAGTGGAATTACTTAAGTACTAATTTAAAGGGACACTCTGGTGAAAATCTTTTTCTTTCAAATCAACTGGTGTCAGAAGGTTATATAGATTTGCAATTTACTTCTATTTAAAAATCTTCCAGTACTTATCAGCTATTGTATGTCCTGCAGGAAGTGGTGTATTCTCCCCAGTCTGACACAGTGCTCTTTGCTGCCACCTCTGTCCATGTCAGGAACTGTCCAGAGCAGGAAAGGTTTTCTATGGGGATTTGCTGCTGCTCTGGTCAAGTCCTGACATGGACAGAGGTGGCAGCAGAGAGCACTGTGTCAGACTGGAGAGAATACACCACTTCCTGCAGGGCATACAGCAGCTAATAACTATGAGAAGACTGGAGATTTTTAGATAGAAGTAAATTACAAATCTGTATAACTTTCTAAAACAGTTGATTTGAATATATTATATTTAAATTATATAAAATATTTTCACAGGAGTACCCCTTTAAGTCGACTAGACTATTACTAGAGACAACTGTAAACCATTTGTGTACATAGTGCAACAAGAACATTTTGTCTGTGATGCCCCAAGCCTTTTTATTTCTCTAAATAATGGACGATACTGTAAAAAAAAATCCCTGAATACTAAAAAGCCTTTATACAACTATTACATGTATATCAATGAATTCTCATGTTTTAATTAATATACAATATAAAAGAAAAAGAGCATTTACAATGCTAATGCATGAAGATCTGACATCACATAAATACTGCCTGGAGCTGTGAATGGAGAAGGCTCTGCTGTGTGGAGATAAGGAGAATGCTGACACACAGCTAGGAAGAATAGTGTTCCCAAGGATATCTCTGCTATACACCATTTGGAAATCTATTGGACAACATGGGGGTATGCGCTGCCCTTGACACAGAGTGACCATAAGATCAATGTACGGTGCATTTAGAAGGTGCAGAAGCTGTAATGGATGTAAGTCATTGATTTTCAATGAACGTATATTGGAAAATAAAGTAAATTTACCACCTTTCTGTGGACTTTTAGAACATGTATCAGACTGTAATTGGATCAGAATGGGGGACGCTAACATTACGGTCTCATGCGTGTAGCCGCAGAGTCACAAATTTCCATCACCGCTGATCAGGCAGCTGCCCTCACGACAGGCACACTTTGAGGCCAGGTTCACACAACGTAAAAATAAAGGCAAAAAACGCCAGTATTTGGACAAATACGGCCTGAAATAATGATTGTGTTCTTTATTTCACGCTGTATTTATCTAAATACGGACGTATTTTGCCCTTATTTTTACGTTGTGTGAACCTGGCCTAAAGGGAGATTCTTAAAACTAGAGGTTAGAATGTAAATAAGAGATTGCAGTAGGTCTGACCTCCGTACCCCCCTGTGATCTCCATTATGGCCCTACTTACAGCATTCTGCTCTTTTTTTTTTTTTTTACTTATTTTTATTTAATTTTTCCAATAATATTAACATACAGACCACAAAGTCAAAGAAATATTCATCAGAGGGAGAGCAGCCGGCCCTCTGCAGTCATAGTAACAAGGTCTGTCAAATACAAGTACACCAAAACAAAATAGCGCGGCTCTTATTTTTTTTTTTTTTAATAAATTGGTGCCAGAAAGTGAAAGAGATTTATAATTTACTCCTAATCATCCAGTACTTATCAGCTGCTGTATGTCCTACATATATATATATATATATATATATATACAGTATATATACAGTATATATATATATATATATATATATATATATATATATATATATATGTCTCTGACATACAGTAGCTCATATTTACTGGAAGATTTACATTTGTTTAATAGAAGTAAATTACAAATCTTTGGCACTTACTGGCACCGGTTGTTTTGAAAGATTTTTTTGTTTTCACTGGAGTTGCCCTTTAATTTCTTGTGTGGTAATCTAGAATGGGTCACTTAAATTTTTTGGGTAGTAATCTAGAATGGGTCTCTATAATTTTTGGGTTGTAATCTGAATGGGTCACTTTATTTTTTTGGGTAGTAATCTAGAATGGGTCACTATAATTTTTTTGGGTAGTAATCTAGAATGGGTCACTTTATTTTTTTGGGTGGTAATCTGAATGGGTCACTTTATTTTTTTGGGTGGTAATCTGAATGGGTCACTTTATTTTTTTGGGTGGTAATCTGAATGGGTCACTTGAGGAGGGTCAGAGAAGGATGAGCTGGTGGGGGTTGCCCTGTAATTTGTATATATTGCCAGCACATTTCCTTTGTATTTTTGACTTCATCTGCAGTTTGCGGCTGCCACCCACTCGAGCGGTGCATCTCATACTGAGGAGCTACGCCCGCCGTTCTCTCTAAGCTATGTGACATTATGATAGAAAGATTTTCCTAGCTGCTCTGCACTTCTACACATCATGGGTGACCTCCTGCCAGTCTAAATCTATTTTCACCCACACACCAGACCGCGGCCTGAAACAGTCCGAGATTTCTGCTAAACCTTTACATAAGAAGAAGCCTTTGTTATTTCATTTCACTTCTAACATGAGCCCGGAGAATGGCAGAGTACACCAATAGAGAGGAGGATGTCACAGATGCCAAGGCAGATGACAGGCCTCACACAAAAGACATGGATTCTGGGCTGAGAGGATTCCTAAAAGAATACCAACAGCTTCCAAAACCCTGACCTGTCATTATGACAAATTATACTCATTGCAGAATATATTGTGGGGAATGCGTTATCTGGGATGACAGAAGGCGTGTAAACATCGCAAAAATATTGAAGGAGAAGATGATAGCAGCAAAAAGTGGAGTTTCGGCTTGGTATTTGGTTTTGTAACCTTTCAACTTTCAACCGTGGGTCTTTTCGGGAAATAAGCCGTTGTATCTAGGAGGAAGAGACTTATCTACACCATACCAGGGTACAGACTGCTGTAATTTAGACTGTACATAGCTTGTTATTAGTTACAGTATAACGGTCATTTAAATGTCACTTAGGGTCAATAGAACAATCAAAATAAAGAAACTGTAATAGGTTTTATTAAGCAAGTTTATTAAGTTCCTTCTGTACTCAAAAAGTTGCTTTGCAGCCCCCCCCCCCCCCCCCCTCACTTCAGAAGAAGCAAGATTTCTATGTCTATTATGATCTCTAGAGAGGGGAGGGGTCGAGGGGGATGAGTGAGCAGGGAGAGGAAAAAAACAGCCCTGCGCAGCACAACATCCTGCATTTTTCTCTCATCAAGCTCATAGATAAGCACTGACCTTTCTGACCTGTGAATCCAGTGTTTTCTGTGCCCAGAAAGTCTCCAAATAGCAGGGCTGCTTGTCTGCTCATCCTGCTCACTCATCCCCCTCGGCCCCTCCCCCCTCTGTTGATTATAATGGACACAGGAGAATCCGTCTTCACTTTGTTCCTCTGTAATGATGACGACTTTGCCTGATAATGCACAGGTAAGAAATGAGAGGGGGCGGGGGGCTGCGAAACAGCTTGTTTAGTACAGAAAGAGACTTTTTGCCTTTTAAAACCAACTAGAGTTTCTTAACGTCACTTGTATTATTGATTTCTGCAAAAATATTTTAAATGACAGCTACACTTTAAATCGGTCCCTGATGGTGGACAGTGGTTTGGCCATTAAAGGGGTTATCCAGCGCTACAAAAACATGGCCATTTTCCCCTACTGTTGTCTCCATTTTGGGTGGGGTTTTGAAACTCAGTTCCATTGAAGTAAATGGAGCTTAATTGCAAACTGCACCTGAACTGGAGACAACAGTAGGGGGAAAAGTGGCCATGTTTTTGTAGCACTGGATAACCCCTTTAAGCCCCCTTTCCCTACCGGAATCTAGCACTGAAATTTCCCGTCTTGGCCACTAGGTGTTTCCATTCCCCAAATACCAATGTCCACTGCTGTAAGAGGAATTCCGTCTATAGCAGCACATAGAAGATAGTAAGTGCACTTACTACTGCATCAAGGCTTCACTTCCTGGATAACATGGTGATGTCACTTCCTGGATAACATGGTGATGTCACTTCCTGGATAACATGGTGATGTCACTTCCTGGATAACATGGTGATGTCACTTCCTGGATAACATGGTGATGTCACTTCCTGGATAAAATGGTGATGTAACTTCCTGGATAACATGGTGATGTCACTTCCTGGATAACATGGTGATAACACTTCCTGGATAACATGGTGATGTAATTTCCTGGATAAACATGATGATGTCACTTCCTGGATAACATGGTGATGTCACTTCCTGGATAAAATGGTGATATCACGACCTGACTCCCAGAGCTGTGCGGGCTGTGGCTGCTGGATAGGATGATGGCAGGGGGACACTGAGGGACACAGGGCACTGCAGGGACACTGAGCATCCCCCTGCCATCATCCTCTCCAGCAGTCACAGCCAGCACAGCTCTGGGAGTCGGGTCGTTACATCACCATGTTATCCAGGAAGTGACATCACCATGTTATGCAGGAAATGACATCACCATGTTATCCAGGAAGTGACATCACCATGTTATCCAGGAAGTGACATCACCATGTTATCCAGGAAGTGACATCACCACGTTATCCAGGAAGTGACATCACCATGTTATCCAGGAAGTGACATCACCATGTTATCCAGAAAGTGACATCACCATGTTATCCAGGAAGGGACATCACCATGTTATCCAGGAAGTGACATCACCATGTTATCCAGGAAGTGAAGCCTTGATGCAGTAGTAAGTGCAGGGAAAAAAAGAACTTTATAAGCATTGCCCGTAATAAGTGTATATTGGTGATTTTTACAACTTTTGGGGGGCAATACAATACTTTAATAAAAATTTTCCCCAGACTTCTCCTTTAACATAGAAACACTGAGGATGGAATTTCCGCCTCTTTTCCCCAGTGTGAACGCACCCTTACCCAGAGTATTTTTGTGACTTTTCCCCCCAGATAACATAGCCCTCTGAGCATATCCTTCCTGTTTCCAGTTGTCATCTCCAAGTCGGGTAATATTAATTGTTTGCTACTTCTTCTCGGTAACTTTTTCCCACAAAGGAGCCGACTGCATGATTTTCAGTAATATACCATATAATGATATTCATTGCTTGATCACGCCGTGTGTTTATCAGCCAAAGAAATAAAATATAACCATCTCACCAACCTTTGGGGATTACAACAAACAAAAGGAAGAAATCAAAGTTATTGAATATGTGATTTACAGTTAATATAGTCCGGAGGCGTCTGAATCCATTGGTATGCAAACAGCGAGCGGGTGGCTCAGGGCAGAGAGCTCAGTGTTTTAGCGTCTTGTCAGCAGAAGCGATGCGCGGCAATCTTCGTGGAATCGCTTCATCAATCATAAACCTATTGAAAGTGTATTAAATGATAAGCCTGTGAACACCGCATAGAAGGAAGCGGCGGACGTCTATAAAAGCCATTATTAATGATTCCAAAGCGCCCTGGCTATTTACTGTGTCAGAAAGGCAAGACAATATTTGTTGTGTAAGAGATTATATAATGTTACCTCTGCTGTAATATATAGGAATAGTAGAAGTCACCAGGGGTCCCTGCCCCGCCTATAACTTTTATTAAAATTGTTTCAGTTGTTGGCTTATCCTTAAAGGGGTAATTTATAAATTCAGAAAGATATATAGATTTGTAATTTAGAAAAATTCAGTCCTTCCAGTACTTTTAGCTGCTGTATGTCCTGCAGGAAGTGGTGTATTCTCTCCAGTCTGACACAGTGCTCTCTGCTGCCACCTCTGTCCATGTCAGGAACTGTCCAGAGCAGCAGCAAATCCCCATAGAAAACCTCTCCTGTTCTTCAGACAGGAAAAAATACACCACTGATAACCACAGGACATACAGCAACTGAGAAGTACTGGAAGACTTGAGATTTTTAAATAGAAGTGAGTTACAAATTTGTTTCGG
Source organism: Dendropsophus ebraccatus (assembly GCF_027789765.1). NCBI lineage: Eukaryota > Metazoa > Chordata > Amphibia > Anura > Hylidae > Dendropsophus > Dendropsophus ebraccatus. The sequence continues at coordinate 140,864,121 of NC_091459.1, read as the reverse complement.
AAACCAGTTGATTGAATTTAATTGAAAATTATTTTCTTTCTTTGGAGTACAACTTAAAGGGGTTATACAGCGAAAATCTTTTTCTTTCAAATCAACTGATATCAGAAAGTTATAAAGATTTTTAATGTACTTCTATTAAAAAATCTCAAGTCTTCCCATACTTATTAGCTGCTGTGTGTCCTGCAGGAAATGTTTTATTTTCAGTCTTACACAGTGCCAGGAACTCTGTCTCTGTTTTCTATGAATCCGCATAGTAAACTTCTCCTGCTCTGGACAGTTCCTGTCTTGGCCAGAGGTGGCAGCAGAGAGCACTGTGTCAGACTGAAAATAAAACAACATTTCCTGCAGGACATACAGCAGCTAATAAGTATGGGAAGACTTGAGATTTTTAAATAGAAGTAAATTACAAATCTATATAACTTTCTGACATCCGTTGATTTGAACGAAAAATATTTCCACTGGACATTATTTCCCCTTTAAAGCTAGCCTTGTACATTATGTACAGTAGCTGTCGGCTATCTCTTACAATCCCTCCTTAACCAAGCATATAAGATATACACATTAGATGGTCAAAATTATCAGGTTCACCTAGAAAATATCTAATATGTATGGACAGCTTTAGAATAGGCCATTAATGTATGATCATGAAAATTGCCCCAATCAGCATAATAGAGAGGCATGGTTTTCACTTGTCTGTGTTCGGTTCTCTGCACCATCCACAAGCTTAGATGCTGCACATTATATGTATACACCTGTATAACACTTGTCTGTGTTTCTTTTTCTGCTCTAAAATAACATCATTTCATCAGTGGACAGTGTCACCTGGGTGGGGCTTCATGGCAGTTGGGCCCTCCCAGGTGACACTGGCCATGAAGCCCCGCCCAGGTGACACTGTTAATCGAATAGAAAAATGAGGTAAGGGGGGTGACCGTATGACTTTAAAGAGAATCTGTCACTAGGTTTATTCCACCTTAAATGAGGGCAGCATAAACTAGTTGCAGAAATGCTGAACAAATTGGTATATTACTTACATCATTCTGTTCAGCCGTTCTCCTAATATGCAGGAGAATAGGATTCTTGCCATACCCCTTCCCCCACCCTCCAGCTGCTGATTGACAGTTGATTCCTTATACACGGCATGGATAGATAACTGCCAATCAGCAGCTGGTGGGTGGAGTTTTTTGCTTCTCATGGATATACAGGACTACTGAGCTCATGCACATAATGGAGAGGACTACTTATTGTCCATGTTATTTAGGAGGAGATCTCTGGATCAGCTGCACAGAACAATGTAAGTGATACATCAATCTGTTCAGCTTCTCCGTCACTAGTTTATGCTACCATGAGTATAGACCTGCTGACAGAGTCTTTTTAAGAGCTATGGCCATTATATGCAAACGTAGGGGGCTAATACTTTTTTAGAGGCAATGGCTGAAGCTCTCATATAACAATGGTGTATTAAAACCAATAATAATGGAGGTGTCAGAAATCTCATAGTAGTCCAGCGGGGTTCAAGATCTATATAGAGACTGTTTATGATACAAAGCAATGGTGGTAGATGATCACAGCTTTGACCAATATCATCCTGACCTAATAGGTATCATACATCACTAGATGATGTGATCAGGGTATAGAGTTCTCAACAATCAAAAGACATTTTTTCGTATTTCAAGGTGTATGAGGAACTGATGGAAAACAATGTCGAGTCTGTTGTCACGTTTTCCGTAATCCCATGATGTCATATAGGGAATCCTGCCAATAGGAACAAATCCACAGGAACACTCTGCTTCTTTTTCTGTCTTGTTTACTGCTTAAATAGAAGAATACAGGTGTAAGATGGGGACAGTGGGATTAAATAAAAGGATGCTTCTACAATGAGAGAACATAATGTAACCGGCCACGTGACACTATGTCCAGAGACCTTTATAGGGAGCACATGCTACACTCCTATAGAACTAACTATATAGTACTACTACAACATCCATAGAAATGCTCACCCAGCTTCAGTCTGTATCCGCGGTTGTGGAGATGTCAGACCTGTGTACAATCCACAATGGCTTAGTCGGGTGCCACCATCCCAAAGCTGTGTTTTTACTCCATTACACCTATTCCCTTCCTATGTGAGTCCTACAGCTTATCTTCCCTGCTTTGTCCTATACTCTCCCCCTCTCCTTCTTAGGTCATAGGATTCCCTGCTCTTTTGCCTGTTTCATACCCCTTAAAATGTCAGACTTTTTAGGGTACCTCCAATTTATGGAGGATTATCTAGAGGAAAGTGGCTAAAATGTGCCAATGGATCTGTGCCACTAGCCTGTGCCCAGGAAGTGATGTATTCTTTCCAGTCTGACACAGTGCTCTCTGCTGCCACCTCTGTCAATGTCAGAAACTGTCCAGAGCAGCAGCAAATCCCCATAGAAAACCTCTCCTGCTGTCCAGACTGGAAAGAATACACCACTTCCTGCAGGACATACAGCAGATGATAAGCAAGTGACAAGTGACAGGAGGGGCGGTAATTAGGAAGGGTGTGCATGTCACTAGGGGTGCTATACGAATTGTAGGATGTCCATGCTTCCACAACAGGAAGAGGAGAAGAATCGGATGGACGTTCTCTGGGCATCGGAATCGGGCTTTCAGACGCACTCAGGAGAGGTGGTAAGAGAAGCCTGCAATGTTGCTAGTGTCTTGCTCCACCCTAGCTGTCAATTAGACAAAGCCAGAGACAACCCCAGCGGTACCATGTTACCTAGCCCTACTGTAGATAGGGTACGTCCTATTTAGAAGTTCACTTTTTTCATTTTATTTTCCCGTAATTGAGAAATCTACCTTTGCAAAATAAATGTAGAATTACACAGAAAGCTGAAATGTCCTGTTATTTTTAACCTCCCCGCTATATATTTACTATGCCGTTCCGGGTTCAATTATCCAATCATTGTCTACCTGACAGGCTCCCTTTAAACCCCAGGACTCCATATTCACCAAGTGTCTGTTTTAATAAATGCAATTCAGTGAGTGATAAAGCACAGCACTAATTACTCATCGGGAACAAGCAATTATCTTTCTCTTACTTTCCCACAAATGGCATGTTGTATTTCCTCTTTCCATTGTTCAACGTACCTGGTTGTATTTTACCAGTTCCCCTGAAATCTATACACTTTTACAGCAGGATTAACCCCCTGACACCTTGTGGGCACATTTCATGGACTTCTGTATGGCAATAAAATTGCAAATTGCATAAGGTAATTTGTCAACAAATAAAACAAAGCTCCCTGGCACGGATTAGATACCTGTAGGTGGATAGGCTGGCAATGTAACGTGTGGGGGCAGGCTGTAAGGCATCTCCTCTTATGGGAAGGAGAATAGTTTTTGGCTTGGATTTTTGTTACAGTTCTATGGTTATTGCCTCTGAATGCCCTGCAATGTTTGAAGCCAAACGTTTCTGACAGCCTCTCAACCATCTCTTTGGCTGGGTTCACACTACGTTTTTGCAATCCCTTTTTTTGCAAAAAAAGGAATGCAATTGTGTACATCCTTTTTTGATCTGTTTTTACATTTCCATTTCGTATCCGTTTTTTTAACGGACACAAAATGAGGTAGACCATGATTTTGTGTACGTTAAAAAAAAAAAACCTGTAAAACTAATCAAAACGGATGCACACAGTTGCATTAGTTTTTTTTTATCCATTTTTATCTGTTTTTTGCAAACCCTAACCCTAATCCAACCTTCTTTGTATAGATTTAAACTACAAAAACATGGCCACTTTCTTCCAGAGACAGCACAGCTCTTGTCTCCAGTTCAGGTACGGTTTGCAATTAAGCTCCATTCACTTTAATAGAACTGGGCTACAAAACCTGCTCCTAAACTGGAGACAAGAGCGGTCCTGTGTCGGAAAAAAGTGGCCATATTTTTGTAGTGCTGGAGAACCACTTTAAATATGTATTTCCACCTATACAAGATAAGTCATAAAGGACCAAAAGATGCCGGTCACACCTCTCTTACAGTATGTACACCTATCTTTGCTACCACACTCCTCTCCCGGCTCTTTGTCTGCGACGTAGACGGACTCCATAGACTTACAATCAAAGTCCCTCTAGGTTACGTGACACAGAGACAGAAGTGAATGCACTGGATGTGGACTTTTCCCAGCTCCTTTTTCTGATCAGTCAAGGTCTGAACACAGTGCCCATTTAGGCTATGTTCACACACCATCAAAATGGCAGCTGTATTAATTAGACAACCGTTATTTAACAAAAAATAAACATCATTTTGACAAAGTGTGAACATGGCCATACACTCAAAAGGTATATATGTTGCAGTGAAATGATAGAATCCAGGGATTTGTTCCATCATTTCCCTAGGGAATTGATCAAATCCCTCTGACCCCTTTCAGAAAAATGATGGATGGAATGAACGATTGAGGAGTCGCCCAGCTCTATGTTCGGCGGCGGACGGGGGAGTAGAGCGACACACCTCCCTGGCATGCATGTGGCGGCGGTGGCAGACGGGAACTCCTGGTAGGCATACGACGGTGGAGGTGGACGGGGGGAGCAGAGCGCCACACCTCTCGGCAGGCGCATGGTGGCGGGGGTGGACGGGGAGTGGAGTGGACAGGCCAGGGGGGCAGGAGGCGTGTAGCAGGGGAAATGAGCGGAACGGGGAACAGAGAGGCGGCGGAGGCGGACAGGGAGCAGAGCGGACAGGCCGGGGGGAGCAGAAAGGCGATACGGTAAGTGAATTCTATGTTGCAGGGAGAAATTATAGAGTTCATTCCATCATTTCCCTGGAAGGAGTCAGTGATTTGATCAATTCCCTAGGGAAATGATAGAACGGCGCGGTCATTTCATCATTTCCTGGGATTTGATGAAATCCCTGATTCTATCATTCCACTGCAACATAGGGAATAAATTGTGGCAAGGACTGGATTGCTTTAAATTTTATAACCTGTCATAAGGGGTGTGTGTGGGGGTTGACATTGTTGGTATTATTGCCGGAGCCAAGGGGGAGACATTTATAGATATGTAAAACTATATAGTCGAAATAAAGTCTAAGCATGTTGAATTTCAATACCTGAGTCTTTCGTTTTGACAAGACTTAATTTACAACCATCAGAGGTGTCTGTAATTCTATGTCAGGAGAGAGAATTGGCCAACAGCTATTTACAGTGTTTTGCCAGCTTTAACTTATTAGGGTTTTCTAGCTACTAAAGACATATTTCCTATCCAAAGAATAGGGTATAGGCGTCTGATCACTGAGGGTCTGACCTCTGGAACCCCCCCACCACTTCTTCAAGAAAGGTTCGGCCAGCACTCACACTATTCATTCTCTATGAAGTTTTTCTATACTTTTTAGTAATTGGAATACCCCTTTAATTTGATCGGCATGACACACGATCTTAGAGTGAATGCTCAACAAGTTGCACGTCTTCGTGTGTGTACTTAAAATTGTGCTCCAAATTTCTGACCCCTGATTAGTAAAGTAAATTATGCTAATCCTGCTCTATATATCAACAAACATATATGCAGTTACTAAATTATGCATGCAAATATAGCCGAAGAAACAATTTACATGCAGACTCCATACCAGATGTGCTTTGTGAATTGTGACGGGATGTATTTTTTTCAACACAAATTAATAATTATCTACAGTCGGCTGCTTTGCAGCTCTGTTAAAAAAAAGAAAAAGAAAAAAGATTAAAAGTATTTGCCCTATGAATGTGTCCCCAGGGGTCATTCAGATTATGGCCAAAAATGTACCAGTGTGTCTGAATGAAAGCAATTCTATGAAGGATCTGTAATGAGATGTATAGATGTAGTACATACAGAATGGGCTTCCCATCAGAGTCAATTCGAGACAATAAAACCATTGAGCTACAGCAGTCCCTTGTAATTCAAAACTGCATCCTCATACTATTAGTACTGTAAAAGGCCATCACTGGGGTCTGGATTGCTGCACAGCACCTATATATACCTTTATCTCTTGTAGCCTTGGTACTGTATCCCATGATGATCCTTCCACCAAGCCCAGTGGCTTAAGGGTGTTATTACACAGACCAATGGGGTCCCATAATACTGTAAACGAGCGCCGATCTGCTAGATTACTGGGCCTATTTCACGGTCTGATAATCGGTTAACAAGGGCTGCATCGACATTGTTACCGATGTCCTTGCAGCCCTTGCTTAAACTCTATGCATTACCTATCCATGCTGCAGGGTTCCTCTTGCGGTCTTCTTCTCCCCGGGTCCTGCGCGCTGCAGCTCCAGAGCGGCCTGTCTGAGCTGACAGGCCACTCAGCCAATCACTGGCCGCGGCAGTCCTGGCCTTTAATTGGCTGAGCGGCCTGTCAGCTCAAACAACCTGCTCTGAAGCTGCAATGCGCGGGACCCGGGGAGAAGAAGGCTGCAAGAGGAGCCCTGAAGCATGGATAGGTAATGTATATCGTCAGCCGCCGGCCGCACACCGCTATTACACGTAGCGATGCACGGTCTGCGCCTGACAATTATAGGTCCAAACCTATATCAACAATCATCTGATCAGCTGTTGTGTTTATTACACAGAGCGATAATCGGCCAGATAGGGCCAATTTGGCCAATTATCGCTTTGTGTAATATGGCCCTTACGCTCTGGGATGCACTACACCAGTAATTCAGACTCGATTAAGATATTGTCAATGTAGACAATGAAGACGAAAGGCCCGATGGTGCAGGTCAGGGAGTCGCTTGGCCATTAATGTGTCATCACAAAATTTTCCATTTTTCTGTCTATATTATAAAATAATCCTGATATCTTGCAGTTCTCATTCTCACCACTGGGGCTAAAACTAAGCTGCAACTTCCTTTTGTGACTGTGGTGAGAAGAGGAGGCTGCTGTAAAGTGATCTGTACAGCATTGCAGCGTCATGTGACACCAGTAGCTAGAGGAGACAATAGCAGCTCCCAGCAGAATGACCTCTTCACAGGTCACAGATCGCGCTCAGTAAGGTTTCACATTCATCTCAAGGGAACAGAGTCTGTCTATTATGCTCTATGTCCATGAGTCTTGCTGTAAAGCATGTCACTAAATGCTGTTAAGAAAAGCCCAGGCAATATAACCGCCCCCATAACAATGTACAAAAAAGTGAAATATATATTTATTTTTTTTAGGAAAGTCAGAAAAGCAAAACAAATTAAAATAAAAAAAGTTTTAGTATCTGACTCCAATCAGTAAAAGAAAATATAGGTGACAGATTCCCTTTAAAGGATTTGCGGTGCCTTATTACTTTTTTGTTGCACTGGTCTTTTGTTGGTACATACTGGCACGGACTCAAACATACAAATGGATGAGAAGGAATGACTTACTTTTCCATTAAGACCTGACAGGTTTTTAACCCATCCTGGTTTGGGTACATGTATGTGTGCGTCTTATGTAGTCTCAGGCAGGGGCGGATTAACTTTACCATAGGCCCCGGCTGTTCACCTATCCTGGGCCTCCCCACCCCACTGTAACTATGGCAGCACTAGCCTGGCGTTCATAGTACAGGATAGATAATGTCATGATGTCCTGATTTATGCAAAATTGCCATAAAAAACAGTGATTTTTTGCAAATCATGGCAGAAGTGTAGCCAGGAGACAGTACACCACTGAAAGTGTAAGTCTTTTTGGGTGGTCATGGGCCCCCCAGGAGCTCAGGGCCCCGGGCTGTCGCCCGAAACGCCCCTATTATAATCCACTACTGGTCTCAGGTGTACAACATGACTATTACACCACCATGTATTGCCAGTTTTATGATAGTATGCTTATTCCTTTCCAATGATTGTACGGCCCATCTATCTGTTATGATGAGATATTAGTAGTCTCATAGGAAGATGAACTACTGAGAATTCTTATTTTTTAACAATTCTATCGACTAACCATAACAACATTTATTAGTTTGCAGTAGATCGTTCTGCCGTTTGTTTTTTCTAGTCTGGACACCGATGATCGTTCGGTCAATAAGACATTCACTGTATTATGGTGTCCATCGACTAAGGGTCATTGATGCACAGAAGAAAAATTCATGCCCCTGCTTCTGAAAATTTAATTGGAGCATTGATGAAGAAGGCAAAAAAATTCATTATTGGTGACGTTAAACTCAACACAGCAAAAAAATTGTTCAGCATCTCCAAAACAAATAAATGTGGCGATGCAGACAGTCATGGCTACAAAGCAAATGCAGACACACAGAGATTACAGCTGCACACTGCAAACATTAAGAAGAATGTGTCACCTATATTTTCTTTTATTGATTAGTCAGATACTAAAACTTGTTCTTTTACTCTAATTCAATGCTGTACAGATCACTATACAGCAGCCTCCTCTTATCACCACAGACACAACAGGAAGTCTCAGCTTAGTTTTAGCCCCAGTGGTGAGAATTAAAACTGCAAGATCTCAGGATTATTTTACTGTGCAATATAAGTTTTAAAAAAAAAAATGGAAAATGACAAAAAAAAAGTTGCCAAAAATTCTTTAAAAATATGGCTTACATAAAAACATTATTTAACCTCCTCCCGCCACTGCACTGTAAATTAACGTCGCTGCAGCCTATGCCTGATGCTGCAGCGACGTTAATTTATGATCGAGGATAACACAGGCGCAGACCCGCCACAACTCAGCACGACCGCAGCATCTATAGGGCTCCTAACAGAGAATTCTCCCTCTACAGAGGGAGAATTCTCTGTCCGGTGTCCATTGGGCCTCTGCGAAGTGATCACAGAGCCCCGATGTTAGCCATGGAAACTGGATACCTCAGGCTTCCGGTTTCCTGGCTACGGAGGCCGGCGGGGGGAGGGAGGGAAGGCAGGGCGTTCGGCAGGGCGCTTGTGAGCTCTTCTCCCTCCCCTCTCTCCCCTGCCACTGTCACAGAATTATGTATCACTTACATTATTCTATGCAGCTGATCGAGAGATATCCTCCTGAATAACATGCAGAATAAGTAGTCCTCTCCATTATGTGCATGAGCCCAGTAGTCCTTGATATTCATGAGAAGCAGAAAACTCCACCCACCTGCTCCTGATTGGCAGTTATCTATCCACGTTGTGTATACCCAGTCAACCGTCAATAAGCAGCTGGAAAGCAGGGGAGCCGTGTGGCAAGAATCCTATTCACTATGCACAAACTGGAGACAAGAGTGGTGTTGTCTCTGGAAGAAAGTGGCCATGTTTTTGTAGCACTGGATAACCCCTTTAATCGTTTATAAAATATAGACCACAAGGTGACTGTATTCTCTCACTACCAGGGAGTTCTGGATGATTCTCTAGTACTCTGGTGGGCCATGCTCACCCTGGTTCCATGTTAGGTATGATATTGGGGGGACTTCATATCACTTGCACAACTGGTAGAAGCTGTTTTTGTCTGCTGTCTAAACTTTTAGCTCAATTAGTATTACTGCACCTTATTGCCATATTGATTTATGTATAGGTTGCTTGGCATGATGCCGCACTGATGATTAGATATTCTCTCTAAGAACACAAAAATATTTTGTTCAGATGAATGTTTCAGAAGTACAGGGCTCTCTGACCGGATTTCCTCTGAGTATAACCTAACAGCTTGAAGCTGTTCTGTCTAATATTTCCCGGTGTATAGAGTCTCTTTGTGCTTTCACCTGACATGCTCAGCTTGGCAGTAAAACAAGAAGTCCTTATACAATATTGAATCCTCTAATCAAATTCAATCTCTCGAGCCGCTTAACAGTTTTTTCTTTGTTGTTTTTTTACAAGTGGTAAAACGGGGTCTTTTCAATGTACAGCATTTGCATTTCGGAAATTCCTGTATTGCCCTATTATTCCAGTGTTAAGAGAAGGTGCTAATCCTTTCCGTGAAAATACTTTCATTAAACATAAAAGGAAATCCACCTTTCATGTGAAGCAGAGAAAAGCGAGCTTGTGGTCTGGCTTTTATCTTTTATTCAGTCTTTGCTCGGCACCATTAAGTAGGCAAGCCCCTCCGCACTTTTTCAAGAATGAATTTTAAATGAGTCGGCGAGTTAACGCGATGATAACAGTAATTTTCTTGTAATAAAAAAAATCTCTGACAAATTACACACTGCTCCCCTTTACTTCAGAAATAATTTGGGCTTCAGTACAGGATTGTTCTTAGACTAAGAAAATAAAACTCACCTGATGTCTCGTTGCACAACATATTCTTGAATTCTTTACGAGCCATTTGGCAAGGATCCTGAAGAAGGCGTAATGGTTAACGTTTACCTGTGTCTACAGAAAAGAGAGCATGAACCAATAATACATGGGGATATTTCATAATATGTCTTATTAGGGGAAGGTAACATATTCGTCATCTTCCAGCAGACTTCTTCTGTCCCTGTAAATGATAAGAAAATCCCTCCATACACAGTCATAATAACTAAAGACATAAAGCAGTATGGAGAGGAGGTAAGGGGAGGCTAAAAAGTAAAGGAGGAGGGAGAGGAAACAAGAGGAAAGGAGAGGTAATGAGGAAAGGTGAGGAGAGGATGTAAGGAAAAAGAAGAGAGAGGAGATGTAATAAGAAGTGGGGGAAGGGGGACATGAGTTTAGAGAAAAGAGAAAAAGATGGAAGGAGAGGAGAGGAAATATGAGGAGTGGATGTAAGGGAAGAGGTAGAGAGGGGAGAAAAGGAGTAGAGAGAAGGGAGGAAAAGATGGAAGGAGAAGAGAGGAAAGATGAGGAGTGGGTGTAAGGAATAAGGAGAGGGAGGAGGTAAGAGGTAGAGAGGGGAAGAAAGGAGTAGAGAGAAGGGAGGAAAAGATGAAAGGGGAAGAGAGGAAAGATGAGGAGTGGGTGTAAGGAATAAGGAGAGGGAGGAGGTAAGAGGTAGAGAGGGGAGGAAAGGAAAGGAGTAGAGAGAAGGGAGGAAAAGATGGAAGGGGAAGAGAGGAAAGATGAGGAGTGGGTGTAAGGAATAAGGAGAGGGAGGAGGCAAGAGGTAGAGAGGGGAAGAAAGGAAAGGAAAGGAGTAGAGAGAAGGGAGGAAAAGATGAAAGGGGAAGAGAGGAAAGATGAGGAGTGGGTGTAAGGAAAAAAAGAGAGAGGAGAGGAGGAAAAGGGTGGGGGAGGGAAATGAGTAGGGTAGGGTGAGGAAAGGAGAGAAGGGGAAGAAAGGAAAGATGAGGAGTAGATGTAAAGAAAAAGGAGAGAGGAGAGGTAATAAGAGGTGGGGGAAGGAGGAAAGGAGTAGAGAGAAGGGAGGAAAGGAGAGAAGGGGAGTAGAGGAAAGATGAGGAGGGGATACAAGGAAGGTGGAGAGGTAAGAGGTAAGAGGTAGAGAGAGAAGGAAAAGAGTAGAGAGAAGCGAGGAAAAGATGGAAGGGGGGAAAGAAGGGGTAGGGAAAGTATGGGGGAGGGAAATGAGTAGAGTAGGGTGAGGAAAGGAGAGAAGGGGAAGAGAGAAAAGATGAGGAGTGGATGTAATAGAAAAGAAGGGAGAGGAAAGGAGAGAAGGTAAGAAGTGGAGGAGAAAAGGATTAAGGTAAGGAGAGAGAAAGATTTATATAAACAGGTGACCTTTTAAATGTTGTGCAGAAACCTTTTTAAATTGTCCCCGATGAAACATACTATTAAATACATAACTCTATACTACCCCGCTATAAGTGGACACCAGTATTATAAATAACACATATTAGATAGGCCATGTTACAGAATTGTTATTGGGTTCTATGTTTGCTTCTCTTTAAATAATTCCTTTAGTTCTGATACCTCTGACGTTAAAGCAATTCTGTACCCACAATCTGTCCCCCCAAAACCACTTGTACCTCCGGATAGCTGCTTTTAATCCAAGATCTGTCCTGCTGTCCGTTCGGCAGGTGATGCAGTTATTGTCCTAAAAAACAACTTTTAAACTTGCAGCCCTGTGCCAAACGGGAGTATCTGTGCCCAAACTTTGCACCACCCCTCCGTCCCTCCTCCCCGCCCTCTTCATCATTAGGAATGCTCCAGGCAGATTGACTCCTATTCATCACCTGTGTCAGAACGGCACATGGGCTGGATCATTAAGGCAAGTATACATCCACCCACACCCTCCCTGCCCTTAGTTCAAATTGAACTTATGGCACGTGCCCCAGTTGCTCCCTACAGCTATGCCTCTTGATGACAGTACAATACATGTTGGTGAGATTTCAATAAATATGATCCAAGTGGGGCAAAAAAATGCTTAACCCCTTTCCTAAGGTAATTTGACAAAAAAAAATTCATAATAAATCTGGTACATTGACATGTACCTTGTAATGCACCCTTACAAATATAGCTGGGTTATTGCAGTCCATTTAATGTTTTATAAAAAAAAACATGATGAAAAAACAGATGCAAAATTGGATGCAATTGTGTGCAATCTGGTTTTCCATTGACTTCCATTATGAAAAAAAAAGGATCAAAACGGGTGGTTTAAACAAAATTAATATTTTTTTGCATACACAAAAGCGTGGGTGACCACGTTTTGTGTACATTAAAATTTACAATTTAAAAATGGATACGTTACACGGACAGCAAAAATGTTGCATGAACCCAGCCAAATGCAAAGTGACGATGAATACTCTTTTGCTTGGCTCAGTATAGCTGCTCATACTGCTCTCAGTTCACCATGGACAAAAAAAATTGCAAAAACACTATTAAAGTTTTTTTTATTATCAATGCTTAATTTAAAAAAAAAACAGCATGTAAAGAGTTAAACTCAATAAATAATTTTAAACAATCAACTTAGAGCACAATGCAAACAGTAAGTAATATGTAGGACCTACCTGGGACCACTAAGACCCTCCAACAATCCCAAGAACATAGGTCCAGTGTCCGGCAGTGGTCAGAAATGAACGCTGCTGCCCCACTCAGTTCTATGAGCCTGACACTGTTAGTAGAGCACAGTGCTCAGTTCATCTGGACTAGAGATGAGAGTACTTACTACAGTAAGGCCATTCAGAGCTGAAACTAAGAGGTTGGCCCTCAGTTCTTTTAGTCTGATAATTCGGAGCGTGATTGATTGACGGCTGATCTGATAGTTTTGATTTTGATTGATCTTGCTGTACTTTTTCTCATCTCTAGTCATAACCATGGAGCTGAATGCAGTGGTAGCAGCCCACATGTCCAATTGCTATTTTATTTGACCAATGGGATAAGGGACCCCCAATCTCTTACTCAGTGGTCAGACTCCCAGCCGATCAGATGATCGTTACTAAAGATGAGCGAACTTGCAGTAAGTTCATCCAAACCCAAATCGGATCGCTCAGCCATTGAACCCTGCTGCCTGGTAAAGCTGTATGCATCCCTAGGTCTGCCTGGATACAGCAATGGGTCACTAGGGCTCTATCCATCTTTTCCAGGCAGCGGTATTCAACGGCTGAGTGATCAGGCTTGGGTTATAAGTGGGGCATTCACACATTGCGTGCACAGACCAAAGATGACACAGCCTTGCAACTGTGTCACTACCGTAGTATGAAGATTTAGGCTATGTTCACATTACGTAAAACTACGGCCGTAATTCTCGCTGCAGAACTACGGCCGTAGTTTTGCGGTGTGTGACATAGCCTTATGTTGAATGGGATCCCGGCCAGAGCGTGCGCACATCGTACATGCTCCGGCCGGGAGCCCATGCGGCGCCGGAACAAAACTGACAGGCCACAGAAAGACCTGTCAGTGCACACAGTGAAGCGAGCGGCTCCGGCCGCTCGCTTCACTGTGGGCTATGGGAAGCTCTGATGCGGGCGGGCGGGCGCGCGCTGATGCGCCGCATCAGAGCTCCGCGACCGGAAAGATCATCCGGCCGGTACTTAAGTATGATCCGGGCACAGGCCGGCCATTCCGTGACCCGGACGGGGTCACGGAACAGCCGGTCTGATACAGTGTGTGAACATAGCCTTAAACTGATTCAGAGCTCCCAGCATCATAATGAATCATGATGCCAGGAGTTCTGTGATTCTGTGCACAGACATGAGAATGCCCCCTTACTGTAAGTTCACTCATCTCTACTCGTTACCTATCCTGCAGGTAGGTGCTGAATGTTGTTTGTGGGAAAACCACATTAATATCTAAAGACAACAGATAAACATCAAAAATAAAGTTGATCAAGTCAATAAAAGAAAAATAAAAGAAAAATACAGAGACAGTAAGGGTACTATTACATGGAGTGATAATCGGCCGAATTGGCCCTATTCGGCCGGTTATCGTTCTGTGTATTAAAGGGAACCTGTCACCCCCCGTGCCGGGGTGACAGGCTCCCGACCCCCCGTTAGAGACCCCTATACTTACCTCATCCCGCCGGGTCCCGCTTCTGGATTCGGTCGGGTCCCGGAGATCTCAGCCGCTGCAGCCCGGCGCGCGCGCTGAGAGATGAGTCCAACGCTCATAGAGAATGACAGGAGAGTCCAGCGCTCCGTCATTCTCTATGAGCGTTGGACTCATCTCTCAGCGCGCGCGCCGGGCTGCAGCGGCTGAGATCTCCGGGACCCGACCGAATCCAGAAGCGGGACCCGGCGGGATGAGGTAAGTATAGGGGTCTCTAACGGGGGGTCGGGAACCTGTCACCCCGGTACGGGGGGTAACAGGTTCCCTTTAAACACAATGATCAGCTGATGACAACGATCATCGGCTGATCGCTGATATAGGTTTGGACCTATAATTGTTGGGGACTGATCGCGCATCGCTATGTGTAATAGCGGTGTGCGGCCGGCGGCTGACGATTTGCAAAGTGCATACATTACCTATCCATGGTCCAGGGCTCCTCTTGCGGTCCGCTTCTCCCTGGGTCCCACCCTGCAGCTTCAGAGCGGCCTGTCTTAGCTGACAGGCTGCTCAGCCAATCACTGTCCGGGACCACCGCGGCCAGTGATTGGCTGAGACAGGCTAAGACAGGCCGCTCTGAAGCTGCAGTGAGCAGGACCCGGGGAAAAGCGGACCGCAAGAGTAGCCCTGGACCATGGATAGGTAATGTATGCAGTTTAGGCAAGGGCTGCAAGGACATCGGTAACGATGTCCATGCAGCCCTAGTTAAAAGATTATCGGGCCGTGTAATAGGCCCAGTAAACTAGCGCTCGTTTACAGTTATTATCGGGCCGTGTAATAGTACCCTTAGGAGTGAACAATGTCAATGACAAATATCTCTGAGAGCAAAGAAACAAGAACAGTTTCCATACTGAATTTGGTTAAAACCTCCAAACCCACATAAAGCATCCTACATGTAACACATCTTCCCAATAGGATGTATTTCTTGGCACCATGTGAACCTGCCTCCTAAATTCTATGGTAATAATCTATTTATGCCATCTCTGGAATATGAGTCTTCTATCGGAGATAAGGATGAAGCTGTTTAATCCTTGCCTTCTTTGACAGGCCAATCCTAAGAGGACCTGAGCGTGTCTTGAGTGGTGTCACTCTTCCGATCCCCAGAGGGAATGTCACTGCTGGGGAGAAGATAAAAGCAGGCTCTTATCGGGAGGCGCAGAACGCTAATGATATTCTCATTTTCATGAAATAATAGATAAACACGAGTGCTGAGTATTGTTCAGCCTGACAGACAGATGACCAGCTGGGAATAAACATTTATGTTTCATTATTTTATGATAAATCAAATCCACGACTTCGGCTAATTCCAATCTGTCACTTTTTGTTTTTGCTGTGCTAATATTTCCAGCTGGTAAAGTCATATAAATAATAGGAAATTTCTTTTTTTTTCTAACCAGATATGTTACTATGTTACTGGGTGTTGGTTGCAGAGATGAGCGAATCTCAAGCACGCACGGGTTTGTCTGAACTCGAACACTCTGCATTTGGTTTTCGGTGACTAAAGAAGTTGGATGCAGCCCTAAGCAGTACTAGAAAGCATAGATACAGCCTATGGTCTATTGCTGTACCCATGTTTTCCAGACAGCCTTAGGGCTGCATCCAACTTCTTCAGCTACCGGTAATCTAATACAGAATGTTTGAGTTCAGATGAACCCGCGCGTGCTTGAGATTCGCTCATCTCTGGTTGTAACCCATTCTGGCTATAGATGTAAATGCCAAGTGTTGCTGCGTTGCCACATATCACAGAGAAGTAAACCCTTAGGTTGAATAATAGATTATATATAATGATAGAAATAATAATAAATAGTTGGGCCACCCTCCTGCTGCTGGATCAGTTCCTTGGACCCTGCTTTAGTGGTATATGACCGCTAAATTGTTGACCTTTGGGTACTTTGGTAGAATTTTTTTTTTTTACTTTTTTAACTTTTATTTAAAAATCTCCAGTCTTCCAGTACTTATCAGCTGATGTATGTCCTGCAGGAAGTGGTGTATTCTCTCCAGCCTGACACAGTGCTCTCTGCTGCCACCTCTGTCCCTGTCAGGAACTGTCCAGAGCAGCAGCAAATCCCCATAGAAAACCTCTCCTGCTCTGGACAGTTCCTGACATGGACAGAGGTGGCAGCAAAGATTTGTCTGTACAGGCATGATGAAAATTATATTTTTGCAACAGCTGAAGGGCAGATGGTTCTCCTTTCCTGCTGTAGAAGCACAGCGTTCCTTTATATCACATCATAATGGGCCATTGCTTATTGTAGCACCATTGTATACCATGTGTGGGTCAACCAGAACTAGCACTTTTAATGCAGACTATGGCACCAAGAAATGTGTTAGACACTTGGAGGGTTATTAACACTACATAGAGTGGCAATTCTATATACCAAACTTTATTGATTTAGGTTACAAACCCACTTGGCGGGTCTGCAGCGAGTCTCCATGCTGCGTTTTTGCAGCGAGACTCGCTGCAGATCCCGGCCCTATACTTTCAATGGCAGACAAACACGCAGCAGGGATGTACATCCCTGCTGCGAGTTTGTCTGCAGCCCACCCCATTAACCCCCCGGCCGCCGGAGCTGATACTTCACCTGATCCCGGCTCCGGCGGTTCCCGATGTCTTCAGCAAGCCGGAGCGGGGACCAGGTGAAGTATATGCCAGCCGCCCGCAGCCCCGGCCGCCCGATCGCCCCCCGCAGCCCCGATCGCCCCCCCCGCAGCCCCGATCGCCCCCCCGCAGCCCCGGCCGCCCGATCGCCCCCCCGCAGCCCCGGCCGCCCGATCGCCACCCCGCAGCCCCGGCCGCCCGATCGCAGCCCCGGCCGCCCGATCGCCCCCCCACAAGCCCCGGACACCCGATCGCCCCCCCCCCCCCGCAGCCCCGGCCGCCCGATCGCCCCCCCGCAGCCCCGGCCGCCCGATCGCCCCCCAGCAGCCCCGGCTGCCCGATCGCCCCCCAACAGCACCGATCGCACGCCCCCCCGCAGCACCGATCGCACGCCCCCCCGATCGAGCGGCCGGGGCTGCAGGGGGGCGTGTAAGCGATCGGTGCTGCGGGGGGGCGTGCGATCGTTGCTGCGGTGGGGCATGCGATCGTTGCTGTGGTGGGGCGTGCGATCGGTGCTACGGGGGGGGGCGATCGGGCGGCCGGGGGGGGCGATCGGGGCTGCGGGGGGCGATCGAGCGGCCGGGGCTGCGGGGGTCGATCGGGCGGCCGGGGCTGCGGGGGGGCGATCGGGGCTGCGGGGGGGCGATCAGGCGGCCGGGGCTGCGGGCGGCTGGCTGGAGCATATACTTCACCTGGTCCCCGCTCCGGCTTGCTGAAGACATCGGGAACCGCCGGAGCCGGGATCAGGTGAAGTATCAGCTCCGGCGGCCGGGGGGTTAATGGGGTGGGCTGCAGACAAACTCGCAGCAGGGATGTACATCCCTGCTGCGTGTTTGTCTGCCATTAAAAGTATAGGGCCGGGATCTGCAGCGAGTCTCGCTGCAAAAACGCAGCATGGAGACTCGCTGCAGACCCGCCAAGTGGGTTTGTAACCTTATAGATTTATTGATAGGTGCATGCACATTAAGGTTGGGTATATGATCCCCTATAGATGTTTGTATTTAACGGGGTTATCCGGGTAACAAAAACAATATTCTAAACAATACCCCTTCCCAATACCACCCTATGTCTAATATACATGTATAACCTATCTTGCACCCTTTCCCTGTTTTTTTTTCTCATTCTTAACAACTCTTGTTGTCTAAAATCCTTTACCCTCGATCCACTCAGACGGTGCTCAGCTCCCTCTTCCCCCTCCCTATGTAGTCACAGGACATGTGATCTCCTCTCTAGGGGCTGGGTTAGCTGTCTATTAACCCTCAGGAGACATCATCTGCATAATCTTCATGCACCTGTGCTGCTTCCATAGAATTACATGTGTCTCTGAGCCCAGGTTTATGTAATATGAAAAGTTATAGTTCTATCTCTGCTTGATGTCAGTGAATGCAGGCATATGTACCCGTCTTTGTGCTCAACTCTGCATATTGTAAGTGTTATGGATGTTTTCATTCACAGTAAGCAAGCAGGGATCTAAACCTACACTACACCCCCCAGTAAACAGATGCCTGTTATGCAGCACATAGCTACACCATGCACTTGTCAGTTCTGCTACATAATCAGCTAGTATGAAATACATACTGGGGTGATGTAATGCAAAATCAGTGAAAAAGAAACCAGTCCTGCGTTTACTGTGCAAAAGTAATGACAGCAGTGGGCAGGAAAGAAAGCTAAGGGGGCGAGTACACACACGGACCAATCAGGGAGATGCATGATGGGAAATGTAGTTTACTATCTTGTTTATAGATCGGCCTTTAGAAAAACTTGTATCTTAGAAATGGCAGCTAGAAAGACAGGAGATGGCTCAAAATACTCAGGGGGACTTGGTGAGTAAGACCAGCTAGCATTTCATTTTTTCGCTCTTGGGTGGATAACCCCTTTAAAAAGGATCTGACATGTCCTGGAAAAACTTTAACTCCAAGCCTGAGGACTTTTTTCACTATGGCAGGGGAGAAGGGTGGATGAAAGCAACAATGTCCACTTACCTCCTGGGTTCCAGCGCTGGGTTCCGCATCACGCTGCTCCAGTCCCCGTCCACTTTTTGGTCCTTCAGCAGCAGAGCCGGGACCCTGCTCCATTGCTGAATGGCTGAGGGGGCTTGAAACATCACGTCTCAAACCGCATCATAGGCCAGGAAGCAGCCAAGGACCGGAGACCAGAGCAGAACGATGCGGGGCTCAGCGCTGGAATCAGGAAGGGAAGTAGAAGTCATTAATTTCATCCACCCCCTCCCCGGCCAAAATGAAAAAAGCCCTCCAACCCGGAGTATCCCTTTAACTAATGTATGGTGGATGCATCAGTAAACACATGTAAAGGCAGTGACCGTGGTGATACTTGTAAGTTGCCTTCACAAGCAGCAGCCTCTCTGATCAATAGACTGACAGAGAACAGGCTACAGGCCTCTGTAAGTGACACCTACATGGTGGATTGTGATCAGACCTTGTAAATAGAGCAGTTCTAAGAACCACATTATAATAGGGAATTGCTAACAAAATGCGTAATATCTAGATGTCACCTTCTCAAAGGTGACATCCAGCTAATCATGGCTGCACCAGGTAACATCTAACTTGTGAACTTTAAAGGTGTTTGTACATGAAGATAAAACACAAGCTATTATATCTGTTACTTCATGGTTATTAGCGACTGCCATATTAATACTGCATAGATTCCCCTTTTAATAACAATATTCCTAAAACATACAAAACGCATATACACCACGTTGCTGCATGGGGATGCTAAAAGACAAATCCATGTCACAACACATTTAAGAAGGTGGTGACGGCAAAGTTTAATGGAGCTGAAGCTGACAGTATAACACTTCTTGTGCTTTCCTATGAGCTTCCCGTAAGCCCTGGCACCTTCTGTTGTCATACACAGAGCAGCCTTATCTAGGCTGCAACAGCTCAAGGAGCTTCAGATGTCCTTGTTCTGAGAATGTGCCTATCTCTTAAAGGGAATGTGTCACTTAAATTTTCTTTTGCTGAGTAGAGTCAGATACCAAAACTTGTTTGATTATTCTAATCTGTTTCTATTTTCTGACATAAATATTTTGATTTCACCTTTTAAACGTTGTTATCGTGGCAACCATATTGGCTGAGCTGTTTTTAACAACATTTAGTGACATGCTTTACAGCAAGACTCATGGACATAGATGGCAAGAGACACACTCTGTCCCCCACAGACATACTCCGTTATTCCACAGGTAGCTGCTATTGTTTCCTTTATCTACTGGTGTCACATGACGCTGCAATGCTGTACAGATCACTTTACAGCAGCCTCATCTTATCACCACAGACACAACAGGAAGTCTCAGCTTAGTTTTAGCCCCAGTTGTGAGAATGAAAACTACAAGATCTCGATATTATTTTATAATATAGATGGGAAAAATAGAAAAGTGGAAAAACACAAAAAAGGGGGGGGGAGGGAGTAGGTGATTGCGGGGGGGCCGACTTAAGTTCCCCTGCCAATCTTCCTATTGGGTTCCGCCGGCTCTGGTATAAATAGATCCTTGGGTTCGGTGCGTGACCCGCTGCTCTGAGATGGTGGGGCCCAATACGGAGATTGTCAGGGAGTACAGAGGTTGGCCCCCTGTGATCTCCTACTTTTCCTGGAATACCCCTTTAAGATAAGAAAGTTATAAGTTAATAAGTTCTCTGCATCACAATGTGTTCATGCCCTCCCGATGCATTACCCAGTGGCTGATACTGACTGCACTTTTACCTTTCTCAGTGTATGATTTAACACTCTCTTCTTTGTCATTTCTTTTTTGAAAGGCCGGTGTCCAGGATAAAGACTTTGGATTGTCTCCTGTAAAATATATTGGTTACTATAATAGTGCACGTTAGCGAAATACATATATACTAGATATATACTATATATTTATATATACTAGAACTGCATTTTCATATTCTTATAACAAAATATATACAGTAGGTTCCCACTTTTGTTACAACTTTATTAAAGTGGTATTCCAGAGGGGGGAAACTTTTTTGTACAATACTTTGTAATAAAACTTCATAAAAAAAATATATAGATAGATACTTTTTGTGTGCTTTATTTTGAGTAGCAGCAATAAGAGCTGACACAGGGTTCACTGCTGCCACCGTTTGTGTCAGAACCTGCAGGGCTGTTGTGCCTTAGTCCCTTATGGCCTGTTCTCTGGTAGTGCTGCCACAGACACAACACAACCCTACTAGCACAGATCATTCCCCCGCCTCCGCCATGTATTATAGTATGCTATACACAGCAGAGTCCGGCTGTCACTCTCGTGGTGTACACATCAGCCTTTAGCAGAGTGAGCAGTAATTGATAGCAGACATTGCATGTCTAGCGAATAATGCATGTAGAAAAAAATAGATAAAAGAACAAAAAAAATAAATCAATATCACCAGTTCATCTAAACAGCTTATATGCAGTCCTATATGTCTCCATGGTTACAGACTACAAGAAAATCCTGTGTAGTCTGATGCTGCAGTCATGCGTTGCTTTGTTCATGCTGCCTCCTTTTGTTACTTTCTGTAGGTGGTGAAGGGAGCGTACTTACCCAACTGTTCAGGTTCAGCAACATTCTCCAAAACTGAATGCTCAGCATTTGACTCCTGGGAGCTGGAGAAGTTGGATGCCTCCCTAGGACTGCCATGGATATAACCTTTTGCCATGGATATAACCTTTTGCTGTATCCATGTTTTCCAGGACTTCCAGGGGCGGCATCTAAGTTCCCCAGGCCAAACGCCAAGTATTTGAGTTCGGAGAACACTGCCGAACCTGAACAGTTCGATAACTCCGCTCATCACTATCTGTCATCAGGCCCAGAAGTTGTGACCACAAAGTCTGGAAACCATGGCTGCTTCTCAGTCAGTGTACCTCTACTACACTGTGGCCTCAAGCTAAATAGGGTTGGTCTGTACACAACCATAGAAAGAAAACATGTACAGGAGCTCCATATATATATATATATATATATATATATATATATATATATATATACTGTAAAATGAAAATTTTAGGGATTTTTATCAATTACTTGCAGAAAAGTTTTTTTTTTTTACTTTTAGGTCTACTTTTTTTTTTAATCATATTCAAACATTTGCACTACAAGGCCTCAAACAGGGTTTACACAAGGCCTCAAGCAGGGTTTACACAAGGCCTCAAGCAGGGTTTACACAGATTTTTTTTAATGTAAATGTATCTGAGAGGCAGGAGAAGCTGCATACATTTACAGTAACATCGCACTTATCATCTTTATAATTACACAAAGGGTCCCAGTAGCAAGCGAATGTGAATTCTTACTGAGAAATACCACAAACAACAGCTGTGTTGATACTTTCTTCATACAATTACGAATGATAAATCTGTGGGATTGTGAATGATTTGTTGGATATCTGCTCTTAGAATATTTATAGAAGGAGCGCCTAAAAAAGCAACGCGCGATAATCTTGGCACGCGCTGAACATATGTAGAGGTATGAATATAAATGAAGCGTTATGTCCTTACATAAAAAAGACTCTCTAGTGTCAAAGTGAAGATATATCTCTTAGCCGTTTACATTTTTTATAAATATTAAATACTGGTGCTATGGTCTCGCAGAGAGATGCAGCCATAGTGTGAACAAAAAGTGTGCCAACGTGCCGTAAAGCTGCTGTTTACCTGCTAAAATTTGTGGCCATTAAAGAGACTCTGTCAGTAGGTGTATGCTGTCCTATCTCAGGGTAGCATAAACTAGACAGAGAAGCTGAACAGAATGATGTATCACTTACATTGTCATGTGCAGCTGATTCAGATATAGTCTCTTGAATAACATGAACAATAAGTAGTCCTCTCCATTATGAGCGTGAGCTCAATAATCCTGGATATTCATGAGCTCCAGCAAGCTCTGCCCACCAGCTGCTGATTGGCAGTTATCAATCCATGCTGTGTATAGGGAATCAACTGTCAATTAGCAGCTGGAGGGCGGGGGAAGGGGTGTGGCAAGAATCCTATTCTCCTGCATATTAGGAGAACGGCTAAATAAAATTATGTAAGTAATACACCGATCTGTTCAGCATTTCTGTCACTAGTTTATGCTGCCATCATTTAAGGCATCCTACACCTAGTAACAAATTTCCTTTAATGATTAAATCGGACCAACTTAAAGTGAAGCCCAGCCATAAGACAAGCCAAGGCAAGCGTGTCAATCTTGTGTATTTTCTCATACAATGGTGTCATATGTATACACCAAAAATGGTACAATGGAGGAAAAAGTTTTAGCAAATGAGGCCAAAATAGAACATTGGTGCCTTGACCAACGTATCTAACCACAGAACTTGATGGCCCCTATAATGGATGGGCTAATACAGCAGATGGTCTTCTCCAGAGCCATAAAAATAAAGGCAATCCTCCAGCGACCAAAGAATAGCAACATTTGTATCACTGAGGAGTAGAGAAATATTGTCTGGTCAGATGGATCCAGATCTCAATGAATTCTTCCCAATCGGTACAGGTGTGAACACTCCGACTGATCAAAACTTTTGACATATCTTAATGACATATCAAAATTTTTTTTTTTACAACAGGTACACTTTAAGCCTTTAGATGGTTGACAGGCACATTGTATCCCACACCAGGTAAAAGCATGCTGGGGGCACCACACTGGGTGGATTCACTAAAGGCCCCCATACACCTTCAATAATTGACGGCCGAATGATCATCCGGCCTTCAGTTATAACTCCTGCCCGCCACCCATCTTCCCCACGAACAGGAACATTCGGCATGGCGGAGTATTCCTGTGTTCTCTATGTGGAGGAGTACCCTGCGGTGAGAGCCCTTTCGTTACACTTTACAAGTGGCTGTCAATCACTTATTAGAACTGCCCACTAGACTCCTAAGCAAAAAAACAACAACTATATCAATTAAAAAGTTATGTTATACTAAATATTTTTATACCAAATAATATATAAACGTGCTTCGCTCCTGCTCTATAACGTGTTGTTGGTAGATTGGATGCATTTTTCTGATGACAGGTTCCCTTTCTCTAATTTACCTGGATAGCAATATCAATCATCACTATCTATAAGCAATAGGGTTATGTTATGTGATTAAATTAATTTTTAATGTCATTATGGGGACATTGTTTGAAGAAGAGGGCAGGCTATGGTTCCTGTAACTGCTATGGTAATATGCAGAAAGAATGAATGCTCCATGAGTCCAATGTCTCAGCGTACAGACATAGCACAGGGATTGGAAAACAGAGACACTTACCAGGTTCAAAAATCAGCACAAATCTGTATTTATCAAAAAAAAACTGAAGCAATTGCTGCTATTGTGCCTCAGTAAGGACAGTTGGAGATCCATATTGTTTCTAACTTCAAGACATGACAACTGTGAGCAAATCTCCACCTAAAGATTCAAGATGTAAGCTGCTAAAGCAAGTGTCTGACAATTAGGAACATACCTGCCGCCTGACGCAATGAATGATTCTAAACACCTTCTTATTTAAAGGGCAACTATAATGTTTAGCGGGCAGCAAGATGCGCTCTCAAAAAACCTGACAATGCGCTCCAGGAGCACACCCGATGCAGCCACGTGCCAGATGCGGATTCCTTCCAGCAGTTAATTACAGTGCTGTCTTTTTTTTTACAGTTTTTTTTTTCTTTTTCTTAGACAGCTGTTATTTTGATCAAAATTACGTCTGTCCTAAAAAAAAAAAAAACTTAAAGGAGAAGTCCGGCCCCAATTTTTTTTTTTTATATGTTATTACTTATGGAAAGTTATACAATTTTCTAATGTACATTAATTATGGGAAATGCTCATATACTGCTATTTCCCTTAATTTAGTGTATCAGGAAGTGTTAGAATTCTCTCAGAAGCAGTGACGTCACGACGAATGGTGTAATTCCTATGGAGTGTTCAGCAGGGGGCGCTCTCTATATAGAAGTCAATGAGTACCATTGACTTCTATATATTGTGCGCCCCTGCTGGACACTCCATTGGAATTACAATGGATGTGTGTATGTAATGTAATGTACTGTACTGTAATGTAGTGTCCTTGCTCCCTAAAGTATCCCATAAATGTAATCAATAAATACATTTGCTGGGCACCGAGCAGGGAGGGAGAGAGGTGCCATCTACCTCCCCCCTCCTTGCTCGGTGCTGGGAACATATACAAAGTACTACTCCTCCATTATCTGCAGATAATGGGGGAGTAGTACCTGTGCTATCTTATCGCCGCCCACGCCGCCGCTCACACAAGTGCCTCCCGCTCCGCCGCTCAAACAAGTGCCGCCCGCTCCGCCACCGCCGCCGCTCACAGTAGTGCCCCCTCCTCCTACGCTCCCCCTCCTCCTCGAAACACTATGGCCCCGCTGACTCCCCGCCGCCCCTCACACTATCCGGCCGGCCACCGCTCTCTGCTCCTGCAGGCCGGCCGTGTCAGCCCTCACCCACCCCGGCCAGCAGCACGGCGCTCCTGGTGCTTCCTGGTGTCCCAGGCCGGTGTGGGTGAGGGCTGACACGGCCGGCCTGCAGGAGCAGAGAGTGGTGGCCGGCCGGATAGTGTGAGGAGCGGCACGGGCAGGCGGCGGGGAGTCAGCGGGGCCATAGTGTTTCGAGGAGGAGGGGGAGCGTAGGAGGAGGGGGCACTACTGTGAGCGGCGGCGGCGGAGCGGGCGGCACTTATGTGAGCGGCGGCGGAGCGGGCGGCACTTGTGTGAGCGGCGGCGGCGGAGCGGGCGGCACTTGTGCGAGCGGCGGCACGGGCGGCGATAAGATAGCACAGGTACTACTCCCCCATTATCTGCAGATAATGGGGGAGTAGTACTTTGTATATGTTCCCAGCACCGAGCAAGGAGGGGGGAGGTAGATGGCACCTCTCTCCCTCCCTGCTCGGTGCCCAGCAAATGTATTTATTGATTACATTTATGGGATACTTTAGTGAGCAAGGACACTTGCTCCCCAAAGTATTCCATAAATGTATTCAATCGCAAAGTACAGTACATTAGATTACATACACACATTCATTGTAATTCCAATGGAGTGTCCAGCAGGGGCGCACTATATATAGAAGTCAATGGTACTCATTGACTTCTATATAGAGAGCGCCCCCTGCTGGACACTCCATAGGAATTACACCGTTGGTCGTGACGTCACTGCTTCTGAGAGAATTCCTGAAGTAAGGGAAATAGTAGTATATGAGCATTTCCCATAATTAATGTACATTAGAAAATTGTATAACTTTCCATAAGTAATAACATATAAAAAATAAATTTTGCCCGGACTTCTCCTTTAAAGTGTCACTGATGTTTCATTTTAATTTTTTTTTTTTGCAGAAATTTTGTAATTGGGTTTATTAGCTGAAAAATGCATTTTTATAATGAAAAAGCAGTTTGAAGCTCTCCCCCCTGTCTTCATTGTTTTCTATGGAGAGGGGAGAGGTGGAGGGAGATGAGGCACCAGAACAGGACAACAAAGAGTTAATTTTCAGCTATATCACCAGGCTATCTCTTCTGAAGTCAGAACTGACCTCTCTGACCTCTGAATACCGGCTTTTACACAGGTCCTACTATGTAATCCTTTGTTCTCTGCTGGCGACTAATCTCCCTCCTCCCCCCTCCCCTCTCCATAGGTTACACGGGGCTCGACTAATGTAAAAGAGTTGAGATTTCCTGATAATGAGCAGTGAATGAGAGAGAGGAGGGGGGGCCTGGAGAGAGTCTTTTTGAATGCAGATAATGGCATATTTGCCTAATAAACCCAATTACAAAGTTTATTAAATCGCCTGGACTATTGATTTCTGCAACAAAAAAAAAACAAAAAACGACAGTGACACTTTTAGTCAAGCGGTCAAAAGAATACAACATGGGACCATAGCCTAAGGGTGGCCATACACCTTCAATACTGCTGTGAGCAGAGGGTACCAACAAAAGTATGAGGTCTACCTTAAGAATGATAGTTTAACAGATACCACCCCACTATTGTCTATGGGCTCTGTTTACCATTGCAACTCTTGTCCATTGAATGCTGCAATACCAGACACAGCTCTAAGACAAGAGCAGTGATGCGTCTGTTAAACCTACAATGTAGCAGCAGCTCTTTGTTCTTATGCTTGGTTAGGATCTTTGCATTCAGACCTGCACAATGATGCATACTGGGTATATGAGATCTGTGTTTAGGCCCATTAAACCCATGTAACATTCTCCAGCTATATAGGAAATCTGATTAATAACACAGACTGAGGTGAGGAATAGCACATTCTGACTTTTGACAAGCCTCATTTCTCTTTCTGCACTATGATTCTTTGCTCTCACTATATTTATATAAAGATATAGTTGTGTCAGGTTTTTATTGCCTTTTGACACCCACAATAGTGTAGTTTACAGTGCTATGGAAATCTGTAGGACCAGTCAAACAGTAAGGCCTCATTCAGACGCTTAGTGGCTTTTTGCGGTGTGTACATTAGTGTCCGCAGTGTTGTACCCAATCTGCAAAAATCGTCCGTAGCACATCCGCAAACCATATTTTTTTGTGGCTCTGCAAAAATTACAGTGCTGGCATTCCGTTTTTTTTTTTATTATTATTCTTTCACACACACACACACACACACACCTGCCGGGTGCCACATATGATTACCAATGCTGATCGGTGTGCCTCGGCGCAGCTTAGTTCTGGTCCTACGGAGCCACTCTGACACAGCTCTGTCACAGCTCTTCTGACCCCTCTTCTTTCTACAGGTCTATTGAAGGCTAAAAGTCAGGGTCTCCAATGCATCTCTATCCGATCGCTTTCATGAAGATGCATTGGAGACCCTGACTTCCAGCCTTCTGAGCTGCAAAACTGAAGCTGAAGTGGTCACTTGGGCGCCAGCGGGATCTGAGAGGTTGAACTGGTTACTTTTAGCCTGTGACATTTCTTGGGGGTATCCATATTTTTTGTTATGTTTATATTATGCATGTCACAATCTTAATGACTGCAAAAAATTGTAGATCCCATAGACTTCTGTTCACTAATCATTTCTGCAATTATGGTCCGCACTAGGACATTTTTTTTCCTTTTTGCGGTACGGATTGCAGATCCATAAAACTACGGGTAACCCTATAAAAACCAATGGAAACTAATTTTGTCCATAATTTTGGATGCGTAATTACAGATAAAAATTACCCAATGTGTAAATAAGGTCTTAGACAATGGGATCCATAAGGATTTGTTACCAAGTGGATCCCTCTTGACACTCGTGATCAGAAACTTGGTTGGTTTTGTGATGGTAATAGTTCTGGCGTTGTTACACAGATTGCCATTCAAATTCTTACATAATCTGAATCAGAATTCCCATCATGCTTGGACATGTCTGGAAGGGAATTGTTTTGGAAGTAGTTTTGTCAAAATCAATCCCGGCATGATGGCATCTGTAGTATTGTAACAGCTGGGGGTGAAGGTTCCCCATCCCTGGTCTACATTATGTATTGGTTCTCCACTTTATGTTAATTCACTTACCTATACTATCGGCAGAATATAAGGATTCCTCTTCACCCTGGTAGGCAGACACATATTGTTGAGGCACCTCCTGTTCACTGACTTCAGCTGAACTCTTTGTATCACATACATAGTCTTTTTTCACCTGTAAAAATTCACAATTACTACCAACTATTACTTTATTCTCCTGTAGCTCTCTGGTATTGCTATGTCTACGCTGCAGTCTTTTTCCGTATTCTGTCTTAGCCTGTCCCACTTTCTCTTCTTCTTCAATCTTATGGAACATCCTTAGTTCTTCTAGAACCAAATCAAACTGGGCTTTCATCTGAAAATCTGTACTACGACCATCTGTATTTTTTTTGGTAACCACTAAAGATTCTTCCGTGTCAATGTCATTAACTGGATCGCCTTCTTGCTCACTGTTTCCATTTCCTATGGTTTCTACGCATACAGAGGACACTTGGCTCCCGTTTAATAGTTCACCAAACTTCACGTGTTGCTTCTCTTCCTCTATATCATCCCCTTCTTCAACACCTTCCATAACTTTTTCACCAATAGAGTAATTCTCTATACTCCAATGGTCAACCGCATCAATATTTATATTCCCATTTAGTTGCTTTTCATTACATTCTTTATCTTTGGTGTCTTTTATATAGAATTTGTGATGTTTTATGTCC
The DNA here is from genome assembly GCF_027789765.1 of Dendropsophus ebraccatus. NCBI lineage: Eukaryota > Metazoa > Chordata > Amphibia > Anura > Hylidae > Dendropsophus > Dendropsophus ebraccatus. The sequence continues at coordinate 140,835,133 of NC_091459.1, read as the reverse complement.
TGGCACTTTGATTCGCTCTCTGTGGGTTTATGTTCCATTGTAGTCATGTTGTCCTGTCTGGATTTACTTTTATAAGACAACATCTCGTCGCGGAAGAAACAATTTGTCTCCGTGGAATTGCTACTTTCTGCTTCCACCAAACAGATTTTTTTAAAGCTTTCGGTATAAGAAACCTGCGTAGACTCCACATAAAAGTCTACGTTATTTCCAGATGTCTCTTTTTCAGACTGTTCAGCGTCAACTCGGTTCTTAAAGTGTGAAGGAAAACAGAAGCCTTGTTTGCTAAGTGCACTTTTACAGTCCAGATGAGCCGTTCCGCTGCTGTTATTTATATCGTCGGTGCCAAGAGAAACCTCCACTTCTGCTGGTTCATACTTAGGGCCTGAGAATGATTCGTCAGTCATTTCATGGGTTTGAGAAGCGCTTTGTAAGCCAGCGCTGTGTAAAAATGAAAAGTCATTTTTTGATGTTCTAAGTAATGAAGCTGCAAGTATTGAAAAGTTGATGTCCCGGAGGAAATGTTGCTTGGCCAGGGGGTAATTGAGTTGTGTTGAAAATGGTTTTGCTTTCGGCAACAATGGCATATTATTGCCGCAAAGACGATTTTTCTTATCAACACAAGGCAATAAGGATTTGTTTTCTAGAGAACTTTTTGATGTGTTTGCAGCATCGGCCATTTCAGACGTCAGTCTTTTCCTTTGATAAGATGCCCGGTTATAACTATTTTGTCCTTGTCGCTCACCTGGTTGGGTGCTGTTAATATCACTGAGAATACCATCTGAAGTTAGTATACGAGGATGCACTGACAGCCTGACATGCAGATTAATATTACTGTCAGTGTTGTTTGTCAGACAAAGTCTTTCATCAGAGTCAGCCGGAACTTTACAGCGTCCTTTCTGTAGCAGACTACCGCATAGCGTAGTATAATCAACAGATCTGTCATTTTGAGGAATGAAAGTGCTACTAAAAACCTCTTCTGTAACACAGAGTGAAGAAGATGATATAACCAATGACTTTAGCACTGACCCAAAGTAACATCCATCTTCAGACATTTTAGAACCGGGTTTGACATTGCAGCATGTTTCCTGAGCACTTCTTAACAGAGGCATGGATGGATTTTTATTCGAGGAAGTTTCTAGGTTACGACAAGGTTTCACAAATCCATCTTGATCCTTGAAAATAAAATCTATATTAGTTTTTTTGTTAAAACCCATAAAATAAGGAAGTGAATCGCCACATGTGCTAGTGCTCAGAGACCTTTTAGCTCTGTTCTCTGTGTCTTCTAGCTTTCTCTTACGCCAAAGATTCTTCTTGGTAATAGCTCCCTGTACGTAGCTGGTCCAGACGATGTCCTTGACCTGACATGGCTGTCGAGCAGTAAAATTACCATAAGAAGCGCCGCCATAATAGCCTACCTCCTCAACAGATGTACTGTGTTCATATAATATTCGTGATCCGCTAGTTATGGAGTCTCTGGGAATAAGTGTATAGTGGTTAGCATTGGCTACATCAGAAGGACAATCTGAATAATAAGACTTGTATCCTGATACAATATAATTCTCCCAAATTAGATCCGATTGGGAAAGTATCATGTCCTCCATGGATAAATGCATGACTAAGTGAGGGAAATGCGGGTTTTTCAGGCTGCGCACTTCTTTTTCGGCTGTAATTCCCACCAGAGAGCCTCTTTCTGCGGCCATCTGCAATTGTTGGGACTGCAGTGTTCCCCTGTATTTCCCTTTTTCACGCCATATGTCATCACCTTCTGTGTTTGACTGCTGTCCTCTGTACATTTTACTGACTTCACAAATCTTGTTATTTATGATGACTTCTCAAAATGTAATCGGAGGCTGCGAACATAAAATAACACAAAATAAGAATGCGGCGTCACATCAAACAGCTCAGCTTAGACAAGAACAAGGGGAAGATTTGTTTTATATCAAAGACCTTTAAATGCGTGTTCCTGGCGATAATGTCGGCATTTATAGGAAGAAAATGATCACTTACAGCCTCGGTTTACTGCAGTTGCTGCACACACATATATACTGGGAAATGGACGCATCGACAGATTTGTTGAAATTTTCACAGCTCTTCCTTTCATCTCAATGAATTGCAGAAATTCATGCAAAGGCTGCAGAAATAACCCAATTCACATGTACAAAACAGATGTTCTCAGTTACATCTGTGCAACAAATCTTCCGCATGTGAACATACTCTGAGTAGAGGTAAGTCAAGGTATAAAACGCAAGTAGAAAGAGTATGTACTTGTTACCTATTTTATTAATTTCCATTTAAAGTGTTTCTTTAGACATATTAGACGTTTTTATTCAGAGTATGAGTGTTCAGACCCTGACCGATCACAAGAGTGAACCGGGAGAAGTGCCGGAAGAAGTTCTCTCCTGGATCTGTATCACATGACTGGGACGGACTTATAAGTCATATCTGGTCTTATAGACACTGAGATGGTGAGCTTCTTTCTTTGTTCATTCTTGTGATCAATCAGAGACCCTTAAAAACTTTTTCTCTAGGACTTGTCAGAAAAAGGTAAACTTTAAAGGGGTACTCCGGTGGGGGGGGGGGCATTTTTTTCCTGACACCGGGGAGGAGGTGGCTGAGGGAAACGACGACGTCCACTCACCTCCCTGGTTCCAGCGGCGGTTCCCGGCCGCTTCCTGGTGTTTGTCGCGGGCCCGAGACGATACGTCTCAGCCATGTCTCAGCCAGTCAGTGACAGAGGCGGGATCTGAGCGGACTTGAAACAGATCCCGCCTCCGTCACTGACTGGCTGAGTGGACCTGAGACGTCACGTCTCAGGCCCGTGTCAGACACCAGGAAGCGGCTGGGAACCGGGGACCGGAGTGCCGCGATGCGGGACCCGCCGCTGAAACCGGGGAGGTCAGTGGACGTCGTTTTCCTCAGCCGCCTACTCCCCGGTGTCAGGAAAAAAATGGCCCCCTTGCCGGACTACCCCTTTAACAAGTGAGCCTTTTTGGCATTAAAGGAAGTCCAGCCAGACCCATTTTTTAGCAAGTGCTGGGGAATAGAGATGATCGAACACCGGAAAAAGTTAGGTTCTAGGTTCTAGGCTGTATCCCGGAATTCCAGGCGGTCGTCGGGCTGTCTCCTCCTTCCCCACAGAACCTAACTTTTTCCGGTGTTCGATCATCTCTACTGGAGAGGTGGAGGATAAAATAAATAAAGTGCTGTTACCTCTCTGACTCCATTGCAGGAGGCCGTATACAGTCGTTCCGGTCCCCAGGTTCCCAATAGCTTTCTGGTCTGAGCAGTTGTGATGTGTGAGGTCCTCTCAGCCAGTCAGTGGCCATAGTGGGGTCCCGCTACAGCCGCTGACTGGCTGAGCAGACCTTACACCTCACAACCCGATCCCCACTCAGACCAAAAAGAAGCTGGGGATCCTGGGACCAGAGCTGCGGTATGCGGCCACCAGCACTGGACTATGTTGGAGGTAACAGCATTTCATTTCTTTTCTCCTCCCCAGCACTTTCTAAAAAAAATGGGCCTGGCCAGACTTCTCCTTTAGACAAAACCATCCATATCTACCAGAAGCTCCACTGATTCTTCCTTTTTTTCCCATTCTAATATCCCTTCCAGAACCCCCTATTTCCTCAGTGAAATTGGATTCAGCACCCAACATGCTTACGAGGGCATGGACAGTCAACAGGGTGGTCACTAGTGGTCAACTCTCAACAGGGAGAACATTTGAGTTTTCACACCATAGATAACTAAACAGAATAGACTACCCAGTCCATGCAACAAGCCTACGGACTGTTCAGAAGAGGTCACCATACTCAGTTGTCAATGGGACATTAACCTGAGCGCTCTTTCCATTGAAAACTGAGCAGTAGTGACCTCAATGGCATATTAGGTTCTGAATATAATAATAATAATAATAATAATAATAAATTTGTATAGCGCCAACAGATTCCGCACCTAATGGTTCTGATTGCAGGGGAAAGGGGAGTGGTGGCTAGACATAAATTGGGACACCTGTAATCCTTTAAATACGCACATATGGAATGAAGTAGTAAATTGGAATGTGTTTTATTTTTAAAATCTTCAAAGTAGCCCACTTTTGTTTTGATGACAGCTAGACATGAGCGAATTTACAGTATAAACGAAGTGAAATGCTTTGTTAGCTCAGCTAATTAGCTTATCAGCCTTCTACCTTTGAAGTCCATGCTGCTCTGCCCCAGGGGACTGGAAAAGCTGGATCCAGTCCTGGTAGAAGTTTCCCAGAACTGGATCCAGCTTTTCCAGCCACGTTCGGTAAAGTGGCACGGAGCAGCATGGACTTCAAAAGCAGCCGGCTAATAAGCAGATTGCCGAGCTAACTAAGCATTTTGTTTCCTTTATAATGTAAATTAGCTCATCTCTATTGACTGCTTTGCTCACTTTTTGCAATCTCTCTTTCAGCTTCATGAGGTCACCTGGTGTGGTTTTCTATTAACATGTCTACCTTGTCAACAGTTAAAGGGGAAGTTATTCCCTATCCCTAGGATACTGGATAACAAGCTGACTGGGGTGAGGAGCCGACCACCAGGATCACAACCAATCCTGAGTACAGTAACAAACATGTCAGTGTAATGAATGGTGCACAGCACACAGATGCGTGGACAATGCTCTATTTATTTGCACTAAGGAAATGCATACAAAAACTATACATTCATATAATAAGCAATAAGTGTCTATCTTTGGTGGGTATGTATTATATAACAAATGTAGCAGCAAATGAAAGCAGAATAAGCTTGAAAAAAAACAGGTATTTGAAAAGTTTACAATGTGCTTCTGGTATCTGTAAGTATACCCTTGAGCTGTGGAAGTAGTGAGCCTCAAGTGCAGTAAATAGCTTGCAAAAGTCACACCGGGGCAACCTACAATTCTAATTTTAGCTTTGTTTTTTTCTCCCCACAACCCGCTGATTTGACAAAACATCATTATCATCATTATATAAAATGAAGAAATGCAGGATGTGTCCCCCATTTTCCATTTAGGCCTTAGGCTGGGTTACAACTGCGTTTTTGCAATCGTTTTTTTACCCATTTTATGTGTTTTTATTTGTGTGCATCCATTTTCATCTGTTTTTCATTGACTTCCATTTAAAAAAAAAAAAAAAAACATCAAAAACCGGATCAAAACATATTCTTTTTTTAGCGTGGTCGGCGACATTCTTCTGTATGCTAAAAAAAACACATGCATTTTGATCTGTTTTAGACCCTTTCTTAGAATGGAAGTCAATGGAAAAACGGAACAAAAGGGATGCACTCAAATGCATCCGTTTTTGTTCTGTTTTTTTTTTGTTAGTTTGTTTTTTGCAAAAAAAAAAAACAGACTGCAAAAATGCAGTGTCAACCCAGCCTTAGTCTACAAGATGATTTTGATGGTGAGAAATTAACTTTGTGATTTCTGACACTACTGTCCATTAGTCCGGGCTGTAAAAAAAAAAAAAAAAGCTTAGTACATGGACTTTAGGTTGGAATCACACTTGGCATTTTTGCAAAAATAAAAATAAAAACATTGAACATCAATAAAAATACCAAACATGGCTCATAGCGTTTTTTGGTTCACCAACGCTGCAGCCAGATGTTAGCTGAGAATCAGTAGGGAAATATAAAATACTATACCTTTTTGTTAGATGTATTTTTTTACTCCTTTCAGTGGAGTTAGTTTTTGGGTTAGGTCTTCCTAAATGCAGCACGCTTTTCCTGCGATAGACTTCTGTAGGTTCATGTGCCTTTTTTCATCATAAATCCTAAAATCACATGATAAAAGAACTGCATGCTTATAAAAAGGGAAATTCTGGTTTTAAAAAAAACTCTGCTTGTCATTTTTTTCTACAGTTTTTTTCCCCTATATGTTTCTATTTAGGACATAGAAAGAATAATCATATATGGAAAAGGGTACCTATCATTTAAACAAACTTCTAACACATCATAGCAACATGTCAGAGCTTTGTATCAGTCAGGGTCTGGGTGCTGAGACCCTTGTATATCATTAGAATGAACGGGCAGACGCGTGCTCTGCCTCTCCATCTTCGTCTCACTGCTAAAGTATCAGTAGACGAAATTAAAATGGAGCCCTATGGAAGTTCTGGTAATCGCTGTACCGGAAGTTCCATAGGGCTCCATTATAATTCTGTCCATCGCTACTTTAGAAGTGAAACAGAGATGAAGAGGCAGAGTGCACGCTTCTGCATGCATAGGCCCCTTTATTCTAGCAATCAGTGAGGGTCTCAGCATCTGGACCATGACAGATAAAAGCTGAATATTTGGCAGGAGGGACACAACCCCTTCAAAACCTTGTAAGAAAACATTGTGGAAAAACAAGCAAAGAAAGCTCATTTTCTTTTCTTTATACATTTGATTCAGTGAACTGGATTTGTAAGCCAAGTTTATGTTTTATGCACAAAATAAATGACTCTACGAACCTGGAAAAGAGATTTGCACAAGTATAACCATGGAGCCCTACTATAAACAAGAAGCTGGAGCTCAGTATATATATATATATATATATATATATATATATATAAATATATATATATATACTGAGGGGGTTAGGGAAAGGAGTGTTTATATATATATATATATATATATATATATATATATATATATATATATATATATATATATATATATATATATATATATATAAAACACTCCTTTCCCTAACCCCCTCAGTTATGTCCTAATACTTCTGCCCAGTTATACCTCACTCACATCATGTGTGATTAATAATCTATTATGTCAGGTTCAGATTTTGCATAGTTTTTATACTTTTAGTCAAAAAGAGGATTTGAGCCACAATTTATTTGTACTTTTTATGGCCCACTGCTTTGCTTCAATAAACTTAGAACCAGTCCTAAGGGTTGGGCCACACATAGTATTTGCTGCATATTTTTTGCTCAGAAATTCCAAGGAGGTAATCCACAGCAATAAAATTAGTAGTAAATTAATGAGATTAAAAAAAAAATTCAAAAAATCTATAGAAAAAATTGCAGAAGAAAAAGACATGTTTCTTAAATAGCCCTATAAGTTAAACCAAGTTAGTTGAGATAGGAATACCCCTTTAACCCTTTGAGGACCAGGCCCAAAATGACCCAGTGGACCGCACAAATTTTCATTTTTGTGTTTTTGTTTTTCCCTCCTCCCCTACTAAGAGCTCTAGAATTTATCTACAGGGCCATGTAATGGCTTGTTTTTTACATGAGCAGTTGTACTTTGTAATGGCGTCTTTCATTCTACCATAACATGTATGATGGAACCCTAAAATTGTTATTTATGAAGATATAAATAGGTGAAATCGTAAAAAAGAATGCAATATGGTAACGTTTGGGGGGTTCCTGTGTCTACGTAATGCACTATATGGTAACAGCGACATGACACTATTATTCTATAGGTCAGTCTGAACACAACCATATGCAGGTTACACAGATTCTCTAATGTTATATATATATATTTTTTTTTTTTGCAATTAGTTATTAATTAAAGTTTCCCTATTTGGCGCTTATAACAGTTTTAGTTTTTCACCTACAGGGCTGTATGGGGTGTCATTTATTGCGCCATGATCTCTAATTTTTATCAATACCATATTTGTGTAACTCGGACATTTTGATCACTTTTTAATAAAATTTTATTAAATTGTTTTATATATAATGTAACAAAAAAAAACTGGTAATATTGGCGCTCTTTTCCCTCTCGTTTACAATTACGCACGCAACTGTATATAATAAGTTTTTTATTTATTTATTTTTACATGTTTTATTTGTATAATGGGAAAGGGGGGTGATTTTAACTTTTATTGAGGGAGGGGCTTTGGGGTATTTATAAAAACATTTTTACTTTTTTTTTACGCATTTTAATTCTCCCTGGGGGACTTTTACATGCAATCATTAGATAGGCATAGCATTGATCAGTGTTATAGGCGTTCTGCTTATTGAGCCTGCCTGCAAGAGACCTCCAGCGGTCCGATGCAGCGATCAGGACCCCCGCAGTCACACCACCTTGTTAGCTATTAAAACAATGGCCATTCTTATCATACAGAATTGTGTGGCATTAAAGTAATTGCAAACAACAGCTGTTGTTTTGTCTGGCCATGGAAATAATTTAAATCAATGCAATTTTCAGTGCAATACTCTGACACTCACTACAACGGCCGTTGTTTTTGAGTGCCAAACAACGGCTGTTGTATGTACATTGTGTGAAGATAGTCTTAGACTGGTTCTATAAGCATTTACATTACTAAAGACATAACATGCTCTATGTGAGGCCCTTTTATGACTGCATTACCCCCATAGTCAATGGGGCCTGTAAAATATGCAGAGTGTATATTTGCTTCTTTAATATATGTAGGTAGAGATAACGTTTTTACCTTCAATATGTGAAAAGAATAATGCAGATATGACTGCAGATGGAAAACCTGAAACAATGCACATATAAATAGGATGAATATGTTTAAAAAAAACAATACTCAGCTTTTCATGTTTAGACAATTTCAAAAGTGTGGAGATCTGTTTGTTATACAGGATCCTGAATATGTATCAGGAACAATGGGGGAGAAGTGGTGTATTCTCTCCAGTCTGACACGGTGCTCTCTGCTGCCACCTCTGTCCATGTCAGGAACTGTCCAGAGCAGCAGCAAATCCCCATAGAAAACCTCTCCTGCTCTGGACAGTTCCTGACATGGACAGAGGTGGCAGCAGAGAGCACTGTGTCAGACTGGAAAGAATACACTATTTTCTGCAGGGCATACAGAAGCTGATAAGTACTGTAGATTTTTAAATAGAAGTAAATTACAAATCTATATAACTTTCTGACACCAGTTGATTTTTAAAGAAATTGTTTTTCGCAGGCATTCGTCATTCATTGAAAATAAATTGCACTACTGAAATCTTTTAAAATAAATAAATAAAATAAAGTTCTTTATTCTGATATGTATATCATTTTTTTTAAATAATTTATGAAATGGCTAGGTAGGGCTTGTTCTTCTGGTAAAATGTCATTTATATTACTATAAATTTTGGTTCAATTACTTTTTTTTTACATTGTTCTTTCCATTTTTTGGAGGCAGCTTAACAAAATACCATTTTTTTTATTTTATTTTTTTGCAATGACCGTGAGCGACCAAAATAACAAAATATATGTTTTTAATGGGGTGCAGTTTATTTTACTTTATAAATCATAATTTATCGTTTTCTGATCACCTATATATTACGCTGCACTACTATTGTTGTGCAGTGTGTTATGCCTGTCAGCAAGTCCGGCAACATTTTTTATTAAAGTATTGTATTGTCCCCCAAAAGTTATATAAATTGCCAATATACATTTATTACGGGAAATGCTTATAAAGTGCTTTTTTCCCTGCACTTACTACTGCATCAAGGCTTCACTTCCTGGATAACATGGTGATGTCACTTCCTGGATAACATGGTGATGTTACTTCCTGGATAACATGGTGATGTCACTTCCTGGATAACCTGGTAATGTCACTTCCTGGATAACATGGTGATGTCACTTCCTGGATAACATGGTGATTTCACTTCCTGTATAAAATGGTGATGCCACTTCCTGGATAACATGATGTCACAACCCGACTCCCAGAGCTGTGTGGGCTGTGGCTGCTGAAGAGGATGATGGCAGAGGGATGCTCAGTGTCCCTCCAGTGCCCTGTGTCCCTCAGTGTCCCCCTGCCATCATCCTCTCCAGCAGCCACAGCCCGCACAGCTCTGGGAGTCGGGTTGTGACATCACTATGTTATCCAGGAAGTGACATCACCATGTAATCCAGGAAGTGACATCACCACGTTATCCAGGAAGTGACATAACCATTTTATCCAGGAAGTGACATCATCATGTTATCCAGGAAGTGAAGCCTTGATGAAGTAGTAAGTGCAGGGAAAAAAGCACTTTATGTGCATTTCCCGTAATAAGTGTATATTGGTGATTTGTATAACTTTTGGGGGGCAATACAATACTTTAATAAAAAATGTTGCCAGACTTCTCCTTTAACCCCTAGACGACCCTGGACGTAGGGGTACGTCATGGAAGTCTGTCCCTAGACCACCCATGACGTAACCTTACGTCCTGGGTGTTTCTCCCGCTATGAAGCGTGCTCCGGAGCGGAGCGCGCTTCATAGCAGGTGGGGGCCGGCTGCAAACAGCAGCCGGGACCTCACCGGTAATGACACGCTGCAGCGATCGCGCTGCCGCGTGTCATTAACCCCTTAAACACCGCGATCGCGGCGCGACCGCGGCGTTTAAGTGTAAGTGACAGGGGGAGTCCCCTGTCATTTACCGATCGGGACCCCCGCAGTGTGACTGCGGGGGTCCCGATCGTTGAAACGGACTGCCGGAGGTCTCTTACCTGCCTCCGTGCGGTCCGATCGGCGATCTGCTACACTGAGTCTGCACAGGCAGGCTCAATGAGCAGATCGCCGATAACACTGATCAATGCTATGCCTATGGCATAGCAATGATCAGTGTATAAATTAAAGTACTGTATGTAAAAGTCCCCCAAAGGGACTTCAAAAGTGTAAAAAAAAAAAAGTTCAAAACACTATTACACTACCCCAAAACCCCTCCACCAATAAAAGTCTAAATCACCCCCCTTTCGCATTATATAAATAAAACATATAAAAATAAATAAATAGATAAACATATAATATACCGTAGCGTGCGTAATTGTCCGATCTATTAATATATAACAAGCGTCATTGTGATCGGTAAACGGCGTACACGAAAAGAGGGGAAAAGTGCGCAGATTACCGATTTTATGTTACATTATATATTAAAAAAAATCAATAAAAAGTGATCAAAACGTCCGATCTTCACAAATATGGTATTAATAAAAACTAGAGATCATGGCGGAAAAAATGACACCCCATACAGCCCCGTAGGTGAAAAAATAAAACCGTTATAAGCGTCATAATAGGCCCATTTTATTAATATTTAATTGCCAAAAAAAAGGATTTCATAAAAAAATACATATATAACATTAGAGAATCTGTGTAACCTGCATATGGTTGTGTTCGGACTGACCTATAAAATAATAGTGTCATGTCGCTGTTACCATATAGTATATTACGTAGACACAGAAACCCCCCAAACGTTACCATATTGCTCTTATTTACGATTTCACCTATTTATATCTTCATAAATAATATATTTGGAATTCCATCATACATGTTATGGTAAAATGAATGACGCCATTACACAGTACAACTATTCCTGTAAAAAACAAGCCCTTACATGGCTTGTAGATAGAAAACTGAGAGTGCTAGAGCTCTTAGAAGGGGAGGAGGGAAAAACGAAAACACTAAGATCAAAATTTGCGCGGTCCACTGGGTCATTTTGGGCCTGGTCCTCAAAGGGTTAAGCCAACTGGCATTTGATCTAAACACAAACTAGACAGGTAATGTTTCCACTACTTAAAAATGAAAACTCCCAGTAGAGAAATGTATTATTTGTGCCTATGGGTGTGATAGAGCATGCCTTGACTAGACAGTCATTGAAAGCATCACGTTTTTGCCAATGGTCGTCAAAAAGAGGTCCCTCTTTTAGTAATGACGTCCCAAAATAATGACCGTGAAAATCATTAGCATTCGTCATTACCACTTGACAGCTGTCATTCAGCACTACAATGATGACTGCTTGGAAAGACATCTGTCGAGCGGTCATGACGAACACAAATGATTTTCATGGTCGTTATTTCGGGCCGTCATTACCAAAAGAGGGACTTTTTTTGACGACCATTGGCAAAGACCTGATGCATTCACTGACTGTCTAGTCCAGGCATGCTCCATCACACCCACAGGCACAAATAATACATTTCTCTACTGGGAGTTTCTGTATTTAGTTTAGTTTTTTTTAACCAAACCTAGAAGTGGTTTCAGGAGAATTGGCTCCATTTCTGGCTTTGGCTGAAAAAACTTTGATGGCATTTTTCCAAAGAAAATGCTGTGTGTGCAATCCCTCCTTAAGCAAATAACAAAAAGCTCAAGGAAACAGCGAAGAAGGAAATATGATGGAATACGAAGGAGGGAGAGAAGACTGCATCGTCTTACAAGAAATATCATACAGTATCTGAAAGAGTTCATCAGACATTTACAATGAAGTTATGAAGCCAAAACCGAAGCCCTTTAAATGATTATCCCTTAAAGTCAGGGATGGGGAATCTCCGAACCTCCAAATGGTGAAAAACTACAACTCCCATCATGCCTGGACAGCCAATACTCTGCAGTATGGGATGGGGTAGTAGACTATACTATTCCATACAAAGGCACAAAGTATATCAGGTTGTATACCGTATTCTACCATATTTATTAACGCCAAAATGGCCACAAAATAAATGTATAAAATCTTCCAGTCATGAGGTGTTTAGCAAATGGCGGTGTTGGTTATTTTGATCAATTTTATTATTTTGTATTATATAAAATAATACAGTTTATGGCTATTGACGAGTCTCCCCGGGATGAGAAGCAGCAGCGGCCATACATGAGGGAGAATCTCCTCACATCCGCCATGTTCTAGAGCTTTCCTCAGTGTCTGATAATAATCCCCATAGTTATATATACATTATATCTTGTGTCTCCTCCCTCTGCTGCTTTGTACAGCACTGGGAGGACTGGTCAGTACTGGTTATCACTGGTTATACTGGGCTCCTCCTTCACCTCACACACCTCAGGCTGCCCCCTGACTCTCCTCACATTGTTCAGGCAGCCGAATGTGAGAAAACTTTATTGACAAAGGACATTCAGTGACAGAACAGCACAGAACATACAAGTCACCTCAGGGTTATGTGACCAGATATAAACTGTGCTCTGCTATACACGTCATAGACGGTCACTATGACGGAATATATGGTCTATCATTTACATTACAGACACATTGGTGCTTATTATATTACATGCCTCAGCTGCTGCAGAATCTCTTTGTTAAGGGGATACATGTCATTCATCTGTAGGATGAGGTGTGCAGGAGCTAGGCTATGTAAAGCGTGCCCCTCTATATAAAGCCAGACACAGTGTGCCCTCATATACTACCAGTCAGTGTGCCCTAATGCACTACCAGCCAGTGTGCCCTCATACACTACCATATACAGTGTGCCCTAATATACTACCAGCCAGTGTGCCCTAATATACTACCATCTACAGTGTGCCCTAATATACTACCATCTACAGTGTACCCTCATACACTACCATCTACAGTGTGCCCTCATATACTACCATATACAGTGTGCCCTAATATACTACCAGCCAGTGTGCCCTCATACACTACCATATACAGTGTGCCCTAATATACTACCAGTCAGTGTGCCCTCATATACTACCATATACAGTGTGCCCTAATGTACTACCAGCCAGTGTGCCCTAATGCACTACCAGCCAGTGTGCCCTCATACACTACCATATACAGTGTGCCCTAATATACTACCAGTCAGTGTGCCCTCATATACTACCATATACAGTGTGCCCTAATGTACTACCAGCCAGTGTGCCCTAATGCACTACCAGCCAGTGTGCCCTAATATACTACCATATACAGTGTGCCCTAATATACTACCATATACAGTGTGCCCTCATATACTACCATATACAGTGTGCCCTCATATACTACCATATACAGTGTGCCCTCATATACTACCATATACAGTGTGCCCTCATGTACTACCAGCCAGTGTGCCCTCATACACTACCATATACAGTGTGCCCTCATACACTACCATATACAGTGTGCCCTCATACACTACCATATACAGTGTGCCCTCATACACTACCATATACAGTGTGCCCTCATACACTACCATCTACAGTGTGCCCTCATATACTACCATATACAGTGTGCCCTCATATACTACCATATACAGTGTGCCCTCATATACTACCATATACAGTGTGCCCTCATGTATTACCAGCCAGTGTGCCCTCATACACTACCATATACAGTGTGCCCTCATACACTACCATATACAGTGTGCCCTCATACACTACCATATACAGTGTGCCCTCATACACTACCATCTACAGTGTGCCCTAATATACTACCATATACAGTGTGCCCTCATCAGGGCCGCCGATAGGGCAGTACAACCGGTACTGCCGTATGGGGCCCGGACCCTAAGAGACATGGGGGGGGGCCCGGCCGCTCCCTCCCCCGGCCGCCACTCCCTCCCCCGGCCGCCGCCCCCTCCCCGACCGCTGCCCCCTCCCCGACCGCTACGCTAGGGGGGCCCGCACGGCCCCCCTTGCCACCTTGGGGGGGGGGGTTGTGCCGCTTCGGTCCGGTGAGCTTCCGGCACACGCTGCCTCTATCACTGGCCGGAAGCTCACAGCTGCAGCCCTGCGGTCCTTCTCTCCTGCTCGGCAGCGGCGCACGTGACGTCATCGCGCCGAGCAGGAGAGAAGTTCCTGGACCGCGGGGCTGCAGCTGTGAGCTTCCGGCCAGTGATAGAGGCAGCGTGTGCCGGAAGCTCACCGGACTAAAGCTGCATGGGGAGGGGGGACCTGCCTCACCTGCCTCACCTGCCTCACCTGCCTCTGCTCCCCCGGCCGCTCCCTCGTCCCCCAGCCTCTCCTCCTGTACCCCCCCCCTCCAGCCTCTCCTCCTGTACCCCCCCTCCAGCCTCTCCTCCTGTACCCCCCCCTCCAGCCTCTCCTCCTGTACCCCCCCTCCAGCCTCTCCTCCTGTACCCCCCCTCCAGCCTCTCCTCCTGTACCCCCCCTCCAGCCTCTCCTCCTGTACCCCCCCTTCCAGCCTCTCCTCCTGTACCCCCCCTTCCAGCCTCTCCTCCTGCACCCCCCTTCCAACCTCTCCTCCTGTACCCCCTTCCAGCCTCTCCTCCTGTACCCCCTTCCAGCCTCTCCTCCTGTACCCCCCCTCCAGCCTCTCCTCCTGTACCCCCTTCCAGCCTCTCCTCCTGTACCCCCCCTCTTGTACCCCCCCCCTCCAGCCTCTCCTCTTGTACCCCCCCTCCAGCCTCTCCTCCTGTACCCCCCCTCCAGCCTCTCCTCCTGTACCCCCCCTCCAGCCTCTCCTCCTGTACCCCCCCACCAGCCTCTCCTCCTGTACCCCCCCTCCTGTACCCCCTCCAGCCTCTCCTCCTGCACCCCCAGCCTCTCCTCCTGCACCCCCAGCCTCTCCTCCTGTACCTCCTCTAGCCTCTCCTCCTGCACCCCACAGCCTCTCCTCCTGCACACCACAGCCTCTCCTCCTGTACCCCTCAGCCTCACCCCCTGCACCCCACAGCCTTTCCCCAGCCTCTCCTCCTCTACCCCCCCTCCAGCCTCTCCTCCTGCACCCCCCTTCCAGCCTCTCCTCCTGTACCCCCTTCCAGCCTCTCCTCCTGTACCCCCTTCCAGCCTCTCCTCCTGTACCCCCTTCCAGCCTCTCCTCCTGTACCCCCTCCAGCCTCTCCTCCTGTACCCCCTCCAGCCTCTCCTCCTGCACCCCCCAGCCTCTCCTCCTGCACCCCCCAGCCTCTCCTCCTGCACCCCCAGCCTCTCCTCCTGCACCCCACAGCCTCTCCCCCAGCCTCTTCTCCTGCACCCCCCAGCCTCTCCTCCTGCACCCCACAGCCTCACCCAGCCTCTTCTCCTGCACCCCTCAGCCTCTCCTCCTGCACCCCACAGCCTCTCCCACAGCCTCTTCTCCTGCACCCCCCAGCCTCTCCCCCAGCCTCTTCTCCTGCACCCCCAGCCTCTCCTCCAGCCTCTCCTCCTGCACCCCACAGCCTCTCCTCCTGCACCCCACAGCCTCTCCTCCTGCACCCCACAGCCTCTCCTCCTGCACCCCAAAGCCTCTCCTCCTGCACCCCACAACCTCTCCCCCTAGCCTACCCTCCTGCACCCCCAGCCTCTCCCCCAGCCTTTCCGTCAGCACCCCCCCCAGCCTCTCTGTCAGCACCCCCCAGCCTCTCCTCCTGCACCCCCTAGCCTCTCCACCAGCACCCCCAGCTGCTCTCCCTGCCCCTCAGCTGCTCCTCCTGCCCCCCATCTTCTCCCCCTGCCCCATCTGCTCCTCCACCTGTCCCCCATCTTCTCCCCCTGCCACCCCAGCTGCCCAATCTTCTCCCTGCCACCCTAGCTGCCCCCTATCTGCTCCCCCTGCCTGCCACCCCAGCTGCTCCTCCTGCCCCCCATCTACTCCCCCTGCCACCCCAGCTGCTGCCCCCGAGCTGATCCCTCTGCCCCACATTGCTCCCTCTGCCCACCCAGCTGCTCCCCCTGCCCCTCTCACCCCAGCTGCTCCCCCTGCCCCCATCTACTACCCCTGCCCCTCTCACCCCAGCTGCTCTCCCTGCCCCCCATCTGCTCCTCCTCCTGCCCCATCTACTCCCCCTGCCCCCAGCTGCTCCCTCTGCCTCCCCAGATTCTCCCCCTGCCACCCCTAGCTGCTCCCCCTCCCCGTCACCCCAGCTGCTCTCCTTCCCCCTGTCACCCCAGCTTCTCCCCTTCACCCCAGCGGCTTCCCCTGCCACCCCCAGCTGCCTCCCTTCCCCTGCCACCCCCAGCTGCCTCCCTTCCCCTGCCACCCCCAGCTGCCTCCCTTCCCCAGTCACCCCCAGCTGCCTGCTTGCAGACTAGTTGTGGTTGGAGAAGTCTTCTTGATTGCTGCGCCAGATGGAGAAGAAAGCAAGAAGCGACGGCAATCGGAGAAGACGTCACCTGTGAGTCATTAGTAACTGCACTGTAATCACTTCTATAGTGTGCAGAGCCTGTGTACCATTGGGGTCTAAATGGGTCAGTGTATTGTTTGCGCTAGTGTACTGACACAGCCCCGCGGTCACTACAGTACACTAGCGCAAACTTTTAAACTAGGACCCAACTAGAACAGCCGCAGGCACTACAACTCCCAGCATATGCTGAGGGCTGCAGACTGTCAGTAAATGCTGGGAGTTGTAGTGCCTGCAGCTGTTGTAGTTGGGTCCTATACACTGGATGCTTTGTGACATATAAGAATACATAGATCTGTGGGGGCTCAGTGCAGGGACGTGACCCCAGAACAGCACTAATAAGGGATAGTGGTAGATGTTTTGTTCTATCCCCTATTAGTGATGTTCTGGGGTCACTTCCCTGCACTGAGCCCCCACAGATCTTTGTATTCTTATATGTCACAAAGCATCCAGTGTATAGGACCCAACTACAACAGCTGCAGGCACTACAACTCCCAGCATGTACTGACAGTCTGCAGCCCTCAGGATATGCTGGGAATTGTAGTACAGTGTAGACAGATGTATTGCTGGACCTTCAGGGCTGATGGTTGTCACCCACAGATTGCAGCCACCAGGAGCCTCTGCACACAGTGATTTATTACAGGGTTGTCCTCTCAGAGACTACAACTCCCAGCATACCCTGAGAGCTGTATAAATGGAGGGATTTGTCACAAATACAGATGAATTCAGGAAAGGAGCGGGTCAGCATGTCGTTTCTCACTGGTTGTATATTGGTGGGCCCCAGGTCCCCCAGTCTGACACTGGACAGAAGCGGCCCCCAAACTAAGACGTCCCCGGCCTCCTTCCTTCCTCCATCACATTTGTTTGATGAGAACAGCGGGCATCAAGCAGAGCGACACTCAAGTGCCAGGGTATATACCATGCATGTACAGCAACGTGGGGGGGGGGGGCGCCTCAGCATGCAAAGTGCCTAGGGCAGCATAAACTCTAAATACAGGCCTGGCTGCCGGCACTTCATACCAGCAGCCTATGGGAGGCCGGGCCGTGACCTCTCCGGCAGGCGTGATCATGTGACGTCATCACGTCTGCCGGAAGTCCCGTCCCTGCGGCTCGCAAGATGGAGCCCGAAGAGGAGGAAGAGCTGCTGCCTGCACAGCGTGGATTAGGTGAGTAGGATGTTTATTTTTTTGGGGGCACCTCTGGGGGCATTATTAGTATATGGGGGCACCTCTGGGGGCATTATTAGTGTATGGGGGCACCTCTGGGGGCATTATTAGTTCATGGGGGGCACCTCTGGGGGCATTATTAGTATATGGGGGCACCTCTGGGGGCATTATTAGTTCATGGGGGGCACCTCTGGGGGCATTATTAGTGTATAGGGGCACCTCTGGGGGCATTATTAGTATATGGGGGCACCTCTGGGGGCATTATTAGTATATGGGGGCACCTCTGGGGGCATTATTAGTATATGGGGGCACCTCTGGGGGCATTATTAGTATATGGGGGCACCTCTGGGGACATTATTAGTATATGGGGGCACCTCTGGGGGCATTATTAGCTCATGGGGGCACCTCTGGGGGCATTATTATCTCATTGGGGGCACCTCTGGGGGCATTATTAGTGTATGGGGGCACCTCTGGGGGCATTATTAGTGTATGGGGGCACCTCTGGGGGCATTATTAGTGTATGGGGGCACCTCTGGGGGCATTATTAGTATATGGGGGCACCTCTGGGGGCATTATTAGTGTATGGGGGCACCTCTGGGGGCATTATTAGTGTATGGGGGCACCTCTGGGGGCATTATTATTGGTGAACATATACAAATCAAACAGCCCCCCAGACCCTCGAAATTCAATAACCCCAAACGGGGCATTCAAACAGCATTCTGAATACAGGGAACCCCTACCCCACTCTTGTATAAGTTTTAGTCTCCATCATAATGAGCCCCGCTGGGCTTGTAGACACGCTATAAATTGTACGTTGCAAGGGTGAATATAATGCACTGCATACAGAGCACAAGAGGCAGCTATACAAGTAAGTGTCTGTATGGTGACATTTAAATTGCACCTTGTTCACATTTAGTTTCTACAATTTTATAACTGTATAACAGAGGTTACATTTTAAGCCACTGGGGAAAATGGGGTATATGAGCCAGTTCTCTAGAATTGATCGGAACCAAATTATACCTCCCAGCAAGGCGTGGGGCGAACACACTATTTTTTTTTTTTATTAATGTGGGGGGCCCAGACACTTTGGTTGTATGGGGCCCCGAAATTCCTGATGGCGGCCCTGGCCCTCATACACTACCATATACAGTGTACCCTCATACACTACCATCTGCAGTGTGCCCTCATACACTACCATATACAGTGTGCCCTCATATACTACCATCTACAGTGTACCCTCATATACTACCATCTACAGTGTGCCCTCATACACTACCATATACAGTGTGCCCTCATACACTACCATATACAGTGTGCCCTCATACACTACCATCTACAGTGTGCCCTCATATACTACCATATACAGTGTGCCCTCATACACTACCATCTACAGTGTGCCCTAATATACTACCATATACAGTGTGCCCTCATACACTACCATATACAGTGTGCCCTAATATACTACCATCTGCAGTGTGCCCTCATATACTACCATCTACAGTGTGCCCTCATACACTACCATATACAGTGTGCCCTCATATACTACCATCTACAGTGTGCCCTCATACACTACCATCTACAGTGTACCCTCATACACTAACATCTACAGTGTGCCCTCATATACTACCATCTACAGTGTACCCTCATATACTACCATCTACAGTGTACCCTCATATACCACCATCTACAGTGTGCCCTCATATACTACCATCTACAGTGTGCCCTCAAGTACTACCATCTACAGCAGTGCTTCTCAAACTGTGAGGCGCCCCCTAGTTGTTGGTGAGGCGCAGCTGGGGAGGGAGTATTCACAAAAGTAACTATAAGTTGCAAAAACCTTTCCCTGACTGCAACAATCTCTGGTTATGAAACATTGTTGGCTCATTCTGCACTTATTTAATGTGATTAGGAGATTAGGAGACAAATGAAGGGTAGACTAAGCAAAAGTTCTTATATCTGCATAGACTTCAACCACAGATGGTGAGGCCCTGGCATCCTCTTGGTCAGTCTGGTGAGGCCCAGGTAGCATTTTCTTTGTCGGGTGAGGCTCCAGTAGTAAAAGTTTGAGAAGCACTGATCTACAGTGTACCCTCATATACTACCAGCTACAGTGTACCTTTATATACTACCAGCTACAGTGTACCCTCATACACTACCAGCTACAGTGTACCCTGATATACTACCATCTACAGTGTACCCTCATATACTACCAACTACAGTGTAACTTTATATACTACCAGCCAGTGTGCCCTCATATACTACCAGCTACAGTGTACCCTCATATACTACCAACTACAGTGTGCCCTCATATACTACCATCTACAGTGTACCTTTATATACTACCAGCTACAGTGTACCCTCATATACTACCATCTACAGTGTACCTTTATATACTACCAGTCAGTGTGCCCTCATATACTACCAGCTACAGTGTGCCCTCATATACTACCATATACAGTGTGCCCTCATATACTACCAGCTACAGTGTGCCCTCATATACTACCATCTACAGTGTGCCCTCATATACTACCAGCAGTGGCGTAGCCACCGTGGTCGCGGGGGTCGCCGCCGCGACCGGGCCCGCTACAAGGGGGGCCCGCGGGGCCCCCCGATCAATCACTCTTGTGACCGCAAGCATTGTTTTGCTTGCGGTCACAAGAGCCTGGCTCCGTCTTCCTCCAGCTGCTGCGCGGCTGCCGGGGGTGTCGCGTCTTACCCCCGGCAGCGCGCGCATCCCAGAACTCCCTGCGCGCCTTGGGCCCTGACTTCCGGTTTCCGGCGCGCAGGGAGTTCTGGGATGCGCGCGCTGCCGGGGATAAGACGCGACACCCCCGGCAGCCGCGCAGCAGCCGGGGACAGACCGAAGGCGAAGGAGTGAGGATCAACGTGGGAGCGCGATGTCAGGTGAGTTAAGTTTTGTTTTTTTATCAGCCTGTACGGGTGGGGGGAAAGGAGGGGGCCATCTATGAGGGTGGGGGGGAAAGAGGGGGCCATCTATGAGGGTGGGGGGGAAAGGAGGGGGCCATCTATGAGGGTGGGGGGGAAAGGAGGGGGCCATCTATGAGGGTGGGGGGAAAGAGGGGGCCATCTATGAGGGTGGGGGGAAAGAGGGGGCCATCTATGAGGGTGGGGGGAAAGAGGGGGCCATCTATGAGGGTGGGGGGAAAGAGGGGGCCATCTATGAGGGTGGGGGGAAAGAGGGGGGTATCTATGAGGGTGGGGGAAAGGAGGGGGGCATCTATGAGGGTGGGGGGGAAAGGAGGGGGCCATCTATGAGGGTGGGGGGGAAAGGAGGGGGCCATCTATGAGGGTGGGGGGAAAGAGGGGGCCATCTATGAGGGTGGGGGGAAAGAGGGGGCCATCTATGAGGGTGGGGGGAAAGAGGGGGCCATCTATGAGGGTGGGGGGAAAGAGGGGGCCATCTATGAGGGTGGGGGGAAAGGAGGGGGGCATCTATGAGGGTGGGGGAAAGGAGGGGGGCATCTATGAGGGTGGGGGGAAAGGAGGGGGGCATCTATGAGGGTGAGGGGAAGAGGGGGGCATCTATGAGGGTGGGGGGGGAAAGAGGGGCCATCTATGAGGGTGGGGGAAAGGAGGGGGGCATCTATGAGGGTGGGGGGGGGGGAAGGGGACCATCTATAAGGGAGGGAGGAAGGGGACCATCTATAAAGGGGGGGAAAGGGGACCATCTATAAGGGAGGGGGGGGAAAGGGGACCATCTATAAGGGAGGGGGGGAAAGGGGACCATCTATAAGGGAGGGGGGGGAAAGGGGACCATCTATAAGGGAGGGGGGGGAAAGGGGACCATCTATAAGGGAGGGGGGGAAAGGGGACCATCTATAAGGGAGGGGGGGGAAAGGGGACCATCTATAAGGGAGGGGGGGGGAAAGGGGACCATCTATAAGGGAGGGGGGGAAAGGGGACCATCTATAAGGGAGGGGGGGGAAAGGGGACCATCTATAAGGGAGGGGGGGAAAGGGGACCATCTATAAGGGAGGGGGGGGGAAAGGGGACCATCTATAAGGGAGGGGGGGGGGAAAGGGGACCATCTATAAGGGAGGGGGGGGAAAGGGGACCATCTATAAGGGAGGGGGGGAAAGAGGAACATCTATAAGGGAGGGGGGGAAAGGGGACCATCTATAAGGGAGGGGGGGAAAGGGGACCATCTATAAGGGAGGGGGGGAAAGGGGACCATCTATAAGGGAGGGGGGGGAAGGGGACCATCTATAAGGGAGGGGGGGGGGGAAGGGGACCATCTATAAGGGAGGGGGGGGGAAGGGGACCATCTATAAGGGAGGGTGGGGGGAGAGGGGGCCATTCATAAGGGAGGGTGGGGGGAGAGGGGACCATCCATAAGGGAGGGTGAGGAGAGAGGGGGCCATCTATAAGGGAGGGGGGGGGAAGGGGACCATCTATAAGGGAGGGGGGGGGGGAAAGGGGACCATCTATAAGGGAGGGGGGGGGAAGGGGACCATCTATAAGGGAGGGGGGGGGGGGAGGGGACCATCTATAAGGGAGGGGGGGGGGGTGGGGAGGGGACCATCTATAAGGGAGGGTGGGGGGAGAGGGGGCCATTCATAAGGGAGGGTGAGGAGAGAGGGGGCCATCTATAAGGGAGGGGGTAGAGGGGGCCATCTATTTGGGGGGGCAACATAGGGGGAGAGGGAATACACAGAGGGGGGCATATATTAGGAGGTCACATAGAGTCAGGGCTACCCACTAAATGAGGGTGTAAAGGGGACAGTACAGATGTGCAGTGTGTAGAGAGATGGAGATGGTGTCAGAGTGTGGAGCCTAATATGTCTGTCTGGCAGATTCTGTGGATTCGTGGTTTGGAGAAGTTCTCATAACGGCCCAGGACGGATGGAGAAGAAGATGAAAAGGGAAGAACTCCGATCAGAAAAGACGTCTCCTGTGAGTCACCTGATATAACTGCACTGTAATGTATATGGTGTATAGAGCCTGTGTGGAGCTGGGGCCACCTCTATATGACTGGATGAGGTGATTTAGTATACTGGATTTGGTCAGTAACAATATGGTGGTGATGGTAGTGGTTGTGGTGTGGCGGTAATGTTTCCTCCCTATATACTGGTATTACTGGTAATATTGGTCTCAGTATACAGGATTTGGTCGGTAACAGTATGGCAGTAATAGGTAATATCTGTCTTGGTGTGTGTGTATATATATATATATATATATATATATATATATAATGTGTGTATGTATATATATACAGTGGTACCTTGGTTTAAGAGTAACTTCGTTTAAGAGCGTTTTGGTTTAAGAGCTCACAGTTTTTCAAAATTGTGACTTGGTTTAAGAGCATTGCTTTGGTTTAAGAACTTCCTGTATTGGGTGGGAGCGCGAGTGGAGAAGGGGCATGGCCTGCATAGCGGGGTCTACAGCACTGTACTCTAAACACCTTCCAAATCATAGCAGATCCCCTTCAGGCTGGGGCTTACATCAGGGGACAGGACTGTGGTGGGGGGGTAATCTCTCCATAGCTGTAACCCCTCTCTCCCCGGACAGAGAGCGCTGCATGTATGTGCCCACATCTGCCCTGCTCATTCCTTCATGCTCCCTGCAGTCTCTGTCCGCCCTTGTGTTTCCCATCCTCTCCATTACTGTACAGTACAGAATAATAAATATATTTGGGGTGTGGAAGCAATTGTCTGCATTTACATGATTTCTTATAGGAAAATTTGCTTTGGTTTAAGAGTGGATTTGGATTACAAGCACGGTCCTGGAACGAATTATGCTCATAATCCAAGGCACCACTGTGTGTGTGTATATATATATATATATATATATATATATATATATACACACACACCAATAGCATCACTTGGTCGTGAAAGGAGGGGGGGGGGGGGGGGGCCCAAGTTGGCCTCTCGCACCAGGGCCCAGGAGACATTAGCTACGCCCCTGACTACCAGCTACAGTGTGCCCTCATATACTACCATCTACAGTGTGCCCTCATATACTACCATCTACAGTGTGCCCTCATATACTACCATCTACAGTGTACCTTTATATACTACCAGCTACAGTGTACCCTCATATACCACCAGCTACAGTGTGCCCTCATATACTACCATCTACTTCCATTACTTTCTTCCTGCAGTTGTCACCCTTAGGCCCGGACTCTCATAATAGCCACTATAGCAGGGTTACACTTTGGGAGTCGTTCATTACTTGGGAAAAATAAGAGCATATTGTGATCTCCAGTATATAAGCCTTACTGACCTTTTACCTATATTACAGGAGACTTTTAGAGACTTTCATAGTCTTTTTCCTGTAACTACAAGAACCACAATATAATTTTCGTTACACAGAAGAAGTTTTCAATGGCAGAGCCGCCACCCGCTGCTATAAGTGCCATGTGGGCGTAATGGCTTACAAGATTTACCAGTGTCAGCTCTGACATTAATGTACCAGCGGCAAATAGAATAAAACAAACACACCATGTATGATTTAATAATAGATCTGCTATTTTAATTCCCGGTGCAATCTTAATATGCATTATTATACTGTAGATAAGGCCCGGATTTTATACACCAATTTATTGAATGAGTATGGTAAATACACACTTATGTACGGCTGTTTACATGTCATGGTTGCTGTAATTTGCTGAACGAGCCTGTAAGTGATTGCTATATAAAGTGATTCTAGGCGGAACATATATAAAAAAAACTCTCTCTTCTTATACAGAAGGTCCAAATGATTAATTATTCTAGAAGTTCTTTTCAATCATAGCCTCTCCCTGGATGTAGAGGAAACGTCACTATTATATATGACAGGGGTATACCAGGACAGTTAAAGGGGTAGTCCGCAGAAAAAATATTTTTTTAAAGTTATACAGATTTCTAAATTACTTATATTTAAAAATCTACAACCTTCAAGTACTTATCAGCTGCTGTATGTCCTGCAGGAAGTGGTGTATTCTTTCTATTCTGACAAAGTGCTCTCTGCTCCCACCTCTGTCCATGTCAGGAACTGTCCAGACCAGGAGAGGTTTTCTATGGGGATTTGCTGCTGCTCTGGACAGTTCCTGTCTCGAACAGAGGTGGCAGCAGAGAGCACTGTGTTACACTGGAAAGAATGCATCACTTCCTGCAGGACATACAGCAGCAGACAAGTACTGGAAGACTTGCTATTTTTAAATAGAAGTAGATTACAAATCTATATAACTTTCTAACACCAGTTGATTTTGAAAGAATTTCTTTTCGCCTGAGTACCCCTTTAATTTTTGGATTGGGGGGGGGGTTCAAATAACCCCAAATAAATAAAATATATATATATATATATATTTCTGCCTATGATTTTATATAAAGTAATTAACAAATTTGTATAACTTTCTGATGACTGTTAATTTTAAAAAAAAAATTCCCTGGTTAAAGTGGTTAGAGATGAGCGAACCGGGTTCGGGTTCGAGTCGATCCGAACCCGAACGTTCGGTATTTGATTAGCGGGGGCTGCTGAACTTAGATAAAGCTCTAAGGTTGTCTGGAAAACATGGATACAGCCAATATCCATATACTATATCCATGTTTTCCACATAGCCTTAGGGCTTTATCCAAGTTCAGCAGCCGCCGCTAATCAAATGCCGAAAGTTCGGGCTCGGATCGAATCGAGCATGCTCCAGGTTTGCTCAGCTCTAAAAGTGGTCATACACAATAGAAGGCCTAGTTCACATGCTCAGTGTCCTGCAGTAAGTGAGTGGGAGGGCACGCATTAGGGACACCTCGGACGCACTGGCAAGAGTTGATGGGATCTTTGTGGATCCAGACATGCTATTGGTGGCAGCGGACGTAGAGTCCCTGTACACCTGTATCCGCCATGATGATGGTCTACGAGCCGTAAAATTCTTTCTCGATGCAAGCCATTGGGACTCCGACACCTGCCGACTGATATTAGAACTGTTAAAATTTATTTTGACACATAATTTCTTTGTATTTAAGGATAGTTTTTATTTGCAGTTGCGGGGCACTGCCATGGGGGCGGCTTGTGCGCCCTCATACGCCAACCTCTTCCTTGGATTTTGGGAAAGGGGGGTTTTCCAGTGTGGGGGCACCCAGGCTGCACCCCATGTGCAGTGTTGGCTGCGGTATATTGATGATGTTCTGTTTGTTTGGCAGGGGTCGGAGTCCCAATTGAAGGACTTCATGAAGGAATTGAATCTAAATGATGTCAATATTAGACTAACCTATAAAAGTGATCCGAAAAAGATAGAGTTCCTTGACATCCAAATCGAGTGTGGCAGCGATGGATTGTTGCAGACAGACGTATTCCGGAAAGCAACAGCAACTAATTCTCCGCTGCACGCCACCTCTGCACATACACCGGCCACCATCAGAGCTGTACCTACAGGTCAGTTCCTTCGTATGAGGCGATTATGCTCCTCTGAGACCAGATTTATGGCCCAAGCGGAGGACCTAAAAGGTCGCTTCAGAGATAGGGGCTATAGTAATAGGGTAATAGAGAGGGGCTTCAGAAGGGCGAAAAAAACTAAGAGAGAAGATATTTTACAGACGGGTGATAACATGAGGGGAAAGAAAAATGACAATACTGTGAGATTTGTCTCGACATATAACTGTAAGTGGGAGACAATGAGGAGTATCCTCCAGAAGCACTGGTCGGTCTTACAAACAGACCCAGTGCTAGCAACAAAACTACCTAAAACTCCATCCATGACAGCCAGAAGAGGTAAAAATCTCAAGGATCTTCTGGTTAAGAGCCACTATGTGGCAAAACCAGAGAATCCGTTTGGGATAACTCATGTGAGGACAGGATGTTACCCATGTGGCAACTGTGTTGCCTGCCCCAATGTGTTGAGAACTGACTCTTTCTCCTCAGTATATGGGGAAAAAGACTATAAAATACGTGATTATATATCTTGCAGCAGCACACATGTGGTATATTATGCCACGTGTGGCTGTGGTAAGATATATGTGGGGCTGACCGCACAGGAGCTAAAAGTTAGAGTGCGGGAACATGTAAGGGGGATCCTGGCAGCTAAAAACATTGATGAGATTGATACTCTTAAAACAATACCTAAACATTTTAAACTCTTTCATGGCAGTGACCCCAAAAGTTTTATGGTGAGAGGCATTGAGAAAGTCAAGGTTGGAATCAGAGGGGGCAATGTTCTGAAGATTTTAGCACAAAAGGAGTGTCGGTGGTTCACCATTTTAGGTACCTTGGCCCCAAGAGGCCTAAATGAGAACTGTAGCTTTGTTTCTTTTCTTTGAACCCATATTTATACTGTTTTTCTTGTTATTTCTGTCTTTTTTCTTTTCTTTACTCTTCTTTATCTGCATTAATATATTTTTTTCAGGTTTCTTGACTATTTTAGGATCTTTCTTGGATCAAGTTAGGGTGAACCTTTTTCCTTGCAAGATGTTTTTTGAAGTACACCATGGAAGTGGGGAAGATGGCAGTGCTGAAATATGGGGAAGCCGGCAGGACTATAGTGATATCAATATAGGATATAGTAATTAGTGATATATGCTGTGTCGTTTGACCCACAATATGGGGTTCGTTTGAGCCCCCTATATATTTTCGGCACAGGATGTTTGCACAGCTTTATTTATGAATATATTGTATTCTTTTGCACTTGCACTTTATGATGATTGATAAAATTATTATACTTATATTATTATTTTCACGTTTTATATGGATTTGACTTATATTGTAGTATTAATTTATGTATACTTTGTATAATTAACATTTTTGCACATTGGCACTTTATATGTGATCACCTATTGATATATCACACTTTCCTCTTTAGAATTATGTATATATATATATTTTTGAAACAATAGGTAGATTTAGATTGTATTCACATAATGGGACTTACAGGCAGATAGCAACATCCCCGCTACTTTAAGATCACTCAGCACTGGTTAGCTTATTTGGATAGGGTGGTTTATAGGTACACATCTGCAATGGCATAGATAGAGCATACTTTTATTGGACGATTTAGACACGTGACCCTGCAGCTCTGGACGTGCGCGCTGAGACGGTTGCTGACGCCGGCGTCGTATCCGGGGGGCCTCAATATCCGATGTGCGCATGTCCGTGACGTAATGTTGCGGTCATGCGCACTAGGAGTGAGCTGCCTGCCCGGATGTGACGTGGTCTCCGCTTCCGGCTCGGCGCGCCGCAATCCCGGAAATGCGGGCAAACTAATTGGGGATCCAGACATATATAAGGGGGTAAGGAATAGACAGGGGCAGTTCCCCGAGGAAGATACCGAAACGTACGTAGGGACGGCTCTCTCTGGTGTTCTGGCAGCATGGGTGAGTGCAATAGAATCAGAAGATAATAATTGCTGATTGTATACCTCTTGCAAATTGTATGTAAGCATATGGGAGACTAGGAGATCTTTTAGTCCCTAGATACATATATACCCCTGTGTGACATATTGAGGCAGAGGACTAGAATTAAATGAGATTATCATAGCTGCACCGTCCATGATGATGTATATCTGCTGACACCAGTTTTTTATGGTATTATACTTTTTTATTGTGGTCATTTTTAAACTTTTTTCTAATGAGAAATATTCTGTATTTGGTACCAATGTATACATAATAAAAATCATATATATTTTTTTAAAAACTAAAACCCAGTGTTTGTCTGTATAAATGTTTTCCACATAGCCTTAGGGCTTTATCCAAGTTCAGCAGCCGCCGCTAATCAAATGCCGAAAGTTCGGGCTCGGATCGAATCGAGCATGCTCCAGGTTTGCTCAGCTCTAAAAGTGGTCATACACAATAGAAGGCCTAGTTCACACTGAGCAAATTCGGCAGGCCGCGGAATCCCACCATGCTCAGTGTCCTGCAGTAAGTGAGTGGGAGGGCACGCACGTAACCGCTTCCTCCCCTCTCCACTCAAAGAATTGACATGTCATCCCATCCCATTCACTGACTGCAGGACACTGAGCACGGCGGGATTCCGCAGCGTTGAGCTCCGCTGCGGAATTTCGCTGTATTTGCTCAGTGTGAATGTCGGAGGAACTACCAACTTAGGCAGGAGCAGACAATGATTTACTGTGTTTGGGGGAAACCCCAATGGTAGATGTTTGAGGCCTATTCAGTAAGTTTACAGCTATCAAAAATATAAAACCATTAATACACATGGGAACAGGAAATCTACTAATATACCCGATAAAACGAGACATTTGAACCTATGTATATGTTTTTGACATAGGTGAGTCACCTTAAAAGTTGTATGCAGGAGGGGTAGGGCGTTGCTGCTAATCTCTACTAGCTTGTGACGGTATAAAGAGGCCGCTGCATTGGAGGAGACGGAGCAGCAAGAAATGTACACAATACAAGCAATGGTGCATTATCATACGTCCACTTAGCCCTATGGCAGCCACCCAAAATGGATGTATGTTTTTATGTCCTGCAGGGATACCCTCTTCCAGTTTTGCCATGTTACACACATAATCATGGCAAAAAAATGGGGGGCATCATAGTCATGTCAAAGGTCATGTAGTGTTACCAGAGAGGTGGAGCAGCAGAAGAGACACAGGAAAGAGAAGCAGAAGAGTTGTGTGAGAAAGGGAAGGAGCGACGGGGGCTGTCTGTGAGAAACAGAGGGAGAAGAGAGACCCGTCTGTGGTAGAAAGGAGGGAACACATAAGGAGTCTGTGAGAGAGAGAGGATATGCAATGTTGGATTGGGGTGACTGGGGCCCACCAGAGGAAATGATCCTGGGGGCCACAGATGAAGAACCAGTGAGAAATTACACGTCAGTCAGTGTTACTGCAGGTTCTAGAGCTGGGGACCCACTGGAAGATTTTCCGGTCTTCTAGCGGGACAGTCCGGCACTGGGGGCATGGGTGGCACTGTATGTCAGAAATACTGCAGTCTTTTAGTCTCATCTAAGGGTTTGAATTTTTTGGGACCCAGTGTCTATATTTAGATGCCGGTTTAACATCTAGAGTAATTTTACATACAACGTGCGGAGGAGCTGGTAGCCGAGGCACAGGGCCGATCGGACGCTTTCAAGAAGGTCTGGACAGCGTGGACGTTCCAGGTAGAGGCCCCAGGCTTTGCAGATACCCTAAGGTGAACTGATGGTGGATTTCTGGATTTCCCGGTTATGTCCCTCTTGTGCTTTCCCTTGTTTCTCTTTCTTTTCTTCTCTTTTGTGGTGTTTGTTCATCCTTCTTTTGTGTCTTGTAGTTCATATATGGTGTATTTTTTGGCTTCAGATACAGCCAGATGAGGATCAGCGGAATGTGTAACGCTAGGGCTTATTATATATTGTGCTGACCATAATGTTATGGGTTTTTTTTTTTAATTGTGCCTTACTGCTCATTTTGAGGTCACTTTTCGTGGCGCAAGCTTTATTTTGTATTGGCCTTCTGTTTCCTTGAATGTAAATTTTGTTGTTGTTGTAATTTCTCTGCTATTCTAAAACAAAATCTTAATAAAATCAGAGTAAACATAACATCTAGAGTAATTTTATGGTTTGACATGGGGCCCATTATTTAGTGTTTGACCCATATAAAGCAGGTATGTGCTGAGGTGTGTGCCCAGCTCCATATACAACATGCCACCAGCCATCAGTATATAGCTGGTAGGTCCAATACCTGCAGCTGAGCATGAAAGACCTGAACGCTCCAGAAGAAGGTAGAGGAGGATTGCACTGGGGACCTGAAGGCTTCACAGCGCCATCTTATTTATGTGGACAGGAGCATGTACAACAGTGGAGAAACCATGAAGATGTAATGGCACTCAATGAGAAGGTACAGTCCTGGTTGGTCCCATCACTTTTGTTATTACATGGTGAAAGAGAGCACACGATTTACCTATCTAGAAGAACTACATCATTTAGTATATAGCTATATATATATTTATGTTGGCTCTATGGCACCAACATATTCAGTCCTTGTGCTTAAAGGGGCTTATGATCAAAATTCACTCAAGGCTGGGAAGAAACCCATGCAAATATATAAACTCCTTGGTCTCATTGGTATCCAAGGGATGGTAAATTGGCCAAAGGGCCTTGGAATGAGTCTGGTGGGGGAAACGAGAGTTAGTTTTGAGCTATTCCAATTTACATTACAGCAGATGTGCTTTAATAGGGTTATCCCAAGATAAAAAAAAGTATCCCTTATAAACAATATGGGGGATAACTAGCTTGTCCGTTCTCTACCCCATCGTCCATGAGAACATAGGTCAAATGTCCTCCAGGAGAATGGAGCAGCAAGGAGCATGCACAGACACTGGTCCGTTCTCTCTTTATGACCTTGAAGATTGGCGACCACTAATCTAGGCTATACTGAGGAGTCCCATAAACAGTGCTCTTGGTGTCTGAGTGCTGTATACATCACACTCACAACACTCACGTCCCATTTTCTCGGCCAGGTGGTTGCCTACTTACAGTCAGCTAGTGGGTAGGTAGTTTTTCTAATTAGTTAGATAGGTCCCTCAATAGGTAGGTAAGTCCAAGGTATACCCAATAGGAAGACAGGTGTCCCCCAGTAGGTAAGGCAGAGTGCCCCATTAGGTAGGTAGTTTTCACCCTTAAGTAGCTAAAATCAAACAGTAGGTAGGTAAGTCAGGGGTCCCCAGTAGTAAAGGTAGTTTTGAGGTATGCAAAAATGTGACTGGGTATATAGGGCCCTATACTTATGTTTAAAATTTAAAGAGATTCTGTCAGCAGGTTTAGGCCGTCCTATCTCAGTGTAGCATAAACTAGTGACAGAGAAGCTAAATAAAATGATGTATCACTTACATTGTTCTGTGCAGCTTATCCAGAGATCTCCTCCTGAATAACATGGACAATAAGTAGTCCTCTCCATTATGTGCATGAGCCCAGTAGTCTTGGATATCCATGAGAAGCAGAAAGCTCCGCCCACCAGCTGCTAATTGGTAGTTATCCATGTTGTGAATAGGCAATCAACTGTCAATCAGCAGCTGGAGGGCGGGGGGAGGGGTGCGGCAAGAATCCTATTCTCCTGCATATTAGGAGAACGGCTGAACAGACTGATGTAAGTAATACATCGATCTGTTCAGCATTTCTGTGAATAGTTTATGCTGCCCTCATTTAAGGCGGCATCAACCTAGTGACAGAATCCCTTTAGGATGGGGCAATAAAGGCTCCTTAGCAGTTTTAAGTATCATTGCATATTCATAGATATATTTCTTACTAGGTAAAATATAAAGAACAGCATGAGCTTAGCACACGGCCGCTGCCGGCCCCTCTTACTATGAAAGTTTCTGATCTTTATCTCTTATAAAGCAGCTTTTCCTCCACATACCAATTTGATTGAGTGCAGAGCTACATTATAAACGTGTCCTCCTAGAGAAGAAACCCCTCATAACTACGACTTCTTCATATATGGTCACAGCTGTCAGGAAAAAGTTTTATGACTTAGGAGCACAGGTCCCAAAGTCCCTTACATCGTCATGTGGCTATGGAGACACCATGATGTTATATATATGGGATTATTTATATATATATATATATATATATATATATGGGATTATTTATATATATATATATATATATATATATATATATATATGGGATTATATATATATATATATATATATACACAGGATACATATACATATATCCACAGGATAGAGTGCAGCATGCTAAATGGTGGGAGTCTGACCACTGGGACCTTTACTGATCTTGCTAGGCCCAATGATCTGAAGCCCCGTAGAGAATTATTGTAGTTCAGTGCGCTCCACTCATTCCAGGGTTCCATTTCAGAATTAGTGGGGTTCCCAGTGGTCAAACCCCTGCCAATCATCTGGTTATCCTTTATCCATGTCAGTTTTACCAATTGTTTCCCCATTTATAGCAGAAACTTGATATGGACTTTCCCTTCTCTTATATTTAGTAGTGTTAAACCTTATTTGCGAGTGTTTTTTGGTTAATTACTTTACACGGTTTGGTATCATTGATGTATATTTTACTGTGCAATGCCTCTACTAGGTCATATTAAAGAAAATAAAGCCCAATACTCTGTGGTACTCCATAGGATAGGGAATAACATGGTGATCCTTGTGGGTCCCACCAACTGGACCCTCACCGATACTGAGACTGGAGACACAATCTTCCTACAATGAATGAAGAGCTTGTGGACCCCAACAAACTGTGGGGATAGCAATAGGACATAGGAATGCTTATGGGTTCTCATTGTGCTGCTGTTTTTGCTTTTTACCATTTTATTGCTCATTTAGGGTACAAACACACTGGGCGCATCCACAGCGGATTTCTTGCTGCAAATTTGCAGTGAGACCCGCCGCGGATTCCTGCCCTGTACACTCTATGGGCAGACAAACGTGCAGCAGGATGGACAGCTGTCAGCTCAGCACTCGCTTTCTCCTCATTCCTTGCATAGACAGTGAGTGGGAGGGGCCACGGGGAGCTGCAGGAGGGGCTGCCCGGACAATCCTTAGATCGTCCGGATGGCCCATTGAAGACAGTGGCAGTCTGCTGCTACCGCTCCTGTGACATGTCATGATCATTTTCATTCCACATGTTGAAAGTTTAGCTGATTGTTGCCTTTTAACGTGACCTTTTACTCCAAACAATTATCGTCTGGAACGTCCAGTAATCTGCCAAATACGGACGATAATAGTTTGGTGTAGTAGAGCCCTAAGGCTCACCGTGTATAGTCCACCCATCAAACACATGATAAAAAAACTCCTCTACAGATATATATATTTTAAATTAGGTTCTTAGCAAACCATTTAATCAAAGAGAGTGTACCATCTCACCACGTTAAGGTCACCTCAGAGAGATGGTTCCTAACACTGGCCTTTCTTGAGCTCACATTAGGTATACAAAACTGGGCATGAAGGATCCAACTAAACTCGGTTCAAAACACCTACAGAAAACATGTCAAAGTTAGGCTGGGTTCACACTACGTTTTTTGCAATCCGTTTTTTTTAAAAAATGGATTAAAAACGGATGGAAAAAACGTATGCATGTGTGTACATCCGTTTTGATCCGTTTTTCCATTGACTTTCATTATAAAAAGAAAGAATCAAAACGGATCCTTTCTTATTATAATGGAATTCAATGGAAAACGGATGAAAACGGATGTATACACATGCATCAGTTTTTTCCATCCATTTTTTGCAAAAAAATGGATTGCAAAAACGTAGTGTGAACCCAGCCTTATCTATCACATGGGGTCCCATGCTGTGATCAGGAGATATAGCCAGGAGAGACCACAGCAGCCATGCCATTCATTCCCCGGACGTATCTTTGTTACAGCTGAGTCGGTCAATGTAAGTCTGTGAGACTACGTAGACAGTGCATGGCATGGCTGCTGCGCTCTCTCCCCGACAATATCTCCTGATCCCAGCAGGTTTCAGCAGTGAGACCCAATTGGATTAATAACCTTTGACTGATTATTCATGTTTCTTTTAAATGCCACCCGAGCTGTATAAATAAAAACATAAAAGTTGACATATTATGCATGGTGTATAATTAATTTATTATATGTTAGTAAATATAGTACTAACTTATAGTAAATTTAACGTTTCTAGTTATACAGGAGCAATTTATGAAGACGTCAGAGTCCGAACTTGGAGTTGGAGTGGGAAAAAGTTCTGCTGACTGCCTCCACAGCCCTGACCAGTAGTGGATTATAATAGATCTCTTTCAGGCGGTAGCCGGGGCCCTGAGCTCCTGAGGGGCCCATGGCCCCCCAAACAGACTTATGTTCAGTTATGATTTGCATAAAAATCGCTGCTTTTTACCGCAATTTTGCACAAATCAGTGCAAAACTGCAGCCAGGAGACAATGCAGTAACATTAGAGAATATATTGAAGGACCTTATCATGTGACAATGATGTCACCACAGGTCCTTTACAGGCTGCACTATGGAGGAATAAGACTAAGTTACATAGTTACAGTGGGTTGGGGGGGGGCCCATAGTAAAGTTAATCCGCCCCTGGCCCTGACTGACGTGGTTTGGCAATGCACTTATCGTCAGCGCAATTTTTCAAAGCATAATACAATCATAAGAAAAACTTTTTAAAAACCACGCGACTTGGCAATGGTGAGGCGCTATTATACGCTATGGGAGTATTGTACGAGTGGATCCGGCTAATGGAAGTCTGTAGTCGTTAGTAAGTTTATTATATCAATTTCCTCTTTTATTATATTCATCCATTTTCCCCCGAGAACATTTCTTTTTATTTCACAGTTAACAACAAGGCCGTATATTTCAGTCTTATAGGACCGAGCTCCTGACAAACACATGGCTCTAAACTCTACCTGCAGTCCTAAAGTACTAATACAAAGCTATAAAGTATTAACGGCCTCAGCTATGTTATAACCCGCTGCTGCAGGCAATGGTGCTGGTCAGATCACAGAGGGGAGTTTATACTGCTTCTATATACTCACTTCTATATGTGACTTTATAGCACTAAAATAGGGCAGGAAGAATGGTGTATGTGGAACACTATACTGTTGCTGTCTTTATTTACTGTTATGGGGGCTTGGTGGTTGTACCCCAATAAGAGTACACATACTGTATGTATGGTGGTTTGTTCGACAGTAATGGAGACTATTACTATACCTTTTGGTTAGGCACAGCCATTGTCAATGTTATTGGGGCGCTGGTACGGCATCCCGAAACATTGCTACTGGGTCCAGTTTTGCATCATTGAACAACATGATAAGGTTGCCCTGTGCTTTGGAATTGCATTACATTGGTTTCTAATAGTAGGTAATAGAAACATTTTTATTGCTGTATTGGGACCAAAAGAATACTAATTCTCATTGAGGAGAGCGTTATAAGGCTATGTTCACACAATGTATAACGTATTGTACAACGGCTGTGATTATTGCGAAAATATATGTTACCTCTCAGTCTATGGGATCCCGTACGGAGCATATACACAGTACCGGACGAGATGATCTTTTCAGAGATCGGCCGTTCCGTGACCCGGACGGTCTCTTACATAGTCTTCACATAGCCTAAAGATGTATGGAGACCTACAGGAAGAAACGCTATGTAAAGTAGCTTTATGACACCACCTTGAAAAGGTGGCTTTTCCTTCAAGTCAGGAACTGTGCTGAGTAGTAGCAAATCCTCTCCTGCTCTGGACAGTTCCTGACATGGACAGAGGTGGCAGCAGAGAGCAATGTGTCAGACTGGAAAGAATACACCACGTCCTGCAGGACATACAGCAGCTGATAAGTACTGGAAGACTGGCTATTTTTATATAGAAGAAAATTACAAATCTGTATAACTTTCTGACACCAGCTGATTTGAAAGAAAAATATTTTTGCCGGAGTACCCTTTTAAATGTTTCTTAAGTGGAGTACCCCTTTAAAGGGAAAGCTAACTTCCCATAGTGGTGTGAGGGAGCGACTGAACCCTTTATTCTTATTTGATATTAACCTTTTATAACATGACAAGGTGAGTCTCTGTTGTGGTCTCCCCTATTATAGAGTCTTCTTAGTGACATAACAGAAATGTATACGGATGTCATATATTCCCCCTGTACGTGAGGATCTACATGCCGTATAATAGTCGCCCTCATTCCTATATCACTGCCGTGACTCTCCCTGTCAAACATGCCCATTTCCATGAAGATTATACTATTAAAAAGCTATAATTACCTTCCATGTATTTCTGACAACCTTTGAAGGCCGCTAAATGCTGGTAATTGCAGCCAGATGTTCCCCTTGTGTTCTTCTATATAGGGAAGGCCTCCGTCGGACCAGATACTTCCTGTACTCAGAGGAAATACAATGCAATTATTCCCCAAAAATCTTAATTGGAGAAAATCTTGAAAGAGATGTTTTATGCCGATGAAGTCAAAAAAATTCCAGAATGTGGAGATCATTTCTACCTCTGTATACTGGGAGAACAGAATACTGGGCAGTTCTCATAGGAAGGTTGGTCAACCTCTATGTGCCCTATTACATGGGACGATTATTATGCGAAAAATCGTTATATCGTTCGAATTTAAATGATAATCGTTCTGTGTAACTGCAGGCAACAATCGAAAAAATTGTATGTTGTTGATCGTTGACTTAGATCTGAACCTAAAATTATCGTTAATCGTTTGCTAATCAGTCGCTAATCGTTAACTATTCATTCACTCAAGTTCCGCATTTGTTCACTAATCGTTCAGTGTAATTGTACAAGGAGTAAACGATCATATTAACGATTATAGTAACGATCGTAACTAACTGCCATCGTTCTGTGTAATATGGTGAACGATTTCAGATTAACAATAAACAATCTCGTTTGCGATCGTTTATCGTTAGTCTGTAAAAATCGCTTCGTGTAACTCTATTTCTGGTGTCCTAAAGGATGAAGTAGATGAGATGGATGGCTTGATCGCAGTCCAGTCATGTTGGGAAGCAGCAGGGCCTTAGTTTGGGTTTAGGGTATATAACAGAGCAGGGATGGGAAACCTTTCTAATGAACCGAACTACGATTTCCATCATGCCTGACTGTTTGGGTATGATGGGAATTGTAGTTTTGCAACGACTGGAGGCCCAAAATTTGCCATCCTTGTACTGGAGGATCCAGGCTCTGATGTGGTAATAGACCCTAAAGGGCAAAAAAAAATTACATGTGGAGCTGACATTGGGGCCATTGACTTGCCACTATATGGCTTGTAACCATGATATGTCTTTTATGTACAATAATAAGGACATGGAGGGGGATTTATCAAACATGGTGTAAAGTGAAACTGGCCCAGTTGCCCCTAGCAACCAATCAGATTCCACCTTTAATTTTCCAAAGAGTCTGTGAGGAATGAAAGGTGGAATCTGATTGGTTGCTAGGGGCGACTGAGCCAGCTTCACTTTACACCATGTTGTATAAATGTCCCCCATAGATTATGATGTTCTGCATATATGTAAGGTCAAGGCCCTCCGAATAGTCTTCTTTGGTGGGCCCATGGAAGCACAGTGTGACAATGGCTGAGTTTACTTTTATTGTCTTTTTTTGTTGTTTTGTTTGTTAGGCTCTTATGCTGAAACCATATCCTTTATCCTCCATTGACATCAATTGGGCATCCATGGACTGTCGCTGGATCACCAGTTACCATTGTGAAACAGTAGCCAAGATTACAGGGGTAGAATAATTTTTATAACTCAAGCTAATCATATATTAATGGTGACTTGCTTAGTTGGCAGAATGGGGGGCCGCTGTATCAAATGAGCGCCTAGTGCAGACCCAATAAAAGGCGCAAAATATTGTGCAAACGAAGCATTGATGTAATAGTTTGTGCTTTTTTTTTTGCCGAATCTGCTCACTACTTGCCAGGTGGGCGGCAGGGATGGGCGGGTTATGGTGAACAAAAAGCATATGTCCTCCCTTTCCACTGAACTTACTATGATTTACCCCAGCTTTCAGGAGTTAATTGTAGTGTAAACCTATACCAGCTCAGAGCCATTGTAGCTGTGTTCCCCAAAGGTCATTTCGGACCATTTCGGAGAGACAGGCCTAATAATAAAAATTAATCAATTAAAAAAGTAAATAAAAAAATTAAAATCATAAAATAAACAATTATCCCCACTCCCAACAAAAAAGATCCCCTCTCCATCAATCTTAATGCTAGCCCTATCCAAATTACTTGAAACAGACATGTAATATATCTAATTTAAAGTACAATTTGTGTAACACTATGGGGGACATTTATTAAGTCCGCCGGACGTAAAAATGTCTCCACAGCACCGACACTACGGAGATTTATGTAGTGGCGCATTGCCTCTTTGTAAATCCTGTGCGCACCAGTGTGTGCGCAAGGAAACCTACGACAGCTCAGAGCTGGTGTAGGTTTCCTTATCATTCTTTGTTGCGAAAAAACGATAAATGAAGCAGACCCAGAGTCCGCGCCCCCCGTTCCGCACCCTCCACACCCCCTCCCCGTCCCACTGGCAAAGGTAGCGTAAAATGGCCAGATGCGAATATTTTATTTGCAAAAAAATAAATTAATTCGCATCTGGCCATTTTATGCCAAAAAATGCAACTTTCTGGATTGATAACTTTCCCCCTATGAGTGCTAGCTAGTAGTCCTCTCCATTGTGTGCATGAGCCCAGTAGTCCTGAATATTCATAAGAGGCAGAAAACTCCGCCCACCAGCTGCTGATTGGCAGTTATCTACTCATGCTGTGTATAGGCAGTCAACTGGGTGGGGGTGTGGCAAGAATCCTATTCTCCTGCATATAAGGAGAACAGCTGAGCAGAATGATGTAAGTAATACACCAATCTATTCAGCAATTCTGTGAATAGTTTCTGCTGCACTCATTTAAGGCGATATATACCTAGTGACAGATTCCTTTTAAAAACTATTAATAAACTTGTCACTGGTCCTGGTAAGATCCATTGATCTCCACTCACACCCACTAACTGTGAGTTAGAGGAACAGTACATGGCAATAAGTTAACATAAATATAAATAAGCAGTATGAATAGTACAGTCCACAATGGTAGAACCAAGTGAAAGTGTAAGCGCAGAGGAAGAGTGCTAATGCACACAAGAAAAATGTTTAAAAGAAAAAAAGCTGTATATGAGTACAAACTTATACATCAATGTGCAAAAAAAGCATACAAATATACAAACTTTTAAGTGTTTTTAAAGAGATACTGTTATCCCACTTACTCTTGCTTCATTTTACTGTTTAAGAGTGTCAACTAGGCGGGGCTTCATGGCAGTTGGGAACATTTCTCAGCTGGGGGAGGGCCCAACTGCCATGAAGCCCCGCTTAGTTGACACTTTGCGCCAATAAAATGAAGACAGAGACACATTTTATACAGGTATATATTGAATGTGCAGCATCTAACCTTGTGGATGGTGCGTAGAAGA
This sequence comes from Dendropsophus ebraccatus, assembly GCF_027789765.1. Taxonomy (NCBI): domain Eukaryota; kingdom Metazoa; phylum Chordata; class Amphibia; order Anura; family Hylidae; genus Dendropsophus; species Dendropsophus ebraccatus. Next base: position 140,795,464 of record NC_091459.1, on the reverse strand, counting down.
GCACATAGAGTAAGGAGGGTGACAGTATGACTTTAATGTAGTGTGTTTTCCATGACATTCTAATAAAGATTCATTTATTGATATTTGGGGCGCAGCCTGTGCATACTGGTTTGCCTTTCTCTTTCCAAGTACAGCTCCTACGCAGATACATGTCTCTCTATTGTTACAGACTACAAACAAAGCAATGCACCCTCTTGATGCTTATAATATAGACAGTAGTAGAAAGGGACAATCTAAACCAATGGGCGACCATTGTGAATTACGGGGTGGGGGAACCATCCTATTACCGCCATATGCTCTAACACCATAGTGGGGAACCTGTGGCCTAGTACTCCTCATGTGGTGATGTGTGACGATTGGCAGAGTCGGACCATGTACGTTACCTTTGTCTTGTGGCTTTTGCAACATTTGTGAGAACGGTTCTGCATCTAGTTAAAAAAGACAATTCAGTAACACCTCGGCTAAAGCAGTATGTGAGAGCTAAAATGCAGAACAAATTACAGGTAATGAAGCACTTGAGCTCATTCTAAAGCCTCGATTATATGCTGATCAGGTTTCATTAAGGGAAAAGTTCTGGTAAAGTTACGGAACACGTAAAAGGGCTGCAAAACGGTTTATATTATTTGGCTCTTTAATTACTTTAAATATGGCGGATCAAAGGCAAAAGATGACAGGCGCCAGGTATTCGTTCATAGTACGACCATGCCATGACCGTACCATACTAATGGCGGGTTTGGTCTCTGCCTCCTATAACAAGCTCTGGTTGAATGGCTGTACTATAAGCCTATGCGCAAACAATATTTTGGGCGATATATTTTATGTCTCAAAAATATCAATTTATTTAGTTTCAGGGAATGTATTCAGGGAATGTATTAGCAGTACATTCGCTTTAAGATTTTTACATGGATAGAGCGGCACTGGCACAGGGAAGCCGGTGCCGCAGTCCTTTTTTTGAACTGCGGCCCAGTTCCCACTTACAGCACCAATCCATTGCCGGGCACCGGCCGGGGCTGAAGTGCCCAGTGGGAGGAAACCTCTGTCCCTCTATGACACAGCTCCTGGGAATAGAACAACACCATTGAAGGAACCGGTCCGCACTTAAAAAAAACCACCGTGCAACGCCTTCCGTGCGCCGGTGCCGTTCTATCCATGTGAAGATGTACTTCTGGTACATTGGCTGTAACTAACCTGGGACAGTAGTTGAACAATACAAGTGGCTGTGACTCTGGATACCAACGTATGAGTACACAGAGAGTCCAGGAGGCAGTGCTATCTGTACCTCAATCATTACATATGGGTGATGGTATGACAGGTGGTTGTGACAGCTCAGCCAAAGATGTAAGGGCCCTATTCCACGGGACGATTATCGTTCGCATAATCGTTAACGATAAACGATCCAAACAACCGCTATTACAAAAGACCTGAAATCGTTCACCCAATTACATGGAAAGATAATCGTTACTTATGAACGTTCTTGCGGTCGTCTTGTCGTCGCTATTGCATTCGTCACTACTGCGAACAACCGGACGACTTCTTATTCAATGCAAACGATTTGCGAATGAGCAACGATAAAAATAGGTCCAGGTCTTATTAATTGATTAACGATTTCTCGTTCGGTCGTTAGTCGTTAACTGCTATTCAAACGAACGATTATAGTTTAGATTCGAACGATTTAACGATAATCTTAACGAAAATCGTCCGGTGGAATAGGGCCCTAAGTGTTATGACACCTATGCTAGGCCAGCTCACAGGTGGGATGTTGGTAACTGCTTTGTATAGTGGCTGGCTGTACTCCTCAAATGGTCAGTGACCTGCCGAGTTGTGATGGGTCCCTTGGGCTCTTGTCACTGAGTGGCAATTGACCCACCCGGACTATCGGTACCACCACCCACAGAAAGGGGAAAAAAGGTGTGCAGCTAGTGTGTATAGGTGCTGGTGCAGAGGATAGAAGTCCCAGTTATATAAAAATATAACAGCTTTACAGTCTCTTGATAGTACAAAACACTTTTACAGCAAATAGACAGATCTTTACACGGACTTCAGTGCTTGAACTCGTTTGTGCTGAGGAGATGCTTGAAGAAGTAAAGTAGAGTAGAGGTAGATGTTGCAGTGCTGGAAGAGTAGGGAGTAGAGTAGCGTAGAAAAGAGCAGTTTGTCAAAGGAGTCCTAACCCAATGTAGCAATGTACTCTGCCGGAACTTGAGAGATTACTTGAGACTGAGAAGTTTACTTGTTCCCATGTATAGACTATAGTCTGACCACCTTCTGCCCTACAGTGTCGAGGGACTCATACTAATAGGGTAATACAAGCCCCACTTGTGGTTATCTGGGTGAAGTTAATTTCTGAGCCTTCCCGGTTACCTGCACTGCGAGATAGGATACGTAGACCCTCTGGTAGCTTTGTCCTATCTAGGCTAGTTCCTCTTGTGTATCAGGATACTGCCCTGCACCTTTTAGACTGGTTCTTGGTACGGGCTAGGATGTTCCTAGACTCTTCTCCCTCTTGTAGTGTTTACCACTGCATAGTAGATATAGTAGGAATACTGATAGAGCGGAGTGTCTCTAGTTGCATCTGCATACACATGTGTCTGTGTATAGACTAGACTAGACTGCACTGAACTGCTTCCTCATGGAGCTAACTAACTCCTCCTACTGGGTGGTCTGTGTGTGTGAAGAGCAAGGATAGGCAGAAGAAGAAAGAGCAGTTCCCATAGGTCAGCACTGAACACATGGTACAACAACAACATTAACCGATTAGTAACTTTAGCTGTGCAACCAAGAGCAGAAGTGTATAAAGAACACTGCCATCTAGTGGTGAAACAACAGAATACTATCGTCATCACCACTCAGCCTGGAGTGAGAACTTTACAACAGGTGCCTAGGGCACTTAAGAGTGGGACACCACACATAGAGAGGCAGGGAGGCAGTATTATCTGTGCATACACAATTACATAGAGAGACAGGGAGGCAGTGCTATCTGTACCTACATCATTACACAGAAAGACAGGGAGGCAGTACTATCTGTACCTACATCATACAGAGAGACAAGGAGGCAGTGCTATCTGTACCTACATTATTACATAGAGAGACAGGGAGGCAGTACTATCTGTACCTACATCATTACATAGAGAGAAAGGGAGGCAGCACTATCTGTACCTACATCATTACACAGAGAGACAAGTCAATATTTTCTGTACCTACATCATTACATAGAGAGACAGGGAGGCAGTACTATCTGTACCTACACCATTACATAAAGAGACAGGGAGGCAGTGCTATCTGTACCTACATCATTACATAGAGAGACAGGAAGGCAGTACTATCTGTACCTACATCATTACATAGACAGGGAGGCAGTGCTGTCAATACCTACATTATTACATAGAGAGAGAGGGAGGCAGTGCAATCTGTACCTACATCATTACATAGTGAGACAAGGAGGCAGTGCTATCTGTACCTACATCATTACATAGAGAGACAGGGAGGCAGCACTATCTGTACCTACATCATTACATAGTGAGACTGGGAGGCAGTGCTATCTGTCCCTACATCATTACATAGAGAGACAGGGAGGCAGTGCTATCTGTACCTATATCATTACATAGAGACAGAGGGAGGCAGTGCTATCTGTACCTACACCATTACATAGAGAGACAGGGAGGCAGTGCTATCTGTACCTATATCATTACATAGAGACAGAGGGAGGCAGTGCTATCTGTACCTACATTATTACATAGAGAGACAGGGAGGCAGTACTATCTGTACCTACACCATTACATAGAGAGACATGGAGGCAGTGCTATCTGTACCTACATGATTACATAGAGAGACAGGGAGGCAGTACTATCTGTACCTACACCATTACATAGAGAGACAGGGAGGCAGTACTATCTGTACCTACATCATTACATAGAGAGACAGGGAGGCAGTGCTATCTGTACCTACATCATTACATAGAGAGACAGGGAGGCAGTGCTATCTGTACCTACACCATTACATAGAGAGACAGGGAGGCAGTGCTATCTGTAACTATATCATTACATAGAGAGACAGGGAGGCAGTACTATTTGTACCTACATCATTACATAGAGAGACAGGGAGGCAGTGCTATCTGTACCTATACTATTACATAGAGAGACAGGGAGGCAGTGCTATCTGTACCTATACTATTACATAGAGAGACAGGGAGGCGGTGCTATCTGTACCTACATGATTACATAGAGAGACAGGGAGGCAGTGCTATCTGTACCTACATCATTACATAGAGAGACAGGGAGGCAGTGCTATCTGTACCTACATCATTACATAGAGAGACAGGGAGGCAGTGCTATCTGTACCTACATCATTACATAGAGAGACAGGGAGGCAGTACTATCTGTACCTACATCATTACATAGAGAGACAGGGAGGCAGTGCTATCTGTACCTATACTATTACATAGAGAAACAGGGAGTCAGCACTATCTGTACCTACATCATACAGAGAGACAAGGAGGCAGTGCTATCTGTACCTACATTATTACATAGAGAGACAGGGAGGCAGTACTATCTGTACCTACATCATTACATAGAGAGAAAGGGAGGCAGCACTATCTGTACCTACATCATTACACAGAGAGACAAGTCAATATTTTCTGTACCTACATCATTACATAGAGAGACAGGGAGGCAGTACTATCTGTACCTACACCATTACATAAAGAGACAGGGAGGCAGTGCTATCTGTACCTACATCATTACATAGAGAGACAGGAAGGCAGTACTATCTGTACCTACATCATTACATAGACAGGGAGGCAGTGCTGTCAATACCTACATTATTACATAGAGAGAGAGGGAGGCAGTGCTATCTGTACCTACATCATTACATAGTGAGACAGGGAGGCAGTACTATCTGTACCTACATCATTACATAGAGAGACAGGGAGGCAGCGCTATCTGTACCTACATCATTACATAGAGAGACAGGGAGGCAGTGCTATCTGTACCTATATCATTACATAGAGACAGAGGGAGGCAGTGCTATCTGTACCTACACCATTACATAGAGAGACAGGGAGGCAGTGCTATCTGTACCTATATCATTACATAGAGACAGAGGGAGGCAGTGCTATCTGTACCTACACCATTACATAGAGAGACAGGGAGGCAGTGCTATCTGTACCTACATGATTACATAGAGAGACAGGGAGGCAGTACTATCTGTACCTACACCATTACATAGAGAGACAGGGAGGCAGTACTATCTGTACCTACATCATTACATAGAGAGACAGGAAGGCAGTGCTATCTGTTCCTACATCATTACATAGAGAGACAGGGAGGCAGTGCTATCTGTACCTACACCATTACATAGAGAGACAGGGAGGCAGTGCTATCTGTACCTATATCATTACATAGAGAGACAGGGAGGCAGTTCTATCTGTACCTACATCATTACATAGAGAGACAGGGAGGCAGTGCTATCTGTACCTATACTATTACATAGAGAGACAGGGAGGCGGTGCTATCTGTACCTACATGATTACATAGAGAGACAGGGAGGCAGTACTATCTGTACCTACATCATTACATAGAGAGACAGGGAGGCAGTACTATCTGTACCTATACTATTACATAGAGAAACAGGGAGTCAGCACTATCTGTACTAAAATCATTGCAGGAAGCCACAACTACCACATGGTGTGAGGAGCAGCAGTTTAGCATTTTATACTCCGAATGTGGCAAATTGCATTTAAACCAGTGGCTAAAAGCTACAGTCATACCTCCATAAAACATTGCTGCCCTCCACGCTCCTCTTATCATTTGCAACTCTACATCAATCTCCATTAAATCCAATTTAGTTTTGCGCATGAACGTTTAGCAGTCACCTTGGCGAAGGAAAAGCCTTTGTAATTTCCTTTAACAGAATTAGGATCTGCCACTTCCTCACCTCCTTCTTCCTGACAAGCTGTGACAAGCTTCCCTTTAGCTTCATCAGGATCTGCTCCCGGCCTAACTTCTTCAGACAACTGAGAATGTCCGTAGTCACCAGGGAATGAGGATGAAGAACAACAATTCACCTGCCGCCGCCGGTGGACACGGAAAAAAGGCAGAAAACGCAGCTCTTGTCTGGGGCGCCTAAACATCACAATTCATTCCAAGCCAAATCAAAGGAGGCGGTGAGAGGGTTAGACGTCCATTGATCAGATGCCGAGGCCTCAGCGGTCACTCACAGGTTACAGACACAAGAGGGCCCAGGCTGCCAAGTGCATATTGATGATAAATCAGAACAGAAGAAACTGATGGATTTTTCATCTCCTTACTTAATGGAAAAAGTAAATGAAAAGACATTGACCCCTTTCTTTACCATTGTGTTAAACAAACAGCACTATATCTTCCCTCTAGCTATAACCAAATCCATTAGGTAAGAAGAGAAACTTAAAGTGCATGTCCACCCTGACATCCAGTGGCGTAGCTACCATAGAGGCAGGGAAGGCGGTTGCTATGGGGCCCAGGGAAGATAAGAGCCTCCTGTGTCCTTTTACTTAACCCCTTATTTACTGCAGAGTGTAAGTGACCCAGTGTTCTCTTACATGCTGCAAAACAAAAAAAAAGGGTTAATTCAGAAGACAATTAGCTCTCTGCCTGACTACTCTCATAACCTCTGACCTCTGAGTTCCTGCAGAGGTCAGGGGTTATCAGTGCAGGAGTAGCAAAGGAGAGAGCTAATTGTCGTCTGTATTAACCCTTTTTTGTGTTGCAGCATGTAAGAGAACACTGGGTCACTTACACACTGCAGTAAATAAAGGGTTAAGCAAAAGGTAGTCTGCTCCTGCACCTATGTATATACCCATAGGATTCTGCCTCTGGCCACAAGAGAATTTTCACCGAGTATGTATTTATATATATATTAGTGTGTAGGGGAGGAAGGCCCCACACAGTTTTTTGCTATGGGGCCCTATGAATCCTAGCTACGCCCCTGCTGACATCTATTTTCTTGTTTTAACTAGATGTGTATAACTTAAAGGGGTCGGACTGGAGTCGTTCTTCTCCATCTGCTCCGTACCACCATGACGATTCTTCGAGCCATGATGTGACTACAGATTTTACCGCCCAGACATCTTTGGCTCCTTTTTTTTTAGGCACTCTACTAACTAACCCCCACCCAGTGATAGACCGTCACCTGCCGCTATCCCCAATGTCCTCTACTGCCAGACGTAGAGTTGCACACAGTCCGTCATTATTCTGTTGCCTGTCGCCATACCGTACACCGTCTCTGCTGTGCTGTACGAGTGTGCTGTGATGAGCTCCCCCTAGTGGCCGGAAACTGTACACTCTATTCCTGCTGTGCTTGTGACATGTGCATTATTCTTCATGGATAAATAAGACATCCCCTGAAAATGAGCACAAAATTTATATAAGATGCTGACTTACAAAGAAGCTACAATGGTGCAGATAAAGCCTGTCAGGGACTTTTTTTTACAATAATCGTCTCAGAAGCGGTGAAAGATTGAAAAAAATTCTCCCACATAGGGGGAGATGTATCAAACTGGTGTGAAGTAGAACTGTCTTAGTTGCCCCTAGCAACCAATCAGATTCCACCTTTCATTTCTCACAGATTCTTTGAAAAATGGAAGGTGGAATCTGATTGGTTGCTAGGGGCAACTGAGACAATTCTACTTTACACCAGTTTGATAAATCTCTCTCACGTGATTTTTGTATTTTCAACGTAAAGCAGCAGCTGAGAACTGGGGGAAGGAGACTGAATAGATAATAACAAGTATGGAAGGAATTGTTAGTTTTAGCATGGGCCGCATGTTTGAGTGGAATACCCCTTTAAAACCCCCTAGTGCCCCCTTAGTACCCATCTCACATTAACAGTTCCCCCTTACTTCCTATATAGCCCATACACAGTTAAAGGGACCCCCTAGAGACCTCTCCATAGTGATAGCGCCCTCACGCTTTGAGGTGCCCCATGCAACTGAAGTGCCCACTAAATTTCTCCATACAGTACAATACATATAAAACTACCCAAAGAAATAAATGAATAAGCCCCACTCCCACAATGAGCAAAGAACTTGTTGCACTCCTCTTATGACCACCGCCGCCATTTTCTCAAATAATAATTATTCATTTTGATTTTTTTTGTTTTATAAATCTGTCAACATTTCGACATTTTTAGAAATCTCTCTGGGAGCTTTTGAAAATTGCCGTATCTAACTTTCTACGAGACGCCACGTCTTCTTGATGCGCGCGTCTCCCGGGTGAAATGACAACTCCCCACTCAGTGGATGCAATTACAGAACATAACGCTCCTCTCAATATCGACCGCGCTGACGTACAAAAAGTGACAGATTATAGAGACAATACAATCTGTGACAGTGCACTGGCTAATAGACGGCAGTCACATGGCAATCCACAAAAGGACTTTCTTACCTCTGAGGGTTTTTACATGATAGAGGTGGCCATATACAGTGACTAATTCAAAATTTAAAGGGAACCTGTCGCTATGAACGATCAGTATAATATGGAATTATACAGCTCGGCTGCTGCTGTACAATTACCAGTCCCCTTCTACCTAAAGTCTGAAAAAAGGGGTTGTCCACAGAGAAAAAAATAGCATATGGATGCCTTCACACGTACCATATGGCACACTGCGATACTATGGACTGTTACAGCCTATGGGCTCTACATAAAGCGTATTTTCATTCTGCTGGGAGAATGTAACCAAGGCCTATTTAACTCAGCATTTGCCGTGCTATACACCTGGGTAAAGTAACTCTCTAGGGTTCACACAAAAGAGGATGAAGGAGATTGCATTATGTGTTTTCCCCACTAGGTGTCACTGTTGTATTTATTGTATGTACTGCACTATGTACAGCTAAAGGTCCATGGGTTAAAGTGACACTGTCACCCCCAATAATCATTTTTCAATCTTTATAGGTGTGTGTAACCCGCCTATATCTCTCTGCATACCTGTAATTGTTTTTCTGTTTCATGAGGTGGCTTTGCCTGAAATTGTAACTTTGCCAAGTATCTTCTAGCGCCACTGGGCGGGGCTTGGTCCCTGAAGCGCCACATAGCCCCGCCCATTACAGCGCCGCTGACCCCGCCCCCTTGGGCACGTCATATGTCCTGGCCGCCGCTCCGTTTTGAGGTCTCCTTGACGTCGGTGACGTGCGTGTCCACATCCCCCGCCGTCTTCCGCGTGCGGGAGCGTCATGTGGCGCGCAGGCGCAGAAGGTGACCGCCGGGTCACCCACAGCTGATTACACCGGCCGCACCGTCCTTTGTTGTTTGGGACTCTACGGAGGCCTCGCTGCGGCTGTGAAACCCTCCTCACAGCCAGCAGCGACTGCGCATGCGCCGAAAAGGACCGCCGCAGTGCGCCTGCGCACTATGTCTGCGCCTTGCTGCTGGCTGTGAGGAGGGTTTCACAGCCGCAGCGAGGCCTCCGGAGAGTCCCAAACAACAAGGGACGGTGCGGCCGGTGTAATCGGCGGGCTGTGCAACCGCGGCGGTCACCTTCTGCGCCTGCGCGCCACATGACGCTCCCGCACGCGGAAGACGGCGGGGGATGTGGACACGCACGTCACCGACGTCAAGGAGGCCTCAAAACAGGGAACGGTGGCCGGGACATATGACGTGCCCAAGTGGGCGGGGTCAACAGCGCTGTAATGGGCGGGGCTATGTGGAGCTTCAGGGACCAAGCCCCGCCCAGTGGCGCTAGAAGATACTCGGCAAAGTTACAATTTCAGGCAAAGCCACCTCATGAAACTGAAAAACAATTACAGGTATGCAGAGAGATATAGGCGGGTTACACACACCTATAAAGATTAAAAAATGATTATTGGGGGTGACAGTGTCACTTTAACTGCTGTTTGTCACATGTTGTGTTTCCTCCTGTCACAGGTGCAGGCTTGTTTCCCTCACTTTTCCTCCTATCCTGTTTCTTCTTTCTTCTCCACACACAGCCCCACCAATCACACAGTAGCATAGGGAACCCCTATATAAAGAAGCTAGTTCCTAGTGGGAGGGTCTTTTTGGTGTCAGTAGAAGTGGGAGAAACACAGAGAGCAAAGTTCCTGCTGCAGTGAAGCCAGGGCCTGGCTTAGGCCAATACCCTTGTCAGGGACCAAGAGACTTATTCTTTATGTGGTTAACTACTGCCACCATGCACTGCTAGAGAACTCAGGAGGGAGTGACATCTCCTTTTGCAACACACAGAGTCACCTGGAGTTAGGTGTTGACCCCAGTAGGACAAAGAGCGTGTATGCCGACGTATCCTACTGCAACATATGGTCGTTCTGGGAAGTCTTGGAAAGTCTGCTCAACCCAGTGCAGGGACCTGGGACCTTGTGCTACCCTGGCAGGATGGGTAACCTGAAACTATAGGGCATAAGGCGGTCAGATTAGATCATGTATACGTGAGTACAAGTATCTTCTGTTATTTCTGTTATCTACTACGCTATCCTGGCAGAGTACATTGCTACATTGGACAGGGCCCTCAAGACGTTCCTCTACCCTGCTGTCACAACCTTCTTCTCCTGCCTGCACTTGCAGTTGCCAAAGTCTACTTGACTTGTATTGCACTAAAGTTTATATCAGTAAACAGTCAATTCAGTAAAGTTCTCCTGGTTAAGTCATTGGACTCTGGTCAGTCATTTCTGGTGCCCGCACCTGTACACTAGGTTACACTTGGGCTACCCAAACCTCGAACGCAGTGCCCATTTGTCTGGGGGTGGGTTCCAACACCACTCCTGGCCACCCTGAGAAGTGGCCAAATGACCCTACACCCATGCAGCAGCCACAACACTGCATAGCTACCCCGGCTTACGGCAAATACATTACCTGTCCCCGCTCCCGCCTGCTTCTCTGGCTCCCGGCTCTCTGGTGTTCCGCTCAGCCAATCAGTGCGCTATTCCACCGCTATCCCGTTCTCTTTTTCCCTATGTGGTATAGTTGCACCCCAGCCTTTAGATTTATGCTTAGGACATATAGGTTGTGTTTTACATCTATTACCAGGAAATGTGAGACGTAGGTTATCTGACTTAAATGACTCATGAATTAAATGTAATTCCGCAGAAGAGAAATAAAAATGTGATGCTGTACAGAGCTGTAATACGAGATATGTAGGACCTCCATTATACCTCTGTATGCCTCCCATCTTATTCAGTATTTTTTTTTTTTATTTCAATAATTTTTATTTAGTAAATATACATCAATAACAAAGATATATAAGACAATATTAAAAAAAGGTTAAGAACAGTATGACACTGATTAAATAAAAATTGACATATCATTTTGAATATACATTTAGGTTATACATTAGAGATACCCAAAAGCATATCTCCTACTCTGAATCAGAATAACTACACATAATACCCTATCTTATTCAGTATTAATAATATATATACTATATGTATAGTGGTATCCCCCTGAGCAGCATTGCTTATATGGAATATCCATGCTGACATGGCCGCTGTGTACTACTACTGCTACTCTCCAGACTCTGCACCAGTGCCCATCACCTCTCCTGTCCCTGGTAAGCTGCAAAATACAGTCAAAATCTGCACATTTAGAATAATGTAGAGAATATTTCAGTATCTTCCTCTTCAATATTATCACTGTACATTGGTAAGTGGAGCCATTACATTAGCATTTCAGCCTCATCCAGTGACTGACACCAGGCCGGCTGGACTTGACGTTGGGTGTTTAGTGACTCATAGTTTGACTTTTTTTCACATCAACCTCTCAGACCTGCGTACAACTACTTATGTGGAGACGATATGTGATTTAAATGGTTTTGATTAGGAAAATAACTGAGCATTTAGGTCTTAAAGGGAAACCAATGCCAGAAATTGATGATGGACAAACAAGGATACTGTTATGTTAGACTTTAAGTGTCACTGCCGTTATAACTTTCAAAATCTAAATCAACATTACATGTGATATAAAGCAATTTTGCAATTTACATTATTTTTTTGTTGCTGTTATCATGCTGTAAAACAAAGCTGAACTTACCAGAAATGCAGGCAGCTATATAACAGCTATACTTACTGTATCCAGGTCCAGTCTCCTGAAGGCAGCTATATAACAGCTATACTCACTGTATCCAGGTCCAGTCTCCTGAAGGCAGCTATATAACAGCTATACTTACTATATCCAGGTCCGGTCTCCTGAAACCAGCTATATACCAGCTATACTTACTGTATCCAGGTCCAGTCTCCTGAAGGCCGCTATATAACAGCTATACTCACTGTATCCAGGTCCAGTCTCCTGAAGGCAGCTATATAACAGCTATACTTACTATATCCAGGTCCGGTCTCCTGAAACCAGCTATATAACAGCTATACTTACTGTATCCAGGTCCAGTCTCCTGAAGGCAGCTATATAACAGCTATACTTACTGTATCCAGGTCCAGTCTCCTGAAGGCAGCTATATAACAGCTATACTTACTGTATCCAAGTCCGGTCTCCTGATGGCAGCAATATAACAGCTATATTTAATGTATCTAGGTCCGGTCTCCTGAAGGCAGCTATATAACAGCTATACTTACTATATCCAGGTCCGGCCTCCTGAAACCAGCTATATAACAGCTATACTTACTGTATCCAGGTCCAGTCTCCTGAAGGCAGCTATATAACAGCTATACTTACTGTATCCAGGTCCAGTCTCCTGAAGGCTGCTATATAACAGTTATACTTACTGTATCCAGGTCCAGTCTCCTGAAGGCAGGTATATAACAGCTATACTTACTGTATCCAGGTCCAGTCTCCTGAAGGCAGCTATATAACAGCTATACTTACTGCATCCAGGTCCAGTGTCCTGAAGGCTGCTATATAACAGCTATACTTACTGTATCCAGGTCCAGTCTCCTGAAGGCAGCTATATAACAGCTATACTCACTGTATCCAGGTCCAGTCTCCTGAAGGCAGCTATATAACAGCTATACTTACTATATCCAGGTCCGGTCTCCTGAAACCAGCTATATAACAGCTATACTTACTGTATCCAGGTCCAGTCTCCTGAAGGCAGCTATATAACAGCTATACTCACTGTATCCAGGTCCAGTCTCCTGAAGGCAGCTATATAACAGCTATACTTACTATATCCAGGTCCGGTCTCCTGAAACCAGCTATATAACAGCTATACTTACTGTATCCAGGTCCAGTCTCCTGAAGGCAGCTATATAACAGCTATACTCACTGTATCCAGGTCCAGTCTCCTGAAGGCAGCTATATAACAGCTATACTTACTATATCCAGGTCCGGTCTCCTGAAACCAGCTATATAACAGCTATACTTACTGTATCCAGGTCCAGTCTCCTGAAGGCCGCTATATAACAGCTATACTTACTGTATCCAAGTCCGGTCTCCTGATGGCAGCAATATAACAGCTATATTTAATGTATCTAGGTCCGGTCTCCTGAAGGCTGCTATATAACAGCTATACTTACTGTATCCAGGTCCAGTCTCCTGAAGGCTGCTATATAACAGTTATACTTACTGTATCCAGGTCCAGTCTCCTGAAGGCAGCTATATAACAGCTATACTTACTGTATCCAGGTCCAGTGTCCTGAAGGCTGCTATATAACAGCTATACTTACTGTATCCAGGTCCAGTCTCCTGAAGGCAGCTATATAACAGCTATACTTACTGTATCCAGGTCCAGTCTCCTGAAGGCAGCTATATAACAGCTATACTTACTGCATCCAGGTCCAGTGTCCTGAAGGCAGCAATATAACAGCTATACTTACTGTATCCAGGTCCAGTCTCCTGAAGGCAGCTATAAAACAGCTATACTTACTGTATCCAGGTCCAGTCTCCTGAAGGCTGCTATATAACAGCTATACTTACTGTATCCAGGTCCAGTCTCCTGAAGGCAGCTATATAACAGCTATACTTACTGTATCCAGGTCCAGTCTCCTGAAGGCAGCTATATAACAGCTATACTTACTGCATCCAGGTCCAGTGTCCTGAAGGCAGCTATATAACAGCTATACTTAGTGTATCCAGGTCCAGTCTCCTGAAGGCAGCTATATAACAGCTATACTTACTGTATCCAGGTCCGGTCTCCTGAAACCAGCTATATAACAGCTATACTTACTGTATCCAGGTCCAGTCTCCTGAAGGCCGCTATATAACAGCTATACTTACTGTATCCAAGTCCGGTCTCCTGATGGCAGCAATATAACAGCTATATTTAATGTATCTAGGTCCGGTCTCCTGAAGGCAGCTATATAACAGCTATACTTACTGTATCCAGGTCCAGTCTCCTGAAGGCTGCTATATAACAGTTATACTTACTGTATCCAGGTCCAGTCTCCTGAAGGCAGGTATATAACAGCTATACTTACTGTATCCAGGTCCAGTGTCCTGAAGGCTGCTATATAACAGCTATACTTACTGCATCCAGGTCCAGTGTCCTGAAGGCAGCTATATAACAGCTATACTTACTGCATCCAGGTCCAGTGTCCTGAAGGCAGCTATATAACAGCTATACTTACTGTATCCAGGTCCAGTCTCCTGAAGGCTGCTATATAACAGCTATACTTACTGTATCCAGGTCCAGTCTCCTGAAGGCAGCTATATAACAGCTATACTTACTGTATCCAGGTCCAGTCTCCTGAAGGCAGCTATATAACAGCTATACTTACTGCATCCAGGTCCAGTGTCCTGAAGGCAGCTATATAACAGCTATACTTAGTGTATCCAGGTCCAGTCTCCTGAAGGCAGCTATATACCAGCTATACTTACTATATCCAGGCCCAGTCTCCTGAAGGCAGCTATATAACAGCTATACTTACTGTATCCAGGTCCAGTCTCCTGAAGGCAGCTATATAACAGCTATACTTACTGTATCCAGGTCCAGTCTCCTGAAGGCAGCTATATAAAAACAGACTAAACACAGGAATTCCGGCCAGAACAGAGAGTCACGGCTCAGTGTGTCCATCAATCACATGACTGCCTTCTCTCTGTGAGCGCTCAGATGTCCTGGGATACACAGGACTTCCTGTTTTATGACTGTTTCCTGTTTTTTGAATAAAAAAGAGTCAGAAAACAGGAAGTGCCCTGTTTCAACGATAACTAGAAAAAATTAATAAATGTAAATTAAAAACTTGCTTTATATCACATCTACTCTTGATTTAGATTTTAAAAGTTATAATGACAGTGACACTTTAACCCCTAGACGACCCCGGACGTACAGTTACGGCATGGAAGTCTGTCACCAGAGGACCCTGGGCATAACTGTACGTCCAGGGTGTTTCTCCTGCTATGAAGCCCGCTCCAGAGCGGATCGCGATTCATAGGGGGTGGGGGCCTCACTGTTAATGACAGACTGCAGCGATCGTGCTGCAGCGTGTCATTAACTCCTTAAATGCCGCGGGGTTAAAGTGTAAGTGAAAGGAGGAGTCACCCCCCTTTTCCCATTATATAAATAAAACATATAAAAATAAATAAATAAACATATAATATACCGTAGTGTGCGTAATTGTGCGATCTATTAAAATATAACAAGCGTCATTGTGAACGGCGTAGACGAAAAGAGGGAAAAAAGTGCGCGGATTACCGATTTGATGTTAAATTATATATAAAAACAAATTAATAAAAGGTGATTAAAAAGTCCGATCCTCACAAATATGGTATTAATAAAAACTAGAGATCATGGCGGAAAAATGACACCCCATACAGCCCCGTAGGTGAAAAAATAAAATCGTTATAAGCGTCACAATAGTCCTATTTCATTAATAATTAATTGCTAAAAAAAAGGATTTCATAAAAAAAATACATATATAACATTAGAGAATCTGTGTAACCTGCATATGGTTGTGTTCAGACTGACCTATAGAATAATAGTATCATGTCGCTGTTACCATATAGTGCATTGCGTAGACACAGGAACCCCCCAAACGTTACCATATTGCATTCTTATTTACGATTTCACCTATTTATATCTTCATAAATAATATATTTGGAATTCCCTCATACATGTTATGGTAAAATGAATGACGCCATTACAAAGTACAACTATTCCTGTAACAAATAAGCACTTACATGGCCTGTAGATAGAAAACTGAGAGTGCTAGAGCTCTTAGAAGGGGAGGAGGGAAAAACGGAAATGCAAAGATCAAAATTTGCGCGGTCCACTGGGTCATTTTGGGCCTGGTCCTCAAAGGGTTAAAGGGGAACTGTCAGCAGGTTAGACGAATCCCTACTGCTCAGTAAACGCTGAGGAGGAAGATATGTCTCTTACATTCATCCTTAGTGCCGTTTCGGTGCAGTTAGTCTTTTGCCCCATGGTCTGGTGAGACTGTAAGCAGCACTGCCCACCCCCATAGCACTGATCCAGCCCTAACGGTGTAACCGGACCATGGAGCACAGGGCTAACTGCACTGAAATGGCACTGAGGATGAATGTAAGACACATATTGTATCCTGTGCAATAGGGACTATCAGCAAGTTAGATTCATCTACCTGCTGATAGTTCCCCTTTAAGTTTGGGAGTATGGAGACTCCATAGGGGCATTTACATGTTCTGTGCGATCATCATCGCCCCATGTCATAGGGACATGTCAGCAGGTTAGTTGCTTCTTTCCCTTTAAGTAGTTACAGTTGGTCATTTATACTCTAGGATCTAAGCTGAAACATGTCTTCTGTCTGATAGTTGTGAACCGTTACTTGTAGCTACCAACACACACTTTATTCTACCCCTAATGTGCTGGTGTCATGCCCGTCCCAGTGTGTTCTGTGTGCCTGGTCCAATCCTGTGCTGGACTCCTATAAAGTGTTTATTTTGTATTGTAGTCTTTGCTGGCTATTAGTCTCCCCTGAACGTGCTAGGTGTACCCTGTATCTTATCTCTGTATCTCTATACCTGGTTTCCAGCTCTTGTACCTCTGACTACTCTTTGGATTCTGACTTTGTACCTGGATGTGTTAGGATTGACCCCGGCTGGTACGACCATCCCTTGATGTTTTGTAAGTCTTGTCTCTGTTTCATGTTTTAGAACTTAGGTGCAGGTTAGGAGACATTGCCTTGTTGCCACCAGTCGCTAGGGCTGTTTTGTGGCAAGTTACGGGGGTGTAACTACCACCATAGCAGTGTATGTAGTGTGCCTATTTGTGTTTATGTTTTGTGAATATGTGTATGTAGTATGCCTATCTGTGTGTATGTATATGTGTGTATGTAGTGTGCTTATCTGTGTGTACTGTATGTATATGTGCATATGTGTATGTTGTGTGCCTATCTGTGTACATATATGTAGTGTGCTAATCTGTGTAAATGTATATGTACATATGTTTGTGTTGTGTACTTATCTGTGTAAATGTATATGTACATATGTGTATGTTGTGTGCCTATCTGTGTGTATGTACATGTGCATGTGTGTCTACTGTATATGTAGTGTGCCTATCTGTGTATATTTATATGTACATATGTGTATGTTGTGTGCCTATCTGTGTGTATGTATATGTGCATGTGTGTATGTAGTGTGCCTATTTGTGTGTATGTATATGTGCATGTGTGTACGTAGTGTGCTTATCTGTGTGTATGTATATGTGCATGTGTGTATGTAGTGTGCTTATCTGTGTGTATGTATATGTGCATGTGTGCATGTAGTGTGCTTATCTGTGTGTATGAGTATGTGCATGTGTGTATGTAGTGTGCTTATCTGTGTGTATGTATATGTGCATGTGTGTATGTAGTGTGCTTATCTGTGTGTATGTATATGTGCATGTGTGTATGTAGTGTGCCTATTTGTGTGTATGTATATGTACATATGTGTATGTTGTGTACCTATCTGTGTGTATGTATATGTGCATGTATGTGTCTACTGTATATGTAGTGTGCCTATCTGTGTGTATGTGCATGTATGTGTCTACTGTATATGTAGTGTGCCTATCTGTCTTTATGTATATGTGCACGTATGTGTCTACTGTATATGTAGTGTGCCTAATGTATATGTGATGTGCCTATCTGTGTGTATGTGTATGTGCATGTATGTGTCTACTGTATATGTAGTGTGCCTATCTGTGTGTATGTGTATGTACATATGTGTATGTTGTGTACCTATCTGTGTGTATGTGCATGTATGTGTCTACTGTATATGTAGTGTGCCTATCTGTGTGTATGTGTATGTGCATGTATGTGTCTACTGTATATGTAGTGTGCCTATCTGTGTGTATGTGTATGTATGTGTCTACTGTATATGTAGTGTGCCTATCTGTGTGTATGTATATGTACATATGTGTATGTTGTGTACCTATCTGTGTGTATGTGTATGTGCATTTATGTGTCTACTGTATATGTAGTGTGCCTATCTGTGTGTATGTGCATGTATGTGTCTACTGTATATGTAGTGTGCCTATCTGTGTGTATGTGTATGTGCATGTATGTGTCTACTGTATATGTAGTGTGCCTATCTGTGTGTATGTGTATGTATGTGTCTACTGTATATGTAGTGTGCCTATCTGTGTGTATGTGTATGTGCATGTATGTGTCTACTGTATATGTAGTGTGCCTATCTGTGTGTATGTGTATGTGCATGTGTGTATGTAGTGTGCCTATCTGTGTGTATGTGTATGTGCATGTATGTGTCTACTGTATATGTAGTGTGCCTATCTGTGTGTATGTGTATGTGCATGTGTGTATGTAGTGTGCCTATCTGTGTGTATGTGCATGTGTGTATGTAGTGTGCCTATTTGTGTGTATGTATATGTGCATGTGTGTATGTAGTGTGCCTATCTGTGTGTATGTGTATGTGCATGTGTGTATGTAGTGTGCTTATCTGTGTGTATGAGTATGTGCATGTGTGTATGTAGTGTGCCTATTTGTGTGTATGTATATGTGCATGTGTGTATGTAGTGTGCCTATCTGTGTGTATGTGTATGTTCATCTGTGTCTACTGTATATGTAGTGTGCCTATTTGTGATTTGAACATTGCTAAAAAAAACAAAAAAAAAACAGCTTGGATGGACATCATCTTAATTTAGGGATTTCATAATATTTCTCCATTGGATACAGAACAGTAAATCTCAATACTGTATATACTGTGCACTGTATGGTGGCAGCATCTCATGTGATTAGCATCATATAGTGGACAGATAAATGTGGGGCCAAACAAACCATAAAATGACAGGATAAAGCTTAAAGGGGTAGTGCGGCGCTCAGCAATTATTCACAGACTAACACACATTACACAGTTATACAACTTTGTAATGTATGTTATGTCTGTGAATGGCCCCCTTGCCCGTGTCCCCCCACCCCCGCACGTGTACCCGGAAGTGTGGTGCGCTATACATTACCTGATCCGTGTCGACCCGTCTTCTGTCGATGCAATGTTATGGAGGCCGGCCGACTCGCTGCAGCCATCCCGCATGCCGCCCCCCCTCTGCAGCATCATCAGCTGCTCAGCCGCGATTGGATGAGCATAACTGTGCTCAGCCAATCGCGGCTGAGCACAGTTATGACGCGGCAGAGGGGGGGCCGGCAGGAGCGGGTCGGCCGGCCTCCCAAAGATGACGTCTTTGAAGAAGATGGCGGACGGGGTCGGTCGACACGGATCAGGTATGTATAGGGCACCACACTTCCGGGTACACGTGCGGGGGTGGGGTTACACGGGAAGGGGGCGATTCACAGACATAACATACATTACAAAGTTGTATAACTTTGTAATGTGTGTTAGTCTGTGAATAATTGCTGAGCGCCGCACTATCCCTTTAAAGGGGTAGTTCACCCCCCCCCAAAAAAAAAAATAAAAAATTCAAACTAACTGGTATAAGAAAGTGCCAGAGATTAAAGAAATCTCAAATATTCCAGTACTTATCAGCTGCTGTATGTCCTGCAGGAAGTGGTGTATTCTCTCCAGCCTGACACAGTGCTCTCTGCTGCCACCTCTGTCCATGTCAGGAATTGTCCAGTGCAGCAGCAAATCTCTATAGAAAACATTTCCTGCTCTGGACAGTTCCTGACATAGAAAACTCAGCATCACAGGGATGCACATTGTACTCTATGGAAGAGCCTTACCATAACCCCTAGGACAGGTCAGGACCCCCCATGTGGGGTGGGGTGTATGACAGCTGCTGGTACTGGGCAGCTATGATAGCAGGCAGGGCTGCCATGCAGGTGGGCACTGGAGTGGAGACAGAATGCCAGGAGTGGAGGAGAGTGGGGATAGAGAAGAGGAGGAGGAGGAGGAGGAGGAGGGGAGGGGAGGGATGCTGCTGCTGCTGCCGGCACTGACTCCACCACGGCTGCTGCTGCTGCTGCTCCTCACCGCGCCTGCGCACTGCGGCTCCGGGGAGCCTTGATTTTGTCCGGGATTCCCAATTCTGCAGCAGAGAGCGGAGCGAGCGGAGAGAGCAGCCGCCGATCAGGAGGGAATTACCGCCAGCTACGGGCAAGCACGGCCGGGATCAGCCTCTGTCTGCCTGCTGAACCCCTGCGAGCCCCAGCCCGGAGACCCCACAGCTCTCACAGCGCATTGTCAGCCCGTCAGGTGGACCCGCATCGCTTCCTATGTAAGTGCCAATCACTCCCATCATCCTGCAGGCTGGTATACAGTATATATGGCAGGGAGGGGGCAGGATGTATAGCTGCCAGGCATCTCTATGGGATCTGTCACATATGTTCTGTGCAAATCCTCATTTATCCCAAAGCTGCTGATCCTGACACCCAGTAGTGGCTGCTGCATGCTGAGCGGATCCCAGAGATCTGTATTCTGCATGCTGAGCGGATCCCAGAGATCTGTATTCTGCATGCTGAGCGGATCCCAGAGATCTGTATTCTGCATGCTGAGCGGATCCCAGAGATCTGGGTGCTGCATGCTGAGCGGATCCCAGAGATCTGGGTGCTGCATGCTGAGCGGATCCCAGAGATCTGTATTCTGCATGCTGAGCGGATCCCAGGGATCTGGGTGCTGCATGCTGAGCGGATCCCAGAGATCTGTATTCTGCATGCTGAGCGGATCCCAGAGATCTGTATTCTGCATGCTGAGCGGATCCCAGAGATCTGGGTGCTGCATGCTGAGCGGATCCCAGAGATCTGGGTGCTGCATGCTGAGCGGATCCCAGAGATCTGTATTCTGCATGCTGAGCGGATCCCAGGGATCTGGGTGCTGTATGCTGAGCGGATCCCAGAGATCTGAGTGCTGTATGCTGAGCGGATCCCAGAGATCTGGGTGCTGCATGCTGAGCGGATCCCAGAGATCTGGGTGCTGTATGCTGAGCGGATCCCAGAGATCTGGGTGCTGTATGCTGAGCGGATCCCAGAGATCTGTATTCTGCATGCTGCGCGGATCCCAGGGATCTGGGTGCTGTATGCTGAGCGGATCCCAGAGATCTGGGTGCTGCATGCTGAGCGGATCCCAGAGATCTGGGTGCTGCATGCTGAGCGGATCCCAGAGATCTGAGTGCTGTATGCTGAGCGGATCCCAGAGATCTGGATTCTGCATGCTGAGCGGATCCCAGGGATCTGGGTGCTGTGTGCTGAGTGGATCCCAGGGATCTGGGTGCTGCATGCTGAGCGGATCCTAGGGATCTGGGTGCTGCATGCTGAGCGGATCCCAGGGATTTGGATGGTGGATAGAGAGCAGATCCAGGGATCTGGCTGAGAGATGGAGAGTGGATCTAATGGACCTGGATTCTGCATAGAGAGTGGATCCCAGGGATTTGGATGGTGGATAGAGAGCAGATCCAGGGATCAGGCCGAGGGATGGTGAGCGGATCCCAGGGATCTGAGGCCTGCATGGAGAGTGGATCCCAGGCATCTGGATGCTGCATGCTGAGCAGATCCCAGGGATCTGGATGCTGCATGCTGAGCGGATCACAGAGATCTGGATGCTGCATGAAGAGCGGATCCCAGGTATTTGGATGCTGGATAGAGAGCAGATCCAGGGATCTTGGTGTAGGATGGTGAGCGGATCTCAGGGATCTGGATGCTGGATGGTGAGCAGATCCCAGGGATCTGGATGCTGCATGGAGAGTGGATCCTGGGTATTTGGATGTTGGATAGAGAGCAGATCCAGTGATCTGGCTAAGGCATGGTGAGCGGATCCCAGGGATCTGGATGCGGGATGGTGAGCGGATCACAGGGATCTGGATGCAGGATGGTGAGCGGATCCCAGGGATTTGGATGGTGAATAGAGAGCAGATCCAGGGATCTGGCTGAGGGATAGTAAGTGGATACCAGGGATCTGGATGCGGGATGGTAAGCGGATCCCATGGATGTGGATGCGGGATGGTTAGTGGATCTTAGGGATCTGGGTGCAGCATGATGAACAGATCCAAGGTTCTGGAAAGTGAGCGGATCCAGGGATCTGGCTCCTGCATGGTGAGTGGATCCCAGGAATCTGGGTGCAGCATGGTGAGCGGATCCCAGGCATCCGGATGCAGGATGGTGAGCGGATCCAGGGATCTGGATGCAGCAGTCTGTGTGTGTGTGGGGGGGGGGGGCACTGTATTTGTAGCATCCTCTTGGTGCACCCCCTCTGCATACTTTGTATCCATACGTAACAATCACAGCAGAACTGCTGCATCCTGCCTGCTGTATCCGGTACATATATATATATATATATATACTGTATATGACATGGGGTCTGCACTATGTCTGTGATAAGTGGAGCCCTCTCACCCTGCGTCACAGTTCTGCCATGGGATGGATACATACGACGTTGGGCTCTAATGTTATAATGAATGAACACGGTCCACATGTATGTGTGTGTCACACCAAGGTCATAGCGGTGTTAACCCCTCGTCTGCCAGATGGGTCACCCATAGACCTGCCGGTCTTGAAACATATAAAAGGTGCATGACCGCACGTGTCCATCGCCGGGCGAAAGCTTTCTGTGTTTATTTTAATGTATGTGCTTGTATTATCAGGTAATGGAGCAGTGGTTTATAATTGTTGTCTGGAGATTATAACTGTATTATGTGTCTGCTAATAAACCGGTAGGAAATAATGCTGCAGATGGCGGAGTATTGTTGTACATAGTATGTCTATCTAATTTCACTCTCATCTATCTCCTATCTATCTATCTATCTATCTATCTATCTATCTATCTCCTATCTATCTATCTATCTATCTATCTATCTATCTATCTATCTCCTATCTATCTATCTATCTATCTATCTATCTATCTATCTATCTATCTCCTATCTATCTCCTATCTATCTATCTATCTATCTATCTATCTATCTATCTATCTCCTATCTATCTATCTATCTATCTATCTATCTATCTATCTCCTATCTATCTATCTATCTATCTATCTATCTATCTCCTATCTCCTATCTATCTATCTATCTATCTATCTATCTATCTATCTATCTATCTATCATCTATCTATCTATCTATCTATCTATCTATCTATCTATCTCCTATCTATCTATCTCCTATCTATCTATCTATCTATCTATCTATCTATCTATCTCCTATCTATCTATCTATCTATCTATCTATCTATCTATCTATCTACCTATCTATCTATCTCCTATCTATCATCTATCTATCTATCTATCTATCTATCTATCTATCTATCTATCTATCTATCTATCTCCTATCTATCTATCTATCTATCTATCTATCTATCTCCTATCTATCTCCTATCTATCTATCTCCTATCTATCTATCTATCTATCTATCTATCTATCTATCTATCGATCGATCGATCTATCTATTTATCTATCTATCTCCTATCTATCTATCTATCTCCTATCTATCTATCTATCTATCTCCTATCTATCTATCTATCTATCTATCTCCTATCTATCTATCTATCTATCTCCTATCTATCTATCTATCTATCTATCTATCTATCTATCTATCTCCTATCTAGCTATCTCCTATCTATCTATCTATCTATCTATCTATCTATCTATCTATCTATCTATCTATCTATCTATCTATCTCCTATCTATCTCCTATCTATCTATCTCCTATCTATCTATCTATCTATCTATCTATCTCCTATCTATCTATCTATCTATCTCCTATCTATCTATCTATCTATCTATCTATCTATCTATCTATCTGTCTATCTTTCCCTTCTTACCTGGCGTGTTATTATTTACCATGGCGTCTATTGAAGGATTTGCTACTTATCCTGTAAAATCCATAAATCGGCCCAATGTGATTAGACGCTAGATCATGTATGCTTAGGTAGTTATACAGGGAGATGACATTAGCCCGTCCATGTGTCCCTGTGCGTCCGCAGATACTGGATGGCAGCGATCATCTGCCGCTCGCAAAGGAAATGTGACGAGGAAATGACCTCTGGACAATGTGTAAGGTTATTTGTTAGAAAGACCTTGGTGTTTGTCTGTGCGGCGTGAAGACAAGCTGATGGCATGGGCTCAGTGGTGCCCCCTCTTCCCTCTGCAGGATTGGCGCGGCTGCAGTGTCCCCCCTCTCCGCTCTGCAGTCAGGCTCTCCTGTACATGACATGCCTACTGTTTGTGTATACAGTCCTTTTCACCCTTTACAATGTTTGTTAAAATTCTGATGTAGCAGTGCTAAGAGGGTCCAGGTAGTAGAGCCGAGTTAGCCATTTGTTATAGCGCCGTATACAGGTGAAACCTGTGACGGTATCTTAAATCGAAGCTCTGCTACATCACCGATTCAGCTCTGCTACATCACCGATTCAGCTCTGCTACATCACCGAGTCAGCTCTACTACATAGGATTAATGGGGAAAAAAATTCTGCATAAGTCTATTATAGGGCAAGGAGGAAGCGACGCGCCAATATTTGCTGTCTTAACAAAGGATAGAGCTGCAATTTCTACAGGAAGTGTAACGGTGTCTATGTGTAATGCTGCAGTACATAAAGGCCGCTCAGACGGATGACAAGTTCGTCAGCTGAGCCCTCATGTCGCAGAGCATCAGCGCAGACTCGGGGGAGCTATACCCGGGGTATATGATAATGGCCAATACTAGTGCTCTGCATAATGGGATACGGCACCGGTGCGATCCTTAGGGCTGCATTGGAATCTATGAGATGTAGCAGAGCTGTGTTTGTCAGTGTGGGTTTACATAGGACTGCATTATCTCAATTACATTTACCGTTGCTTCGGATGTTTGTTTTTTTATATAGCTGATTTTTTTTTTCCTTTTAATTCTCTATCGATTGTTGCCATACGGTATTGATTTATGATAACTTATGCTAATAAGGATGAGCGACGTCATAGGAGACAAGAGGCGACTATTAGTATGAAAGAGGGAAACCTGCGGTAGATCTTGATCCTTGAGTCGTCCTCTGTATACAGTCAGTATACGGTATGTTTGGGGTAAGGCTTTTCCCCGGCCCCTAAGCGGTATACAGTATATGTCTATATATTCCATCATACATCTCTTTTATGAAACTGCAGACAAGCCCTATAGGTTTAATGGCAGCCATGTTGGCTCTTAAAGGGGTATTCCAGTTTCATCATTGCATTGTGAAGAGTTATACAGACAGTAAATTAAAAAATTGTATTGATTCCTTAAGATCTCTGCTTGCTGTCATCTGGTAGGAACTTGCTTAGCTTACTTCTATTGGATAAAAATCGCGTAACTTCACATCATTCAAGCAGAACAAGGCTTAGAAACTCCATAGAATAGCGAACATGCTCTGTAATAATCTCTCTTTATAATTTTTTGTTATACGTGACATGAGGAATCGTCTCCAGTCCACGTCATTGCGTAACCGTAAACACACCCACCCGTCATCCGGTCGCCATGGAAGCAGCCGTCTGGAGAGCCGAACCCATAAAGGTGACTTATTTATTGATGGTGGAGGTAGATAATGGTCAATCACGTGGACCGAAAACGATAGATTCATCAAACCTGGTGTAAAAGAACAGTGGAGACGTCGCCTATAGCAACCAATCAGATTTGAGCATTCATTTTTAAAAAGGTCTTTGGGAAATGAAAGCTGGAATCTGATTGGTTGGTCTTGGCAACTGCACCTCTATTCCTATACACAAGATATGATAAATCTCCCCCAAACCCCGTGCAGTTGCCCAGAGCAACCAATCAGATTCCAGCTTTCATTTCCCAAAGACCTTTTTAAAAATGAATGCTCAAATCTGATTGGTTGCTATAGGCAACGGCTCCACTGTTCTTTTACACAAGACTTGATAAATCTAATACATACCTCCCAACTTTTGCAAAGAGCAAAGAGGGACATGTGCGCCGCGGTCCCCATAGCCACGCCCCCATAGCGACCCTCCATAGCCACGCCCCCATAGCGACCCTCCATAGCCACTCCCCTACAGTCACCACATGCTGCTGACTGAATAGTGCCCAATATAGTATCCAACCCCCCCCCAAAAAAAACGATATAGTATCTAATCCCCCATTATAGTGCCCCACATAGTATCCAATCCCCCCAATAGTGCCCACATAGTATCCAATCCCTCATAGAGTGCCCCGCATAGTAGCCAATGCCCCCATATATGCCCCACATAGTAGCCAATGCCCCATATATGCCCCACATAGTAGCCAATCCCCCCATATAGTGCCCCACATAGTAGCCAATCCCCCCATATAGTGCCCCACATAGAATCCAATCCCCCATATAGTAGCCAATCCCCTCATACAGTGCCCCACATAGTAGCCAATCCCCCCATATAGTGCCCCACATAGAATCCAATCCCCCCACATAGTAGCCAATCCCCCATATAGTTCCCACATAGTAGCCAATCCCCCACATAGTAGCCAATCCCCCCATATATGCCCCACATAGTATCCAATCCCCCATATAGTGCCCCACATAGTAGCCAATCCCCCCATATAGCGCCCCACATAGTAGCCAATCCCCCATATAGCGCCCCACATAGTAGCCAATCCTCCCATTTGTGTGGCCCGACCAAAAAAACAATAAACCAGTAACTCACCTGTCCGCCGGTCCCAGCAGCTCCTCTCCCGGCAGAGCGCGCAATCCCGTCATCCTCCGGGGCGGGCAGCGGGGTATACAGACACTGACTGTGCCGGAAGTAATTCATGACAGAGGCTGCAGGTCACTTCCGGCACAGTCAGTGTCTCTGTACCCCGCTGCCCGCCCCGGAGGATGACGGGAGTGCGCGCTCTGCCGGGAGAGGAGCTGCTGGGACCGGCGGACAGGTGAGTTACTGATTTATTGTTTTTTTGGTCGGGCCACACATAATGCGGGACACGGGGTGCTGTTCCGGGACCGCGGGACAGAACCCCGAAAACGGGACTGTCCCGCGGAATCCGGGACGGTTGGGAACTATGCTAATATGTCCAGATCGGGTCCAGTAGGCCCTAAAGATGGCGGATGACAACAATTCAATGGACTGCGAGTGAGTAAGATGCGTAGCGCTGTTCATCCTCTGCTTCCTGGTTCATAAATAGAATTCCATAGCTATAGCGATCACTGACACCCAGACAGGATGAACGGTGTCACATCTGGGGTTAGGAGACATAATACCCATCTGAAGTTAGGGCCCTATTCCACGGGACGATTATCGTTCGCATAATCATTAACGATAAACGATCCAAACGACCGCTATTACGAAAGTCCTCAAATCTATCACCCATTTACATGGAAAGATAATTGTTACTTATGATCGTTCTTGCGGTCGTCTTGTCGTCGCTATTTGCGTTCGTCACTACTGTGAACGACCAAACGATGTCTTATTCTATGCGAACGATTCGTTCGGTCGTTAGTCGTTAAGTGCTATTCAAACGAACGATTATCGTTTAGATTCGAAGGATTTAACGATAATCTGCACGATAATCGTCCTGGGGAATAGGGCCCTTAGGCTGGGTAAATACTGTTTTTTTTTTGCAGACAGTTAAACGTATGCGTTTTTGCTAATTTTTTTTATTTTTTTTAGCTGTTTTATGCAAAAAAAAAAAAAAAGTAATGAAAAGGATGAAGGGAGATGCATTTGTGTGCATCTGTTTTGATCCGTTTTTCCATTGACTTCACATTATAAAAAAAAAAAAACGGATTAAATGCATTAGTTTTTTTTTAGCATACAAAAAAATATGGTCGACCACATTTTTGTGTACCGTAAAAAAAAAAAAAAAACGGATGCATTTTGACCTGTTCTATGATCCCTTTTTTATAATGGAAGTAAATGGAAAAACGGATCAAAATAGATGCACACAAATGTGTCTGCTTTTTTTTTTCTTTTTCTGTTTATAAAACGGATAAAAAAAGGGATTGCAAAAACATTGTGAACCCAGCCTTATGCATGTGTATTTTCATCTGTTTTGTGGATGGAGAACACTGATTGAAGCCTATTGATATATCTGATTGGATATTGATGGTTCAGGGTGATTCAGTTTCCTGTTTAGAAGAAGGCCGGACTGAAAGATGGAAGCCATACTGACGTAATACTGACAGTGTGTCACCTTGCATTTGCACGTTGGTGTGAATCAGGCCTTACAGTGTAGCTTTACATGCCATTCAAGGTATGAAAAGACCTTGGTAAAGACCCTTATGGACGCTATTAGTGTCAATGGTGGACCCCTTTGACACATCTTCCATTGCTGAATGGATGAAAAATTCTGTTTACATTGAGGATCCTTGAGTTACCTATTGAAGGTGTATTCACATCTCAAGAAGAAGTTATCCCCTAGCCACAGAAAAAGCTTAACAAGCTGATTGGTGGGGGTCTGACTGCGGAGACCCCTCACTGATACCGAGAACGGGGACAGATTGCTTGGAGAGAGTGTATGGAGCGATGGCCATGCATGGATCATGTGCTCCATTCATTCCAGGGACAGTTTTGTTCCCATTCACTGGATCGGTGGGGGTCCCAGTGATCTCAGGGAATTTTTCAGAATTTTTAAAGGTTTTTTTCTCAAATTACAAAGTTATCTTCTATCCACTGGATAGGGGATTCCTAGCTGATTGCTGAGGGTCTTGACCACTGGGGCCACCCGCCATCTTTAGAATGGGGACCCAAGTCTCCAGTTGAAATAGATTGCTGGGTGATGCATGCACGTCGCCGCTCCATTCATTCTCTACAGGAGCCATGGGAGCTGTCATGTGCTGCTTTCAGCTGTCACTGTGGCTTCTGCAGGGATTGAATGGAGCGGCGGTGCGAATGGCTTGTATTCTGAAGGGAAACTCAGGTCCCCGTTCTTGACCCCCTACAATGTAGTTATCCCCTATCCTGTGGGTAGAGGCTAACTTTGGTGATATGGAAAAAATAGCTTCTCCTTCCTCTACATTCACTGTCCGTTGCAGAGCAGCTGCATGCAGGTAATGAAGACCGCCACCTGCCGCCAACACTAATGCTCCCTTCCGGGGCCATCACTTGTAAATGTGCAGGCAAGGCATCAAGAGGTCCGTTGCCTGCCACCATCCCTGTTGTCCCCTACCGCTAGATGTAGTGCTGCACACAGTCTGCCGTTATCCCATCACCTGCCGCCATACCATAATCTGTCCCTGCTGTGCTGTACGAATGTTCTGTAGTGAGCTCCCCCTGGTGGCCAGAAGCCACCATACTGTACACTCCCTGCTGTGCATATGACATGTGAATTCTTCTTCATGACATCCCCTGAAAATTAGACCTAGTGCATCTTTGGGAGCAAAAATTTATGTAACACCCTGTCCTACTTTTGGGGAAACATGGCATATATCATGTTTGTCTTCAATATACCTGTTTGTCTTCTTCTGCCCTATGACAAGATGCCTGCATGGATGGTCAGTGTGATGAGTTTCGCTTAAAAGAGACTGAGTTGCAATGCGAGACACAAGAGGGAGGGGGCGCTAATTCTGCAAAATAACCTCTACTACAATTGGGAAGTTTTATAGGTTATAAAAAAAAGCATGTTTGCTTTCTATCAAAAACAAAGCGCCACGTCTCTCTACTGGTCATGTATGGAACTGCAGCTTATCACTTGGACGTTGGACCCAAATGAAACTGCTTCCTAAAGAAATAGTTTACCTACTCCTGCATCCATAAGTAAGGTGGGATTACGTCACACGATAATGGTCGGTGGTCCCCACTTTGGACATGTTACTCCCTAATGGCCTCCGGCTGGATAGCCATGTTTTGTAGTATGGGTGCCGCACTTCATAGCTTATCCTCTCCAGTCTATGGAGCATATTAGGTATATTTTAATAACCAATTGACGCATATTCTGTTCAAATTTGCCTAATTTCATACGTTTTGTGCAGGCTGCTATTGTGCTGACAGTATCTGACAGGGTGACAATGGTGAAGGAAGTGTATTGTAGCAGAACGCGACGTGAATAGACGCCACTTACATAGTTTGCTATTACCGAGTCTGCAGTGCAAATATTACACTTGAAATGTGCGCTAAATGGGAAATATTCCTTCATTTTGCTAAATATGTTTGCCGTCAAGTGCTGCTTATAAAGCTGAGTCATTTTCTGGAATATTCTGCAATTTTATATTAACGTGTAGTATAGACTATGGTTGATCTGCATGCGTTCATGCGTTCCGAGAAAAGATACTCAATATGAGGGGTAGAACGACGTCATAGAGTGGGGGTCCCTCGCTTCCAGAGCAGAGATTCAGAGATTCAGAAATTATTATTTGGTTGCATATTTGGTTGCTGTGGATCTTAAAGGGGTATTCCAGATACATAAAATATTTTGGTGCTATATTATGGTGCTAATGCAAAAAAAAAAAAAAAAAATAGCAAAGCATACTCACCTACCTGGCTCCCCTGCAACATTACCAGTCCCTATAATGACTTTTGGTTGCCATTCCTCACTCTGCTTGCTACTTCCGACGCTGAATCCTTTTGGCAGTGACTGCTACTCAGCCGCAGGGCATGGCCGGGACAGGGAGTTTTGGTGCCCTAGGCAGAGAAGGCAAATGGTGCCCCCCCCCCCCTTTTCAACCCAGCGTTATCAGAATCGGTGCTCCCCACACAGTATAATGCCCTGAAAGTTCCCCCACACTGTATTAAAAGTCAAAATACATATGGTAGTTGTTTTATAACACTATTTCCACCATACAGTGATTACATAATACCGCCACACCATGACCACTATCACTGCAGACCCTCTAACAGAGCGCAGTTACATCCAGTGACTCACAGGTGGCATCTTCTCTAATCAGAGTCTCTCACTTTATAGATATAGATCCCCTGTGTGTTCCCCCAGAAGTATATAGACCCCCTGTGTGCTGCCCCAGTTATATATAGATCCCCTGTGTGCTCCCCCAGAAGTATATAGAACCCTGTGTGCTCCTTCAGTAGTATATAGACCCTTGTGTGCTCCCCCAGTAGTATATAGACCCCTGTGTGCTCCCCCAGTAGTATAATGACCCCTGTGTACTGCCCCAGTAGTATATAGACCCCTATGTGCTGCCCCAGTAGTATATAGATCCCCTGTGTGCTCCCCCAGTAATATATCGACCCCTTTGTGCTCCCCCAGTTATATATAGATCCCATGTGTGCTCCCTCAGAAGTATATAGATCCCCTGTGTACTTCCTAGCCCTTCCCATAAAGCATTAATCCTCCAAAACAACCAAACTAAAAAAAACACCAAAACCAAAACACTTATACTCACCCGGGCCACGTGTCTCCTCTGCCCTGCACTCTTGTGGCCGCAGGCAGTGTTATGCCTGCAGTCACAAGAGGCCGCTCTCCCCTTGTGGTGTCAGTGCTTGAGTGACGTCACTGGAGTGCTGACCCAGAGTGGATGACAGTGAGGGAGCCAATGGCTGCCGCTCTGTCAGTGCTGCTGTGTGTAACTATGAGTGCTCATTACGAGCGCTTATAGTTACAGTTCAGGGTGGGCGGGCGAGCGGTGGGCAGGATTGATGGGTAAGTAAATTAATTACTTACCCAGCCAGACTGCTCCCCCTGTAGTTTGGTGCCCTAGGCCATTGCCTACCCCTACCTACTCTTTGTCCCAGATCTGTTCTAGTGAGGTCTTTGGGCAAAAGTAAAAAAAGACAAAAGTCAAATCTTTTTGGAATTTTCTGTGCATTTGTCCTGCGGTGTATTATAATTGCAGAATTACTTTAGGTTCCTCCAAGCTTGATAAAAAAATATAAATATATTGTTTAAGGCGATTTTTTTAATTTTTTTTTATGGATTTATATATCCTCTGTGTCTCCTCAGACACATAGACACAGATGACCTTCATCTGCCTGCAATACTTTTCTTGCCAGGTGACCTCTAGGTGATCGGGAACCATTTGTCTACAAGTTGACAAGAAGGGAGAAGACAATAGCGTTAAGCTGAGCAAACAAGGTTACCATCGCTGCATGGAACCAATACAAAAATCTCCATTCAATTCTTCAAGTTGCCATTTTGGGGATTAGTGCTCTTAATCCGTCTGGTGTTTGTCTAACAATATTCATCCCGCGTTAGGTTATCGTCTTTACATAGACCCGATGATATTATGATAGTTTGCAAGAGGTCTGGCGGCAACGAGGTTAAGGTTTGTTTGTTAGACTTAGTCTCCCTGGAGGATTTCTGGCATCGGTAGTCATGAATGGTATCTTGTTGGGAGTACCTGGATGTCCGCTCTCCGCAGCGCATGCCAATGTTTTTTATAAAAACTCATGAGATAAAAAGTTTTCATTTTTCCTCTTTGTAGAGACGGGTCTAAATATTATTCGTACAAACAAGTGTGACCCCACAGGGAGATGTTTTTTATTTCACTTTAGTATTTGTACGCCCTTGGGGGGTGGTTGGATTTGATCTACGTTTCTCCTTGTGGTGTCACATTTTATGATCAAGGTGAAGTATATTAGTAAATTGGTCCGACATTAGGGTCAATGTAGATGGGCTGGTTGTTAGGGAGGGTAAAATGGGCCCGAAGACGTCCACCACACAGAGAACCCCACCTTCCAATTCCTCCACGTACTTCTCCGAGACAAAACTTCTTTCCCTTTGAGCATCTGCTTTCAGTACTAACTAAAGGAAAGCAAGAGAGATTTCCCCAAGAGTAGACATCTCGGGTATGTTGGGCGGCAATCCGTACATACAGTAGTAGATAAAAAGATGGAGTATGTTTTGACATGTATGGTCATTGGTCAGCATAACTTACTGGGTAGATGGCCCTCACCAATTTTTAACCCCTTAACGACCCATGACGGGTATGTGCAGCCAGGGACCGCAGGACTTAGCCGCCGCGGCCGATTGCTGACAGCTGCATTTGAATAGTGACTGTGCCCCTGTCCCTGGTGTCTAGTGGGGGATCTCCCCAACCCCCCTCCCCCCGCGATGCGATCGCGGAGGGGAGATCCGTGGTAATGAGCCGGCCGGGGCTCAGCGTCGGAATGACGCTGATCCCGCCTCTGCAATCCATTCAGATGGTCTGCAGCAAACCATTATAATAGAGCACCGATCTGATGGATATAGGAGTCCCCCAGGGGGCTTCTAATTACTGTATGTGAAAACAAAATAAAGTGTTTTTATTAATGAATAACCCCCTACCCTAATAAAAGTCCAAATTACCCCCCTTTTCCCATTTTATAAATAAATAAACAAACATGTTTGGTATCGCTGCATGCGCAATTGCCCCCCCCCCCCCCCATTTTTTTTTAAATTCATGATCCCTCACGGTAAACGGTGTAAGCGCAAACAAATTTCAAAGTGCAAAATTGCGCATTTTTGGTCGCATCAAATCCAGAAAAATTGTAATAAAAAGCGATCAAAAAGTCGCAGGTACCGATAGAAAGAACACATCATGGCGCAAAAAATTACACCTCACAGCCCCATAGACCAAAGGATAAAAGCGCTATAAGCCTGGGAATGGAGCGATTTTAAAGGGGTAGTGTGGCGGTAAACAATTATTCACAGAATAACACACATTACAAAGTTATACAACTTTGTAATGTATGTTATGTCTGTGAATGGCCCCCTTCCCCGTGTCCCACCACCCCCACCCGTGCACCCGGAAGTGTGGTGCGCTATACATACCTGTCACGTGCCGACTCGTCTCCGATCTTCAGTTTGCGATGTCGTCTTCGGACGGCCCGGCCGAATCCCTCCGAGCGTCCTGAGTGCCAGCCACCCTCTTCAGCGTCAGCAGATGCTTAGCCGCGATTGGCTGAGCACAGTTATGCTCAGCTGGGCCGTCCGAAGACGACATCGCAGACTGAAGATCGGAGACGAGTCGGCACTGATCAGGTATGTATAGCGCACCACACTTCCAGGTACACGGGTGGGGGTGGTGGGACACGGGGAAGGGGGCCATTCACAGACATAACATACATTACAAAGTTGTATAACTTTGTAATGTGTGTTATTCTGTGAATAATTGTTTACCGCCGCACTACCCTTTTAAGGAACGTTTATTTTCTATAAAAGGTTTTATTTTTTTACAAGCCATCAGTTAATATAAAAGTTATACATGTTACATATTGTTTTAATCGTACCGACTTGAGGAATATATATAACATGTCAGTTTTTCCATAGGACACACAGCGTAAAAACGAAGCCCCCCCAAAGAAAAAGAATTGCGTTGTTTTTTTCAATTTCATATAATTTTTTTCTGGTTTCGCAGCATATTTTATGCAAAAATTCAGCCTGTCATTGAAAAGTACAATTAGTGATGCAAAAAAAGGGCTCATGTGGGTTTCTAGGTGTAAAAATGCAACTGCTATGGCCTTATATACATAAGGAGGAAAAAACAAAAACGAAAATTAGCCCGGTCCTTAAGGCGTTAAGACAAGAGTCTTGACCGAACTTATGTGTACGTATAGGTCAAAAAGAAGTTAGATTAGGCAATTCATGGGCTAGTAGAGGATTGAGATAAGGTTGTATTAGAGTCCATTTACACAGAAAGATTATCTGACAGATTATCTGCCAAAGATCTGAAGCCAAAGCCAGAAACAGACTATAAACAGAGATCAGGTCCTAAAGAAAAGTCTGAGATTTCTTCTCTTTTCAAATCCATTCCTGGCTTTGGCTTCAAATCTTTGGCAGATAATCTGTCAGATAATCTCTCTGTGTAAAAGGACCCTTACAAAGAACAATATTAAGGAGAAAACGACCTGTCAAATTTACGGAATTTATGGACGGGAAAGGAATGTAATGGATTCCTTCCCTTTCCGGCTTGATGTGTCTGTAACATCCGCAAATTTGTGGACGTGTGAATGCCCCTTTACATGCACAGACAGCAATCGGGAGGGGCTGCGGGAAGCGATCCTTAGATTGTCTGGGCGGCCTAGTGAAGTCAGCCACTCCTATTGCACCATGGTACGAGCAGAAGACCGTTGCTGTCATAATCAGGCCGCTTCAACACATATGTCGACTGATCGTGGTCTTTTAACATGAGCTATTACACCAAATGATTATTGCCTGGAATGGTCGTTAATCGACCAAGTACGGCCGATAATCGTTTGGTGTAATAGGGCCTATACAACCAGTAACCTCAGGTGACACATATCTCGGGAGAAGGCAATGCTTTTATTAATTCCTGACTCATGAGCAGATACCTAAGGGCGTCTGGTGACCTGAGTACAAATGAGATTATCTCTAGTCACTAATTCTGTATACATATTCCATACATGTCGCCCAGTTTCAGTGGGATTGGAGGAATATATTTAGGAGTATCTTAACTCTTCCACTATGGGCACCATTAAAAGGGGAACTATCAGCAGGTTAGACGAATCTAACATCTGATATGTCCCAGATGCACTGAAGACACTGAGGAGGAAGGTGTGTCTCTTGGTAATTCTGTCAGAGAACTTACTGCGGAATCCGCTGCTCATCCCAGCTCGTACCCCGCGGATTCCGCTGTCCGCCCAAAGAATTGACCTGTCCTTACTTAGTGCAGCTCACACCCATTAAAAACACCTAACAGTGTTAAACAGCTATAATATTGACTGCTCCTGTTTGTGCACAGCATGAGATCTATGCCAGGGAACTCGAATGGAACAAGTATGGCCAACATGGCTCGTTTATACACTAGGGAGTTCATCATTATGTGGTACCAGGTAATGATTAGTCAGCTTATAGCTCTTTGAATGATAACCCCAGTGATCAGCCATGTGGTCATAGGACATAGGTGCATCAGGTCTGATAATTGTTGTGGTCAAACTATCATTCATGTATCCTATAAATAGGCTTAAAGCGTAACTGTCACTTTTTTTTTTATTGCAGAAATCAGTAGTATAAGCGATTTTAAGAAACTCTGTAATAGGTTTCATCAGCCAAAAAAGCCTCCTTCTGTACTCAAGAAGCAATCTCCCTGCCTCCCCCCCTGACTTCTTATCTGTGCATTATCAGGCAAACACGTCTTCATTACAGAGAAGTCAGTGAAGACGGGTTCTGCTCTCTCCATTGTAAGCCTATGAAGGGGGAGGGGCTGGAGGAGATGAGGGAGCAGGAAGAGGTGACATGAAGGTCAGCTGTTTGTGGACTCTTTGGGCACCTAAACCGCAGGATTCTGGTGTCAGAAAGGTCAGTGCTTATCTATGAACTTACTGAGAGAAGATTGCAGGGTATTGTGCTGTGCAGGACTGCTCCGTGCTCACTCACTCCTAACAGCCCCTCCCCTCTCCATAATGGAGACAGAAATCCTGCTTCATTTGATGTGAGGGGGGAGGCTGGGAGATTGCTTTTTCAGTCCAGAAGAAATCTGTCACGCCCTTTGCTACCTTAGCCCTGCTCTCTCTGATCCGTCTGCTGTCAAGAAGGACCTCCTGCGGCATTTCCTTACTGTTATTCCTCAACATTGGAAATCCACGACTCCTCCATCCATTTCTGAGTGGGTGACGGAGATGGATGTCCTTCATCACATGGAGTCCCTGACAGCGGAGGAACACTCGAGGGGCAACAGGGTGGACCGCCTGTGGCTGGCTTGGACCACCCATAAGGAGGGTTCGCTCTTTGCTCAATGGCTGGCACGCTAGGAGGTGTCACCTTCCCTGTGTGTCCTCCTCCTCCCCCCTGACTCCCCCCCCCCCCCCCCCCCCCCGTCAGTAGCTGAATCCCTTCTGTCCGCTTCTAGGACCTTTCCTTTCTCTCAGTCTTATTACTGGTTCTCTTTTGTGTCTCTACGGTGTGTGTATTGGCGAGAAGGTGGGACGTAGATTTTACGGGCTCACATACTTGGTGGCGCACCTTCGGTGTAAGGGGCTGTCCACCATTGTACAATTTCTTTCCCCCACATTGTGGACTGGGCCTAGTGCATATGCGAGTATTCTTTTCAAAAGGCGAAGCCCTATTTCCTCGTGGCTATGAGACATCTTTTGTGGTTTGTTAACTGTGAGCGTATTCTTTCTCATGTACACATTGTTTTCTGTCTTACTGTTTGTCCCCCCCAAAAAAAAAAAAATAGTCTTTGTCCTCTTGAAGATGTCATTCCACAGGGAGCTGCTATCTATCTACTGGTGTCACAATGCTGTACAGATCACTTTACAGCAGCCTCCTCTTATCACCACAGACACAACAGGAAGTCTCAGCTTAGTTTTAGCCCCAGTGGTGAGAATGAAAACTACAAGATCTTAGAGTTATTTTAGAATATAAATTATAATAATATAATAAAAATTTGAAAAAGTCACCAAAGATTTTTAAAAATGTTTACCCCCCCCCCCCCCAGTATTTAACCCCTTAACCAACAATGACGTATCTCATAGGTCGTGGAGCCGTTAGGGGATTTCAGAGAGGGGCCGTGCCGCGACCCCCCTCTGAACCGCCACGATCCCAGCTGCTTTCTGTAGTCCTGGGCTGCGGCTATTAGTGCGCCACTAATAAAAGTTAATATAACCCCCCTTTCCCATTTGATAAAAAAACATGTAAAAATAATTAAATAAATAAACATATTATATACAGTAGCGTGCATAATTGTCCAATCTATAAAATAAATAATAAAGTGGCAGGATTACTGATTTTTTTTGTTTGTTACATTATATATATATATATATATATATATATATATATATATATATATAGATATATAGATAAAATATATATATATATATATATATATAAATATATAATATAAATATATAAAATAAAAAGTGATCTAAACATCCGAGCTATACAAATATGGTATTAATAAAAAGAAGAGATCATACAGCCCCGTAGATGATAAACTAAAACCGTCGTAAGAGTAACAACAGGCCCATTTTATTATTAATAACTAAGTGCAAAAAAAAAAGTATTTTAATAAAAAAAAAAAATCATCAGAAAATCGGTGTAAACCTGCATATGGTTGTGTTCGGGCTGACCTATAGAATAATGGAATTCTGTGGCTTTTACTGTAAAGTGCATTACATAGACACAGGAACCCCCTAAACGTTACCATATTGCATTGTTCTTTCCAATTTCACCTTTTTATATTTTCATAAATAATAATTTTGGGGTTCCATCATACATGTTATGGCAGAATGAAAGAGGCCATTACATAGTACGCCTACTCCCGGAAAAAAACAAGCCCTCACATGGCCCTGTAGATAAAAATATGAAAGTGCTAGAGCTCTTAGAAGGGGAGGAGGAAAAAACGAAAACACAAAAATGAAAATTGGCGCGGTCCACTGAGTAATTTTGGGCTTGGTCCTCAAAGGGTTAAATAATGTAAGTCAATGGAAAAACAGATCTGAGTGGATTGCACACAATTGCATGTTTACGTTTTTTCATCTTTTTTTTTTCCCCCTTAAAAAAACATATACGTTAAACCAAGTGCAAAAACGCAGTGTGAACCCTTCCTAATGGATTCTGCATAGAATCACGTGCATGGGCTGGATTTTCATCAGTTGACATTATGTGGTTGCAGTGCGTATATTTTATAGATTTCTTATTCAAGAAGCTCAAACAGATGAAAACCACCGAGTCTTGTCTGCTCTCTCATGCAGAGCGTTGAATTTTTTTTTTCCCCCCCCAGCTGAATTTTCACTTTTGGCTGGAAATTTCCTTTAAATGCCAGCAATAGAGTCTACACTCGTGGAATATTATGTGTTTCTTCTCCCTCAGTGTTACATTAGTACTGCATGAATAATAATGTGCTGTATGCTTGTAGCACAGCCTGCCATTATGTGGCCTTCCGTTAT
This sequence comes from Dendropsophus ebraccatus, assembly GCF_027789765.1. NCBI lineage: Eukaryota > Metazoa > Chordata > Amphibia > Anura > Hylidae > Dendropsophus > Dendropsophus ebraccatus. Next base: position 140,756,539 of record NC_091459.1, on the reverse strand, counting down.
GTTTTCCCGCAGATCGGGATTATATCACACGTAATAACAGGAACATGAGTACCGAGTCTCCTCGGAGCGTGGAGCCACACCTTACATCGAGGGTTCTCTTCCCTCCTGAATGAACACGCCAACATGTAATACATTACACACGTTTGCATTTGAATGAACCAAGACTGATATGGTTAGTGGTTGGCATAAGACCCGTTCCAAAGTGATCACTTTGAGGTTGTACAATGTGCCAATGGATTGTGCACTTACTGGATCCGGGTCCATCTAGTCTGGTAGCAATGTGGTAGCAATGGCTGGTGGGACCAACCGTCAACAACAACTATCAAGGGACAAAGGAATGGACCACCATTTTTATACATTGTGGAAATGCCCACCATGCTGAACAGCCATTGGCCGATATAAGTTACTACTATGTTTACAATCCATAAACACTGGTCCAGCACCAGTGCACAATAAAAGCTTGTCTTTATTTAAAAACCGGGACAGTCACAAAGCAAGCCCTGTTGACGCGTTTCGGCGTGAGCCTTGTTCACAATAAGACCTACCCGGAAAATAAGACCTAGCTTCAGTATACAGTATGGGGGCCTTACTGCAGAGGTGGAATGTATACAGTATGTGGGAACAACTATGGGGGTATACAGTATAGTATAGTATAGTATATATGTATAGTAAGTAGCATGTATAGTAAGTACAGAATACAATATGGAGGCCTAAATACAGGGGAACTATAGGAGTCTAACATCAGTGGGACATACTGTATGGTGGCTAACAGCCATAGAGAGTGGGGGCTACAGTGTATGTGTATACTGTGTTTCTCCAAAGACAAACCAAAAAATAAGCCCTAGCCCTTTGTTCAGGGGTCTTATTTTCAGAGACAAACAGTAGGTATAGGTACAGTATTTTATGACCATCACCATAAGCCGATACTTGTTAGGGACTATTCCATCATATGTTGTTGTCAGTTGAAAGATGTTAAAAAAATTGCTTCAGATTTTAGGCCGCGTTCAGGTATAGTAAAAGTATAAAGCAATATAAATAAATAAGTAAATACAGCAATAAAATCCACAACATACTGTGAAGGTGTAACCATAGCCTGGAGCAGGACAATGTGAAGCCACTATTCCACGGGGCGACTGAGGGGAGCAAACAAGCGCTGTCAGAGCAGGGGGGGCCGCGGGGGGCTGCCCGGGGGATCGCTAGATCGTCCAGGCAGCCCATAGAGGATAGTGGCGGTCTGCTGCCGCCACTCCTATTCCACGGAGCGACGGCAGAATATTGCTGCTATCATTGTCGTTTGTCTTTCAACATGTGGAGAGACAAACGACAGCAACGATCAGCCGACATTGTTCATGTTCGCCAATTGTTGCCTTCTATTACACAGGACGATTATCAGCCGAACACGGCCGATAATCGTTACGTGTAATAGGGCCTTGACTGCTGCCCCGATCCCTGGTCTGTCCCTAGCACAAATACTATCGACCATGTTAAAACCGAGACGTGTACATGGCAAAGACAGAACATGAAAGAGAAGCCCACTTCTTCCCTCATATCAGATCACTGTCCTGAGTAGACGCCGGGCGCTCGGGCAGAGTTACAGCTGATAAATGGTCAATCTGTGTAGAGTAAATGGAGACGTCCTTTCATGGGAAGATCCAGTAAACTAATCTATTGTAAGAACAATTCATCTGTCGAACAATGTTTCTAAAATCCCATTCACGCACATGCAATGGATAAAGCGTTTCGGACTTGGTCCTTAAAGGGGTTATCCAGCGCTACAAAAACATGGCCACTTTTCCCCCTCTCTTGTCTCCAGTTCAGGTGTGGTTTGCAATTAAGCTCCATTTACGTCAATGGAACTGAGTTTAACCCCTTGCCTCTAAAGCCTGTTTTGGCCTTAATGACCAGGCTCATTTTTCAAAATCTGACCTGTCTCACTTTATGCGCTTATAGCTCAGTGATGCTGTAACGTATGCTAGCGATTCTGAGATTGTTTTTTCGTCACATATGGCACTTTATATTAGTAGCAAAATTTGGTCACTACTTTGTGTATTTTTTGTGAAAAACATCAAAATATCATGAAAAATTTGAAAATTTTGCATTTTATGAACTTCTGAAATTCTCTGCTTCTAAAAAAGCAAGTCATAGCACATAAATTAGTTGCTAAATCACATTACCAATATGTCCTCTTTATTCTGGCATAATTTTGGAAACATATTTTACTTTTTTAGGGTGTTACTGGGCTTAGAAATTTATTAGCAAATTATCACATTTTGTGAAAATTTCCAAAACTGATTTTTTTTAGGGACCAGTTCTTTTTTTAAATGGATTTAGAAGGCTTGTATACTGGAAACCCCCATAAGTGACCCCATTTTGGAAACTAGACACCTTAAAGAATTAATCTAGGGGGATAATGAGCATTTTAACCCTACAGGGGCTGGAGGAAAGTATTCACAATTAGGCCGTAAAAAAATCGAAAATTTAAATTTTCAAATAATATAAACGTTTAGATTAAAGTTTCTCATTTTCAAAAGGAACATGAGAAAAAAAGCATGCCAAAATTTGTAACGCAGGTTTTCCTGAATACAACGGTACCCCATATGTGAGCGTAAACCACTGTATGGGCACACAGCAGGGCTCAGAAGGAAGGGAGCGACAATTGGCTTTTTTAATGCAGATTTTGCTGAAGAAGTTTCTGAGCGCCAGGTGCGTTTGCAGAGCCCCTGTAGTGTCCGCAGAATAGAATCCCCCCAAAAGTCACCCCATTTTCGAAACTACACCCCTCAAAGAATTCATCTTTGGGTAGGATGAGCACTTTGACCCCACAGGTATTAGAGGAAAGTATTCAGAATTAGACAGTAAAAAGGAAAAACACGAAATTTTCCAATAATATGTTTGTTTAGTTTGAAATTTCTCAATTTCACGAGGAACAAGAGAAAAAAAGTACCCCAAAATTTGTAACGCAGGTTCTCCTGAATACAACGGTACCCCATATGTGGGCGTAAACCACTGTATGGCCACACAGCTGGGCTCAGAAGGGAAGGAGCGCCTATTAGCTTTTTCAATGCAGATTTTTCTGAAGAAGTTTCTGAGCGCCAGGTGCGTTTGCAGCTCCCCTGTAGTGTCCGCAGACGAGAAACCCCCCATAAGTCACCCCATTTTGGAAAGTACACCCCTCAAGGAATTCATCTTTGGGTGTGTTGACCATTTTGACCCCACAGGTATTAGAGGAAAGTATTCAAAATAAGACAGTAAAATTGAAAAACTAGAATTTTTCCAATAATATGTTCGTTTAGTTGGAAATTTCTCAATTTCACGAGGAACAGGGTAGAAGCTGCATGCCTAAATCTGTAACGCAGGTTCTCCTGAGTAGAATGGTACCCCATATGTGGGCATAAACCACTGTATGGGCACCCAGCTGGGCTCAGAAGGGAAGGAGCGCCAATTAGCATTTTCAGTGCAGATTTTTCCGAAGAAGTTTCTGAGCGCCAGGTGCGTTTGCAGCGCCCCTGTAGTGTCAGCAGAATAGAACCCCCCCAAAAGTCACCCCATTTAGGAAAGTACACCCCTCAAAGAATTCATCTTGGGGTGTGGTGACCATTTTGACCCCACAGGTATTAGAGGAAAGTATTTAAAAGTAGAGAGTAAAAAAGAAAAACTCAAATTTTTCCAATAATATGTTTGTTTAGTTTGAAATTTCTCAATTTCATAAGGAACAGGAGAGAAAATGTACCCAAAAATTTATAACGCAGGTTCTCGTGAGTAGAATGGTACCCCATATGTGGGTATAAACCACTGTATGGGCACACAGCAGGGATCAGAAGGAAGGGAGCGCCAATTAGCATTTTCAGTGCAGATTTTGCTGAAGAAGTTTCTGAGCGCCAGGTGCATTTTTTAGTGCACCTGTAGTGCCAGCGTAGTAAAATCTCGCCATAAGTCACCCCATTTTGGAAAGTACACCCCTCAAAGAATTTATCTTGGGGTGTGGTGACCATTTTGACCCCACAGGTATTAGAGGAAAGTATTCAAAAGTAGACAGTAAAAATGAAAAACTCGAATTTTTCCAGTAATATGTTCCTTTAGTTGGAAATTTCTAAATTTCACGAGGAACAGGAAAGAAAACGTACCCCAAAATCTGTAACGCAGGTTCTCCTGAGTAGAACAGTACCCCATATGTGGGCATAAACCACTGTATGGGCACACAGACGGGCTCAGAAGGCAAGGAGCGCCAATTTGCTGGAGCAAAACCGCAGCTAGAAACAGTTATTAGAATAGCGCAGTTACTAAAATACAATAAAAAAATTAGATTACAGGTAATGTGGGGTGGTTACGGGTAATCTGGAGGTGGTTACGGGTAATCTGGAGGTGGTTACGGGTAATCTGGAGGTGGTTACGGGTAATCTGGAGGTGGTTACGGGTAATCTGGAGGTGGTTACGGACAATCTGGGTTGGTTACGGATAAACTGAAGTGCTTATATGTAATTTGGGTTGGTTACGGCAATCTGGAGGGGGTCTTTGGCAATTTGGGGTGGTTAGAGGCAACGTGCGGCCGTCAGTGGCAACATGCGGCCGTCAGTGGCAACGTGCGGCCGTCAGTGGCAACGTGCGGCCGTCAGTGGCAACGTGCGGTGGTTACGTGTAATCTGGCGTGATTACGGGCAACCTGGGGCGATTAGGGGCAACGTGCAGTGGTTACGGGTAATCTGGTGTGATTACAGGCAACCTGGGGCGGTTAGGGGCAACGTGCGGTGGTTACGTGCAATCTGGCGTGATTACGGGCAACGTGTGGTGGTTACGGACAATGTGCGGTGGTTATCGGCAACGTGCGGTGGTTACGGGCAACATGCGGTGGTTAAGTGTAATCTGGCGTGATTATGGGCAACCTGGGGTGGTTACGGGTAATCTGTTGTGATTACATGCAACCTGGGGTGGTTAGAGGCAACGTGTGGTTGTTACGGGCAATCTGGCATGATTACGGGCAACGTGAGGTGGTTACGGGCAACGTGCGGTGGTTACGGGCAACGTGCGGTGGTTATGGGCAACGTGCGGTTGTTACGGGCAACGTGCGGTTGTTACGGGCAACGTGCGGTTGTTACGGGCAACGTGCGGTGGTTATGGGCAATGTGCGGTTGTTACGGGCAATGTGCGGTGGTTAAGTGTAATCTGGCGTGATTACGGGCAACCTGGGGTGGTTACGGGTAATCTGTTGTGATTACATGCAACCTGGAGTGGTTAGGGGCAACGTGCGGTGGTTAGGGTCAACGTGTGGTTGTTACGGGCAATCTGGCATGATTACGGGCAACGTGCGGTGGTTACAGGCAACGTGCGGTGGTTACGGGCAATGTGCGGTGGTTACGGCAACGTGCGGTGGTTACGGGCAACGTGCGGTGGTTAAGGGCAACATGCGGTGGTTACGTGCAATCTGGCGTGATTTCGGCCAACCTGGGGCGGTTATGGGCAACGTGCGGTGGTTACGGGCAATGTGCGGTTGTTACGGGCAACGTGCGGTGGTTACGGGCAATGTGCGGTTGTTACAGGCAATGTGTGGTGGTTACGTGCAATCTGGCGTGATTTCGGCCAACCTGGGGCGGTTATGGGCAACGTGCGGTGGTTACGGGCAATGTGCGGTTGTTACGGGCAACGTGCGGTGGTTACGGGCAATGTGCGGTTGTTACAGGCAATGTGTGGTGGTTACGTGCAATCTGGCGTGATTTCGGCCAACCTGGGGCGGTTATGGGCAACGTGCGGTGGTTACGGGTAATCTGGGGGGGTTAGGGGTAATTTGGGAGTAAACTGCAATTATTACTATAATAAAAAGTGTGTGTGTTTTTTTTTTGTGTGTTTTTCACTTTTTGTACTTTATCCATTCATTTTCACTGTATTACTATGATTACTGTGATATTTTCTATCACAGTAATCATAGTTTAGTGACAGAGACCAAATTGGTCTCTGTCACTTTAAATTTTCAGAGCTGGATGCTTCTGGCGCACATGCGCACATCAGAAGCAGCCAGGACACCGAAGAGGAAGGAGCTCCAGGATCAGGTAACGTATAATGGGAAGGGCGGGTGACTGGGGGGGTGGGGGGCGACTTGGGGGGGGGGGGGGCCCGGTGACACTTTTTATCCCCTGTCACCAATGATTTATGGTGACAGGGGATAAAAAGTGCCGGCAGCACTGGGAACAGGCGATCGGCGGTATATAGTATATACCGCCGATCGCCTGTTCCGGGACCCCACAGGGGGGTCACCGATCACTGCCCCATGCTCTCCGCTACCTCCGGTGGCGGAGAGCATGGGGCTTTGATCATTCTTTCATTTCCATCCCTGCGAACAAACATCGTTTATTCGCAGGGATGGGGGCGGCCATCTTGGATCTGATGGCCGCCCGGGGAGGGAGCGGGTTAGTGATCGGGGCACTAGGGGGGCTGATCTGGGGTCTGATTATTACATTTTCATCTCCCCCCACCGTGAATCCACGGTGAGGGGAGATGAAAGCTGTCGGCGGCGCCGGTACCGGAGATTGCCGGTATAATGTTGATATCGGCGATCTCCGGTACCGGCGGCAGGGGAAGGGGGGCCAGGGGACACTGTGACAGTGGCGGCGGGAGGAGGCAACGTCCGGCAGCCTCCTCCCGCCGCCCGATCAGCGGCGAACACCACATCTCCCCCATAGACGCTGCGGTCGCATCGACCGCGGCGTTTATGGGGTTAACTGCCCGGGGGGAGCGCGGCTCCCCTCCGGGCAGAGGCAGCGGGAGGATGTGGTGTGATACTGCCTCCTCCCGCTGCCCGATCTCACTTACGGGCTGCGGGGGGAGGCAGGAACAACATGACGTTTGGGGAACGTCATGTTGCATTAAGTACCTACTTTACATGACGTTCCCCAAACGTCATTTTGCGGCAAGGGGTTAAAACCCCACCCAATCTGGATACAAGATAGGGGGGAAAGTGGCCATGTTTTTGTAGCACTGGATAACCATTTTAACCATTGTCCGTTGTGCCGTGACCAGGTCTGAAATGCGGTAGCTGTGGTGGATTTTCCCATGAAGGGAGCTCTATCTTGGGTAGATATGTCCGTTCATTCTGACAACATTTAGAACTTTTGAAGTATTGTCGGAGCTTGGGTGGACGAAGGCTTTCTTTGAGAAGGCTGCCATGGGCCAACATTTACTCATCGGAGGCCTAGAGAGTATCATTGTGACCTCTGTTGGAGTGGTGGGTAAGCAGCAGCAGTCTACACTTTTCTATACAGTGGGGACTACTGCCTTTAATACCATATGATATATGTTTCTTCTTGCTGTGTGGCTGACTACTGTTAACTTTAAGGGATAAGAAGATGATTGCTGCGGGTCTAACTGCTGGGACCCCTACTGATCCTGAGAACAGGGACCGCATTGTGTTTTTTCCTGGAGCTTCCTTAGATGGGATTACCCCTTTAAAGATGATATCGTCCATTAAAAGGGATTTCACCATCTTGGAAAATGATGGTATAGGATCACTAGGCTATGACATTATGATTGGTAAGGACCCCTCTGAAGGTGGAAATGAAGAGGATACAGTGCCCAGGTAACAATGCATCACCTTCACCTATCACAGTATCATGGGTAAACCCTGGATGAAATAATTGTATGGTAGGGTAATTGTTTTATTGGTGGAGGTGCCCTTTAAGAGTGTTTCTTCCCGTTTCATTTTATCCAATCAAATTACCACCAAAGTAATGGCCGTGCAATGTGTTGCCTATTAAACGGGTTCTCTAATCAACTGGTGTCAAGAAGGTATACAGATTTGTAAATTACTTCAAGTTAAAAAAACTGTAGTCTTTGAGTACATACCAGCTGCTGTATGTCCTGCAGGAAGTGGTGTATTCTTGCCAGTCTGACACAGTGCTCTCTGCTGCCACCTCTGTCCATGTCAGGAACTGTCCAGAGCAGGAGAGGTTTTCTATGGGTCCTATTCCATGGGCCGATGGGGGCCCAATCGATAATGTAAACTGCTAGAGCGGCTGTGCATGGGACCAAGAGGAAGAAGGAGCGCAGGAGAGGCTCTGCAACATGCTTGGTAAAGTATGGTGCTGCTGAAATCGCCGTCCGCCGGCTGCGCACTGTTATTCCACACAGTGATGCGCGGTCAGTGCCCGATGATTTTACATTGGAACTTAAATAAATGATTAGCTGATGACACGATCATGGGCTGATTGTTGTCTCTATTTCACGGAGCGATTTTTGGCCGAATCGTGTCCATTCGGACGATTATCACTCTGTGGAATAGGCCCCTATGGGGATTTGCTGCTGCTCTGGACAGTTCCTGACATGGACAGAGGTGGCAGCAGAGAGCACTGTGTCAGACTGGAAAGAGTACACCACTTCCTGCAGGACATATAGCAGCTGATAAGTGCTGGAAGACTGGAGATTTTTAGAATAGAAGTAAATTACAGGTCTGTATAATTTGCTGACACTAGTTGATTCCCCCCCTCCCCTCGAGTACCCCTTTAAAGCACCACGGGAGCACAGAGTGAGTACCCTCCTATAGGTGGGGCACTATGGAATAAACCATGGTTGAGACCCCCTTTAAGACGTGCCAGAGAACATTGTATACACCTTTTCGGAAATAAAAGAATTCCTGTGGCTTTTATGTAAGTCTTCTCTGTTATTGTAGGCCCTGAGGGTAAATTGCAGGCTTGGTGCCGCTACCAGGTCTACGGGTAACTGCCCACTACCAGGATGTAGGCCAGCAAGTGTTTCCAGATCCTTTCTGCTGGACATTTATTACATCTGTTGCTAGGCAACAAGGCTTTTGCTTCAGAAACAAAGGGTTGCGATTTCTCATCCCCCGTACACTTTGCTGGATGGAAAGCCAAGAAGTGCGCAGCCCTGGTAGAAGGAATGGAAGCCTTAACCCTTTCCTCATTCAGCCGCATATGAATAGAACACGGAACTGTATGCTAATAAAAGAGACTCCATCATACTCACCTACCCCAGGTCCACATCCCAGTCTGTATGGATATCACTGCGTTCCACCTTC